>NC_041386.1:127251661-127279425 GCF_002162155.2 Triticum dicoccoides | reverse complement strand
TGAACAGTAGATGATGGAGGGGTGCCCGTGGAGGGGTGGATGAATAGGACCCCATGGTGTGGAGGGCAGGATGAACAGTAGATGGTGGAGGGGTGCCCGTGGAGGGGTGGTTGAACAGGACCCCGTGGTGTGGAGGGCTGGATGAACAGTAGACGGTGGAGGGGTGGTTGAACAGTAGCCGGTGGAGTAGCACGCGGTGGAGGCTGGATGAACAGGAGCCCGTGGAGGCTGGAGGAGGTCGACGGTGGATGAACAGTAGCTCGTGGAGGCTGGAGGGGGTCGACGGTGGAGATGAACAGTATCCCGTGGAGTCCTGTTTTGCGGTACGCCACACCCCTCCCGATGAACAGGACCCCTGTTTCGACCGTAGCACTCCAACACAAGTCTGTTTCATCTGTTTTGCGGTACGCGACACCCCTCCCAATCAACAGGACCCCCGTTTCGACCGTAGGAGGTCCGTTTCCTCCGTTTTGCGGTACGCCACATGTCGGTGTCAAAACTGGCGGATCTCGGGTAGGGGGTCCCGAACTGTGCGTCTAGGCCGGATGGTAACAAGAGGCAAGGGACACGAAGTTTTACCCAGGTTCGGGCCCTCTCGATGGAGGTAAAACCCTACGTCCTGCTTGATTAATATTGATGATATGGGTAGTACAAGAGTATATCTACCTCGAGATCAGAGAGGCTAAACCCTAGAAGCTAGCCTACGGTATGATTGTTGATGTGTATGTTGTCCTATGGACTAAAACCCTCCGGTTTATATAGACACCGGAGAGGGTTAGGGTTACATAGAGTAGGTTACAATGGTAGGAGATCTGAACATCCGTATCGCCAAGCTTGCCTTCCACGCCAAGGAAAGTCCCTTCCGGACATGGGACGAAGTCTTCAATCTTGTATCTTCATAGTCCAGGATTCCGGCTTGAAGGTATAGTTCGGCTATCCGAACACCCCCTAATCCAGGACTCCCTCAGTAGCCCCCGAACCAGGCTTCAATGACGATAAGTCCGGCGCGCAGATTGTCTTCGGCATTGCAAGGCGGGTTCTCCTCCAAATTCCGTGTACCTGTTTGAATAAAGTCCAGTTTCTTGTAGATGTTGTGCTCCTTGGCTTCTACGCCCAATAATGGTCGTTTCCCACGTGTCAAACGAATATGAAAAGTCTGAGTGTTTTTTCGTTCACACCCCTAGCCGCGTAAATGAGCTGCCCTATTTAAGGGGACGAGAATTTAGATCCAATCCACACCTTCTCCCCTCCACGAGTGTTCATCAGAGCGCATCTGGCAAAGGTCCATTCCACCATGGCCAGCCGCCGCAACTCCTCCGCTCGCCCTTCCAGCCCTAAGCCTGGATATTGGGAGAGATGTTCTACTCCACACAGCGAGCTAGTGACGCTCCAGCCAAGGGATTTCTCCCCCCGGCCTATATGGTCCCGGTTCGAGCCAGTTTTGCCGTCTACAACGATGGAGAGCAAGCAGAGAATGCCCCTAATCCATCCAAAGGAGAGCAGGTGTGCCTTGTCCCTTACTTAATAAGGGGGCTCGGATTTCCCATCCACCCATTTATCCGGGGGCTGCTAGAGTTCTACAGCCTCCAGCTACATCATCTCACGCCTGCCTCAGTATTGCATATCGCGGGCTTTGTAGCCCTTTGTGAGCTGTTCCTGGGTATTGAAGCTCATTTCGGACTATGGAAGGAGCTATTTTGCCTCGTGCCCCGTTCCAAGAAAGGGTCAATGTATCAAGTGGGCGGAGCCGAAGTATGGCGCATCGCTGGGACCGGATATCTGTCCGGAACCCCAAAGAAGGCGTCCGAAGATTGGCCCTCGGAATGGTTCTATATAGAAGACGTCCCGCTACTGGATCCTATCCGGATCGGCCTCCCAGAATTCGATAGTGCTCCCTTAAAGAAGCGCCTAAGCTGGCGTCCACGGAGCCCTCAAAGGGAAAGTGACAGGAACATCATTTACCTGATGGGCCGAATAAGATTGTTGGCCCATTCCGGACTAACCATGATCGAAGTTATGGCCGAATGCATCATGCGGGGGGTGCAGCCGCTTCAGTATAGAAGCCACCCCATGTGGGATTTCAACGGGGAGGACGACGCCACCCGCTACGGCCGTAAAGGGCCAGATTCAGTTACCGCTCTATTAAAGATCTTGTCCACTTTGTACAAGGGAGAAGAGGAGGAATTTCTCCGCGTCAACCCACAAGGTGGATTATCTATGCACAATCCCCCAAGCTAGGTAAGTGGTCGCATCTACTTGCTCATCCATTTAGTGTTCCCATTGTTAAATACTTAGTCTTATGACCTCAACGCAGGAACTGCGCCGGGCTGTTAAGGAAATAAGCAGCCCGCCTCCACAACCCGAGGACCCAGGACGGTCTCTCGACCCGGCCTCTCAAGAGGATCCGGACATATCTGTGGAGCTGATTGATGGAGTGTTCCATCAATTGAGCGGGGACAACACCTTGGTGGCCATTACGGCCGATTACCCAGGGCTAATCCCGATGCCCCAGGTACCTGAGATCGAAGTCCCAGTACCCCGGATTGGGGTCCATCCATGCATGTTCAATTTCCTGATTGCAACCGAACTTTGCAGGAAAGGTTGTTGAGGCAGAAGGCCGAACCTGCGGCGACAAGCCAACGAGGGGCCGCAGGGCCCCGTGGGCAGAAAAGAGGTACAGGCCGGACCGAGGCATCAGCGCAAAGGTATGGCGCGCCCCTCTATCCCAGTTGTTATACCTTCGAGGAACATTTGACACTCGTGCCCTCTTCAGGACAAAGAGACCTCGCCGGACTATATCCGGAGAGGCTGCTAATCGCGCCTCCACCAGCCAGGCTCCAAAGCCTGGTCCGGGGGCGGAGGCGAACGCAAGGCGCGTGCCGGACGTTCCTCCGACGGAGGATGCAGACGGGTTGTCTGCCACCAACTCTGAGGTGGAGAGTGCCATGAACCACAGGCGTCGCCGGACAATTCTTCGCGACGCTTACTTCTCCCAAGAGGTGTTAGATGCCTTCAATTCGGGAGATGCGCACCTCCGTGCCGCTCAAAATGGTCTAGCCAGAGCCACGGAGCAATATGTAAAAGACATACGGGTAAGAAAATTTTGGTAAATATATATGTAGCAGTAGCCCCCGAGACTTGAAACAGTTAGAATAACTGGTTTAAGGATCATTTGATATGTAGGTTCTTTCAGAAAAGAATTCCCTACTGTCCCAGGAGCTGGAAGAGTGCAAAGCCCAACTGGAGGCCGCACTAGCTACGGCAGGGGAGCCTAAGGAGGCCCCCTCTGGTAATATACATTTCAAAAGATAAGTATTTTGCGAAGCATGACTTTGGTGCGAACCTCACAAATAAAATTGCAGATGGCGCCAGATTGAATCCGGAAAAGCAACATCTCCTATGCCAGCTAAAGGCTGGTGAGAGGGTGCTATTAAAGGTGATGGGGGAGAAGAACGTTCTCCAAGATGCCAACACCTGGCTGGGCGTCGAGCTGAAAGATGTTCGTGCCCAGCTATCAGACTCCGTGAAGGAGAATCATCGGCTTTGGCGTGGCATATTTAGTAAGTGCTTGAACGAACCTTTTGAAAGAAAGTTCGGCGGGGAAGTCGACTGACAGAGCAATGTCTGTAGGTGTGTTAACGGGTCGTCCGGCGGAGGAGATGCCCGGTTCTACGGGTGACCTTCTTCCCGAGCTCTCGCAACTGCTTGATCTAGTTCGGCAGGTGATGTGAGGCATCGCCCAGGCCCTGTGGCCATCCGTCTCCATGCCCGAAGGTATTGGAGAGCTTGCGGAGAAGCTAAAGGGAGCACAACGGCGCTTCCAATTGTGGAAGATATCAGCCTGCCGTCAAGGCGCTAGGGAGGCCTGGGCCATGGTGAAGACACAGTAGTCAAAGGCTGACCCCAACCACATGGCCGAGGTCGGTCCTATAGGGCCCAATGGGAAGGAGATCCCTGTAAGCTTAGTGTACGGCCAAGTAGAGTTGGCCGCAAAGTACTCCCAGCAGGACTGTAAATTAGACAGCCTGTTAGATGGTATTGAAGAGGAATACAATCCGTCAAAATGACCATGTAATCGAATTGACATTTATAATACCTTCTAGCCGGATTGTAGATCATTTGTCATGGCCGACCTTTTCGCTTCAACCTTGGGGCCTGACGTTCCGGAGAGTGTCCAAATTCCCATGCGGTAATATAGGAACCAGGGAATGTGTGGAGACTAGGCGTAGGGGTCATTAGTGCGTGAAAAGACAAGTGCCCGACTAGTTATGTTATATTACATGGTTAGTAAGAAACATCTTCCAGGGAGAATAGTTCCGTTAGGGGTTCCTTTCCCTGGGGGGCATGCCTTAAAGTGCATGTCCATGCTGCGAAAAGAAACGCAGGAAAAACGCCTGGGGGCGCATAGATAAAGGAAAAGATCATCTTTAGTTCACCGACCGAATATTCTCTTAAGAACGCTAGCTTTCGGCTTCACCCAGTCTGAGGTACACGTCCGGCTGATCCGGCAGTAACAATCACAGAGGTGCTCCCTTTACCACCTAGCCGAATAATCGGGAACGTAGGGGTAAGCACAGGAGCCAGGCAACCCAGCTTGGCCAAAACTTAAGTCATATCGATGCATATAATGGTGAATAAAAGGTACATGCGGAAGTTTGACACATGTGTTAGGCATGAAGCCCGTATAAATAAGCTTCTGTTTAAAGAAGCCCCAAGGTTTACTGAGCGCGGATAGCGCGTCAATTTGTGAGCCTTTAAATGTTATAAGAGAGAGAAAAGGAAGAAGGAGAGAAATGTAAGACGGACAGTATATAAAAAATGGACAGAGTAAGGAGACGAACACAGGATCCAACGCTAGGCATCGAATCTTCGGAGACAGGCTGCGTTCCATGGATTCGGCTTCAGTCGGTTATCCGATGCGTTTCGCAGGCGGTATGCTCCACCAGTCAGGACTTGGTCAATTATGAAGGGACCTTCCCACTTGGGCTTGAGTTTGTCCTTTTTCTTGTCCGGCAGGCGTAGAACTAATTCGCCAACATTGTAATTTTTGGCCTGTACTTCTCTGCTTTGGTATCTTCGAGCTTGCTATTGATAGAATGCGGAACGGGATTTCGCCACGTCACGCTCCTCCTCTAATGCGTCCAAACTGTCCTGCCGATCGAGCTCGGCTTCTCTTTCCTCGTACATGCGCACTCGAGGTGAGTCATGAATTATGTCGCAAGGCAGAACTGCCTCTGCGCCGTACACCATGAAGAATGGTGTGTATCCGGTGGTGCGATTCGGCGTGGTCCACAGCCCCCAGAGTACGGAGTCGAGCTCCTCTACCGAGTGCATGTTAGATTCCTTGAGGGACTGCACTAGTCTGGGTTTGATGCCGCTCATGACAAGACCATTTGCACGTTCGACCTGGCCGTTAGTTTGTGGGTGATAGACGGAAGCATAATCGAGCTTTATGCCCATGTTTTTGCACTAGAGTTTTACCTCGTCAGCCGTAAAGTTCGTGCCATTATCAGTGATGATGCTATGGGGGACGCCATAACGATGTACAACCCCGGATATGAAGTCTACCACAGGTCCGGATTCGGCCGTCTTAACAGGCTTGGCTTCTATCTATTTGGTGAACTTATCCACCATGACCAGTAAGTATTTGTGCTTGTGGGTTCCGCCTTTAAGGGGTCCAACCATATCAAGCCCCCAGACCGCAAAGGGCCAAGTGATGGGGATAGTTTGGAGGGCGGTGGGTGGCATATGGCTTTAGTTTGCAAAGAGCTGGCAGTCGGCGCATCGTTGGACTAAGTCCTGAGCGTCTGCCCGGGCCGTCGGCCAATAAAAGCCTGTATGGAAGGCCTTGCTTACCAGGGACCGGGCTGCAGCGTGATGACCGCCGAGTCCAGCATGGATTTCAGCCAGGAGATTCCGCCCCTCCTCTTCGGAGATGCACCTTTGAAGGACTCCGGTAGTGCTTTTCTTATAAAGCTCTCCCTCGTGGACTCTGTAGGCTTTGGATCGCCGCACTATGCAGCGTGCCTCATTTTGGTCCTCGGGGAGTTCCTGCCTAGTAAGGTAGGCGAGGAATGGTTCTGTCCACGGGGCGATGACGGCCATTATTACGTGGGCTGAAGGTGTTATTTCAATGGCAGAGCCTCCGATTGTGTCAGAATGTTCGGTGTCGGGCAGTGCGGTTGGGTCCGGGCTGTTATTGTTCGGTTCCCCTTCCCATGCCACGGATGGCTTGAAAAGCCTTCCCAAGAAGATGTTGGGGGGGGGGGGACTACATCGCGTTTTGCACCGATGCGTGCCAGGACATCTGCCGCCTGATTATTTTCTCGGGCTATATGGTGAAATTCAAGTCCCTCGAACCAAGCTGACATTTTTGGACGGTGTTGCGGTAAGCTACCATTTTCGGATCCTTGGCATCGAAGTCTCCATTTATTTGGGAGATTGCGAGGTTCGAGTCCCCGCGCACCTCTAGGCGTTGGATGCCCATGGATACTGCCATCCGGAGACCATGTAGAAGGGCCTCATATTCGGCTGCATTGTTGGAGTCCGTGTATAGAATCTGTAGTACGTATTGAACTGTGTCTCCTATGGGGGATGTCAAAACGATGCCAACCCCCAGTCCAGCCAACATTTTGGAGCCATCGAAATGCATGATCCAATTTGAATATGTGCCGTACTCTCTAGGGAGTTCGACCTCCGTCCTTTCTGTGACGAAGTCGGCCAAAACTTGTGACTTGATGGCTCGTCATGGCTTATAAGTTATGTCAAATGGGAGGTGCTCGATGGCCCATTTCACAATCCGGCCCATTGCGTCACGGTTGTTTATAATGTTGTTAAGTGGTACTTCTGAGGCTACTATTATTGAACACTCTTGAAAGTAGTGTCGTAGCTTCCGGGATGCCATGAATACCGCATACGCAATCTTTCGATAGTGCGGGTACCATGATTTGCAGGGAGTGAGGACAGTAGACACATAATAGGCCAGCCTTTGAAGGGGGAATTTGTGTCCGTCCGCTTCTCGTTCGACGACGAGCACTGCGCTTACAACCTGATGTGTTGCTGCGATGTACAATAGCATTGGTTCGCCGGTGTTTGGCGCGGCCAGGACTGGGTTTGTTGCAAGTATGGCTTTTATTTCGTCGAGTCCAGCCGTGGCTGCGTCCGTCCATTTGAAGTGTTCGGTGCGCCGAAGGAGGCGGTAAAGGGGAAGGGCCTTTTCTCCCAAGCGGGAGATAAAGCGGCTTAGAGCTGCCACACATCCGGTTAACTTTTGTATTTGTTTGAGGTCCTTTGGGATATCTAGTTGCGACAGAGCTCAGATCTTGGCTGGGTTTGCTTCAATTCCTCTACTGGATACAATGAAGCCCAAGAGCTTTCCGGCTGGAATGCCGAAAACGCAATTTTCCGGGTTGAGCTTGATGTCGTATGTTCAGAGATTATCAAATGTGAGCCTCGAGTCGTCTACTAGAGATTCAACATGTCTTGTTTTGACGACCACATCATCTACGTATGCCTCCACTGTTTTACTGATCTGGCTTGCCAAACATGTCTGAATCATGCGCTGATATGTTGCGCCGGTGTTTTTGAGCCCGAAGGGCATCGTGTTGAAGCAGAATGGCCCGTATGGTGTGATAAATGCTGTTGCGGCTTGGTCTGGTTCTGCCATCTTGATTTGATGGTAGGCAGAATATGCGTCGAGGAAACACAACGAATCGTGTCCTGCGTTAGCATCGATTATTTGATCGATGCGGGGGAGGGGGAAGGGATCCTTTGGGCAAGCCTTGTTAAGGTCTTTAAAATCAACACACAGGCGCCAGGATTTGTCCTTCTTTGGTACCATCACCAGGTTTGCTAGCCAGTCCGGATGTTTTATATCTCTGATGAATCCGGCCTCTAATAGCTTTGCTAGCTCCTCTCCCATAGTGTGTCTCTTAGGTTCGGAAAAACGCCAGAGAGCCTGTTTGACATGTTTGAGTCCTGTTTGGATATTTAAGTTGTGCTCGGCCAGCCTGCATGGGATTCCTGGCATGTCTGAAGGGTGCCAGGCGAAAATGTCCCAGTTCTCTCGTAGGAACTCTCGCAATGCGGCGTCAACATCAGGGTTTAACTGTGCCCCGACGGAAGTTGTTTTATTGGGGTCCGTTGGATGGACTTGGAATTTGACTATTTCGTCCGCTGGTTTAAAGGAGGTGGATTTCGATCTTTTGTTGAGTACCACATTGTCCCTATTCACCGTAGAGCGCAGCGCAGTCAGCTGCTCAGCCGCTAGGGCTTCGGATAGTGCCTCGAGGGCCAGTGCGGCTGTCTTGTTTTCAGCACAGAGTGCTATGTCTGGATCACTAGCGAGAGTGATGATCCCATTAGGCCCGAGCATCTTGAGCTTCATGTACCCGTAATGGGGTATTGCTTGGAAGATTGTGAATGCTTTCCGCCCTAGCAAAGCGTGATAACCGCTGCTGAACGGGGCCACATGGAACGTGACCTCTTCAGACCTGTAATTGTCCGGCGTGCCGAACACCACATCTAGTGTGATTTTTCCTGTACAGCACGCTTCTCGACTGGGGATTATTCCTCTAAAGGTTGTGCTGCTTCGCATGATGCAGTTCCAGTCTATATCCATTTTTTGAAGAGTTTCCACATAGATGAGGTTCAATCCGCTGCCGCCGTCCATGAGTACCTTGGTAAGACGAAAGCCGTCCACTATTAGACTGAGGACAATTGCAGCTGGTGCTCGGCCTGTTCGGAATTTAGGTTCATCACTGGCGTTAAAGGTAATGGCCGTGTCACTCCATGCGTTTATTGTTGCTACTTGGTAGACTTCGGCAAGGCTGCAGAGTGTCCTTTTTCGCATATTATTTGATGCGAAGGTCTCGAAGACTGTTAATACCGTATTGGTGTCTCTGGGGTGGCTTTCTGTGGCCTCTGGAATTAGGAGGTTTTCACCTATTTTGGCCACCTGCCGGAGTATCCAACATGCTCTAAGGCTGTGCGTTGGTGTGGCGTCCTCTGTACTATGAATTTTACAGGGTCCATTAAGCCATCCTTCCAGTACGGTTCCATGCCCTGTAGAGGGTTTTTGCCTTTTGGTGTTTGACCCGGGTGTCTGGCGATGATGCACCCTTTTATTTCGGACTGGGCTTGCCTTAAGGGCCGGATTGTCCCAAAATTTTGTTTCGGTTTTCCGGGCGCTTTCCATCGCACAGTACTTTCATGCTATGGACGCTAAGTCAGTGAAGCGTGTAATATCACGGCGACTTATGGCGTTGAGTATTCCCTTGTCCGTGCAATTATTGCAGAAGAATGAAATTGCGTCTTCCTCGCGGCAACCCTTTATCCTGTTCATAACCAGGAGGAATCTAGCCCAGTAATGATGCCTGATTTGGGATAGATCGCTAATGTTCGGGTGGGTGGGTGGAATTAAATCCGAAGCCTTATCCCTTCTGAGGCTCAGAGGCCGAGGAATTTCTGAACTCGAAAATTTGGGTTCCTGGATGTCATCCAATGAATCCAGTCCGTCGCCTGATTCTAGGTTCAAGTCTTGAGTGGTATCCTCCCCTCTGCGAACATCCAGCTTGGAGGGACCGGGAATCCGGACGTAGCGAGTCCTTAAGATAGATGAAGGGTCGCTGCACTGCCCCTCTACCACGACAACGTGATGGGTGGCTTGGGGAGAGTTAATCTCTCTCAGATCGGTTTTAGGCCCAATCTGGTCATAATCCGTAGCGACTCCCAGGGCGGCGAAGCGATCCAAGAGCTCGTTTATGGAGGAAAGCTCTATTGGATCTAACTGCTAGGCAATTTCCGGGTTGACATGAAGATTGTTTTCGATGGCTCGAGAGGTCATCGTCGGCGCAGAAGCCGAACAGGTGGTCATAAGAAAACCACCTAGCTAGAGGGTTTGGCCGACAGCCAAAGCTCCCTTAGCAACGGTGCCGTCTTTAAAGACGGGGTAGGGCATCCTTCCTGATGGCGATGACAGAGAGGAACTCTCAATGAAAGCACCAATGTCTGTGTCAAAACCGGCGGATCTCGGGTAGGGGGTCCCGAACTGTGCGTCTAGGCCGGATGGTAACAGGAGGCAAGTGACACGAAGTTTTACCCAGGTTCGGGCCCTCTCGATGGAGGTAGAACCCTACGTCCTGCTTGATTAATATTGATGATATGGGTAGTCCAAGAGTAGATCTACATCGAGATCAGAGAGGTTAAACCCTAGAAGCTAGCCTACGGTATGATTGTTGATGTGTATGTTGTCCTACGGACTAAAACCCTCTGGTTTATATAGACAGCGGAGAGGGTTAGGGTTACATAGAGTCGGTTACAATGGTAGGAGATCTGAACATCCGTATCGCCAAGCTTGCCTTCCACGCCAAGGAAAGTCCCTTCCGGACACGGGACGAAGTCTTCAATCTTGTATCTTCATAGTCCAGGAGTCCGGCTTGAATGTATAGTTCGGCTATCCGAACACCCCCTAATCCAGGACTCCCTCACCCCTCCCGATCAACAGGACGCCCGTTTCGACCGTAGGAGGTCCGTTTCCTCTGTTTTGCGGTATGCCACACCCCTCCTGATCAATCGGACCCCCGTTTCGACCATAGGAGGTCCGCTTCCTCCGTTGTGCGGTACGCCAGGCCTCGTTTCCATCGCCTCTTCCGTCCAAGCCCTCCCGATGAACACGACCGCGCATTCCGTTCCGGCCCATGAACACGACGACGACGCCGTTTCTCCGTTCCGACCCAGCCATGTACACGAGCCCTCGCCGTACGTATGCGCGAGTAGGAGTTCGAGACCCCGCCCGTATGTACACATACGTGGCTGTATTCTTTCTTGCACCCTGGCCGCTGTACGTACATGTACATGCTACATGCGTGCCTCTACTACGACATGTGCACGCCTCTACATCGACCAGTATGTACGTACACGTTCGCGACCAGAATGTCAACGCTACGTACGCTTCAACCAGGTGGGTCCCGACTGTCAGGCACTTCCTTGCCTACGAAGATGTAGCTGGTGGGTCCCAGCAGTCAGGGGGGCGAAATACGGTGGCCCGTCCGGTGGGTCCCTGCTGTCAGGTGGAGGAATAATTATTTTGCACGTAATAAGGAGGCACTTCCTTGTTGCGGCCGTGGACCCAGCTGTCAGCCTCTCCACGTACAGTCTATGTCTGATGGAAGCCGTTTGACCACGCCCGGCCGAGAGCACCAGGGCTGTGGACGACGGCGAGGCCTAGGAAGGGGACGACGCGGAGCCGGGGAAGACGCGGCAGTGGATGCCGATGCATAGAGGAGTACGAGGGAACTGGTTCGCTGCAGTGTGAGGCTGCCATGGCCGTAGAGTAATAGGGGGTGTGGGTGAGTAGAGGGATGGCCTGGCCAGCGGTGGGAGTAGTAGGGGGTGGTGAGGCCTCCGCCGCATCGCAGCCGGCCACGGGAGGCAGAAGCACGAGGCACGACCGGCGCTGGTTTGGGCAGCTGGAGCAAGAACACCAGAGGTTGAAGAAGCACGACGGCGGTTGGATGGACATCGTACGGTCACTGGAGCTAGAATCATGCATATTGACTAAGTTGACAAAGCCCTCCATCCCCGTCTACTTAGTAGGCCCACAAGTCAGCCTGCCACTATACTGGGTCCCAGCTAACAGGGGGAGTATTCATTTTTTTTGTGCGTAATGAGGAGGCACTTCCTTGTGTGCGAAGATATAGCTGGTGGGTCCGAGCTGTCAGCGGTAGTAATGTTTTTTTGTGAAATATAGAGGCCCTTTCGGTGGGTCCCAGATGTTAGGTGGAGGAATCATTATTTTGCGCGTAATAAGGAGGCATTTCCTTGCCTGCGGCCGTGGACCCAGCTGTCGGCCTCTCCACCTAAAGTCCACTTTAGATGCATTTCGTTTGTTGACCACGTTGACCAGGCCGTGCCGAGAGCACCAGGGCGGTGGACGACGGTGAGGCCTAGGACGAGGGTTTACTGGTTTGTCTGCCGTCGCTGGAGAATAACAGCAGGTGTGGGTGAGTAGAGGGATGGCTAGGCCAGTGATGGGAGTACAGTGGGGCGGTGAGGCCTGCACGGCAGCAGAGCCGGCCGCGGGGAGGAGGGAGCAGGCAGTCCCGCCGACGCCTGTTTGAGCGGCTGGAGCAGGAAGAGCAGAGATTGAAGAAGCACGACGGCCGTTAGATGGCCATCCAACAGTCACTGCTTGTGCGTCAACCTTTTTTTTACGAAAGCCTCAAATCTGTGGGAAACAACATACAACCATCTGCCTTTATTTCTAATAATTTATAGCCCATTTGCTAATTATTAAGGTTTTTTTGGAGCCCATATTCTTTCTGTTAGCATTACAACCCATATTGTGGCCACGGTTAAAAAATTATACAAAATTTTGCATATTTCGGTGCGGTCCGAACTGTTTTTAATCCCGAAATACTGACTCACATTCAAACTAATTTTAGAAATAAATGTATATCAATATAAAATCCAACAAATTCTCCACGCATAAAAATTAATGTAATTTCAAATCTCGAAATGAAAAAAAGATATTTGAGACTAATTGCCGGATTGATGTGTTTTAAAAATGTACAGCCCATTTCTCATTACTGATGGGCCATTTTCTCGGCTAGCCGAATGAAAGCTCTCCTCCTCGTCTTGAAAGATTTGCAGCCCAACAGGCCTGACAAAGCGACTTACTTGGCAAATCACAAAAAAACTGGGCTGTGGCCGTGGACCCAGCTATCAGTCTCTCCACGTACAGTACTCTTTCGATGGAATGTCGTTGACCATGTTGACCATGCCGTTGACCAAGGCGGTGGACGACGGCGAGGCCTGGACGACTTGGAGCCGGGGAAGACGCGGCAGTTGATGCCCACGCGAAGAGGAGTACAAGGGTTCATTGGTTCGGCTACGGTGTGAGGCTGCCGTCGCCGCAGGGCCTGGCTAGCGGTGGGAGTAGTAGGGGGCGATGAGGCCTCATCGGCAGCACAGCCGGCCACTGGAGGCAGGAGCAGGCGGTCTCCCTGGCGCTGGTTTGGGCGGCTGGTGCAAGAAGAGCAGTGATTGAAGAAGCAGCAGGACCTTTTAATTCAAATCCAATGGTTACTGCTGCTAGAATCGTTTGTTGACTAAGTTGACAAGCCCTGCGTACGCGTCAACTTAGTAGGCCCACAGGTTAGCCTCCCAACCGGTGCGCCCCAGATGTCAGCGGGAGGAATCATTTTTTCATGTAATAAGGAGGCAGTTGATTGCGTGCGGCCAGGCCAGCGAAGGGAGTTGGGTGGGCTAGGGAAGCCTGCGCGGCATCACAACGGGCCACAAGAGGAGGGAGCAGGCAGTCCCGCTGGCGCTAGTTTAGGAGGCTGGAGCAAGAAGATCAGAGATTAAAGAAGCACGCCGGCCGTTGGATGGACATCCAACACTAACTGCTGCTATAATCGTGTGTTCACTAACAAAGCCTTTCTAAACAAGTCAGCCTCAAAATCCGTGGCATGTATAGCCCATTTGCTATTATTTTTATATTTTTTACTCATTTTCTAATTCATATGGAATTTATTGCATCCCATTTTCCATTTTTAGAATTATTGGCCATTTTCTAGTCAGTACTAGGGTCAAAAAATTAACTAAATATGTGGGAAATTTTGAAGATTCGCAAATTTTTTCTAGGGAACGAAATATTCTTAATCCAAAAATCAATAGCCATAGTAAAACAAATTTAAAAATAAATTAGTACTATGTCATGTTAAATCCAATGAAATACGTATAAGATATCAGTGAAGAACAAATACAAAAAAAGAAACTTATATCCCATTTGCTATAATTTTTTTGGAATTTTCAACCCCTTTTGATATTACTTTTAACATACATTGACCATACTCTTAAGCCAGGCCGGAATGTATCCCTCCTCGTCTTGAAAGATTTGTAGCCCAATAATTTGGAGAAAACAAATAGGCCTAGCTTGGTATTCTTCAAAAAGAAATACCGGGCTAGCTATTTTCCCAAAGAACTGGTGCATGAGCATTTAGCTTTATTTATTTACTTATTTATGTTTAGGGGACCATGAGCATGTACCTGGGCCGGATTCATGTGAGAGCCTCCCTTCCAGTTAATTATGGGCTTCTCTATTGGGCCTTCATCAGTGGGCTGCATGTTATCAACAAGTGGAAAATGTGTTCTGAGTTTCAAAAAAAATGTGTTCCATATGATAAATAGTATGCGCTACGTACGGTACGGGGCACTAAAGGATCGAACCGTGCAACGACTTCCAAAACATTGTGTTTGTCGTTCTAACAACACATTTATTCAACCAACAGACAAAATATACTACTGATTGTACATTGAAAACAACAGCAGCAGCAAACAGACGAAATATACTACTGATTGTACACGTCCTCTTAGTAGGCCCACAAGTCAGTCACCAAATCTGACGGGTCCCAACTGTCAACGGGATGAATAATTCTTTTCGCAAAACAAGGAGGCACTTCCTTCCGTGCGAAGATACAGCCGGTGGGTCCCAGCTGTCAGGTGGAGGAAACATTTTTTTTCAGCTTAATAAGGAGGAACTTTCCTTGCGTGCAACCATGGACCTCGTGGGTCCCAGCCGTCAGGCTCTCCATGTAATTCCTCTTCCGATGACTCTCGTTTGTTGACCAGGCCACACCAAACGCAGCGAGGTGGTGGATGACGGCGAGGCCCCGGACGAGAACGACTCGGAGATGGGAAAATGCGGGAGTGGAGTCGCAGATTGAGAGGAGGAGAAGGGTTATAACTGGTTCTGTTGCGGCGTGGGGCTGTAGTCTATGGAGAATAATAGGAGGTGTGGAGGGGTGGAGGGATAGCCTGGCCGGCGATGGGGTAGCGCTTCGTAGGGATGCGTGCTAAGCAGAGCCGCTAGCCGCCAGAGGCCGGACCAGGCGGTCCCGACGACACTGGAGGAAGAAGACGAGAGATTGAAGGTGCATGCCGGCCGTTGGATATAAATCCAATGGCTGTGGATGACACAATCATTTGTTACCAAGTTGACAACGCCCTGCGTAGGCTTCGACCTATTGGCCCACATGTCAGCCTGCAAAAATGTGGCATATATTTAACCCATGTTTTCTAGAATTGTACAGTCCATTTGCTCGGCTGGGTGAACAAATAATTTCGTGTCAATCAGGCCCATTTATATTTTCTAAGAAATCCCAGCCCATTTGCACTTCCTTGAAATACACGTATTAGGTGGGCTCGTTATATATACGTATAATGTTATGTTAGAAGGAGCAATGAATATCAAAGAATAAACTAGAGATGCACATTATATATATATAATTAAGAAATTAGCGAGTTATTGCTCAAAATAAAAATGAGCGCGTTATTATTAAATTGGTCCTTAAAATCTTCGCAATCACCAGGATTTTCCTTGCGTGTGAGTCAAAAACAACCAGGATTTTCCTTGCCTGTGAGTCAAAAACAACCAGGATTTTCCTTGCCTGTGAGTCAAAAACAACCAGGATTTTCTTTGCCAACTTCCATTAAACATTTACTTTTATAAGTTGGGATGTTTTTATAATGTATATATAAGTCTCTATAAAATATACGATAATATTAATAATATAAATGTATATGATGTGGTTAGAAGGGAAAACATAAATTGGACACGGCATTACATTTATAAGAGACCTGCGTTTTATACCCCACAGTAGGCATACTAACAAGTTCACACACAAATACAACAGAAAAGGTAAGCATTCATATCAAACTCAAGTTCACAGGACACGTTCATATCCATAGCCAACATTCACAATCAACAACTCAAAAGATTCATATATACACAAGCTCAGCATATCTATGCATCCAAATGATTGATAGATCACACGACAATATTCATACATAATTTACAAAAAGATTCAGATATACACATGTTCAGTATGTTTATGCATCCAAATGATTGAGATCACAGCCAATATGATCCATGGACGAACTTTAATTACCTAGGGTACGGACTGGTAAATGGTGTTCAATCGGAGGTACTTCTTGCTAAAATTAGTTCTTGTACGAGTAAATTTCGAGTACATAAGAGGCAGCACAGACAATCTGAACTTGGCTTATAGGTTTATCCTCAAATAGTGGCCTCGTGCCGAGGGAGGTTTGAGAAACTTGGCCACTACTTTCATCCAACCAGTTTACTGGCTCATCTTGGTCCTGTATCTCGCCAAAATTCTACATTGCAGACGAGAAAAGAGGCGGTTGAGAAAATTAACCACCCAAATTTTTTGTGCAGTTCAACTGAAATGGAGCATCCTTGGCGTACAGACTGATTAAGTGCCAGATGAATATAAGCATCAACCAACTTGTCTGGAATCTTTAGACTCCATGCCATATAGTTCGCTACCATACATGCCGATAACCAAAAGGTACAAGTTGGGACCAAAGACTGGACTGCGTTTTTCTGGGCTATGCACCAAGCAATACTTTTGGCGTTCACTCTCCTATCACTTGGAGTTTGACAATTGGTTGACGCCGGTTGATACTCGAATGAATATAGGCACTTCTTGTCAACATCTGATCATTTTGTGCAGTTCTACTAAAATCACCCGATGTAATGATTTGCCTGTGAGTTCAGGCTCCAAATTACTCCTTTATGAAATCGGCAAACAGTAGCACAATACCAAATTACCAATACATATGACAGGCACAATAATCAGGATAAAGACCAGTACCAACCTGTGTGAGGTAGCATATCAATTACTATTTCCTTTGACTGGCAACAAAGGAAGAAAGCATGCAGAGTTTAGCGACTGACAGGAAAGGACGGAAGCTGTCGAGGCAATGAAGCACCCAAAGTTTTTGTGCAGTTCCACCAAAATTGAGCATCCCTGTTGGCACATATATTGAGAGAGTGAGATTACTATAATAGTGGGACTAGTTTATGAAACATACACTAACAAATAGAAGCACCCTCATTATCTTAATGGGTAAAGTTAGAAACATAGTAGTCTTGCTTAAAGAGAGGTATTAGTTTATTTAATCGGTGCCAATTAGCTCAACTGAACACTCAAAGCATTGCCATTTATCATAGGTTGCAAAACTTTAACATGCAAAGATAAAGGAGTTTCTCATGACAGTAGCACGATACAAATAGAGATGATAGCAAACTAATATGGATGAAGGCCTTAGGCCCGTACCAACCTGAGAAAAAAAGCTTATTCATGTAGTCCCATAAGAGATGATAAAGCACTCACTGGAATCACACAATAGTATATATTTTTGTGCACTTCAAATGTATGGTTGAAATCACTCTTGTTTACCAGTGCTGAGATTATATCGAAAGATTATCAAGAACTTCCAGCAGAGTTAAAGCACTGGCTGGGATACAGTTCATTGTATTGTCTTATGTAGTTCCATTTAATGTATGATTGGCACAACATGATCCCTGTTTGCACAAGTAGGAACAAGGTGAAACCTTCATTAGCTTAGTGAGAAAGGATAGGAAGACATTAGCATATTACTCAACTAGTAGCATCAAATTCATGATGGACAATACGCAAAACATTGCCTCATTGAACCAATGGCAATAAATTGACATGCAAAATAATAGCACTGTTATGTCATGACACTAATAATATTCCCTCCCTGTTCCACCACATGATTCACCTCCACAAACAAACATACACACGTACATGATTCAGCATAGGGTCCTACTAAAGATTTGTTTAACTCCAACAGGAAAATTAGGTAGTAATAAATTAGTGGTACATAAGTACTCCTAATTAATTAAGTGAGACAGCAAAAGTGGAAGGGCTCCCTGGAGGATCGTCTCACAGGTAAGGTAGTCGTTGCCGGAGCCCTTGAATGGCCTCGACTTGTGGCCTCTGGCTTCAGCAAGATCGCCTTGGTACTGTTTATTCTTCTTCTTCTTCCTCTTCATGCTCTGTTTCTCTTTCTCCTCACCAGTTGGTCAAACCAAGTACATGATTGGCCTTCTAATTCAGAATTGGTTTTGTCAGTGAGGGAGTACAAGTGTACTAGTAAAAAACAGCATTATTTTCTCATGGCAGCCGGAAAATAGAGATGAACACATGCATTAAATATCATTCTTACCTAAAGGAAGGTTATGGCGCCAATATGGATGATGAGGATTGGAACACAGATCTCCCTTTGTGCAGTTCCACCAAAATGAACCAACTGTTCCATTCTCACATTCCAGTTAAACAACACAAAAGTCACTTCTTTTAAGAAGAGTTTTGTGTAGTGCACCAAAAGGTCACAACAGCAACCAGGTGAATTGGATATCCCTGTTTGCACAAAAAGGCACAGATGAAACAGTTAGAGTCTCAAACAATTAGAGGCAAAAACATTTGGCTAAACTTGTCATGGCTTATAACAGTGGCGTGGCTTCATTTTTACCACGGACATTAGATTAAGAACAGCTAAGGCTGTGTTCGGTTCACAGGTTTGGTGCAGGATTTTCGTAGGAACATATTCCTACAGTATTCTTTCCCTTCCAACCGTTTGAAACACGGGAAAGGTGAATAGTGTTTCATAGGAAAGCTGGTCTGGTAGTACTGATTCCATAGGATTAGAAACATCCACGCGCTGCTCATTTTTTGGGCAGAAGCCCAAGGCAGGTGCTCACTGTCATGCGTTAGACAGGTTGCTGTGCTGTGTTGCCGGAATAAAAAAATCAACCTATGTGTGGTACGTGAGGTGAGGACAAGAGTAGTCACTGTGCAGCTAAATAAACAAATAGCATCTCATACTGCCAAGCATGCTACTCTAAAAAAACAAATCTTTACATTTCGTAGTCCATCCGAACACATTCTCTTGAGAGTTTCCTCCGGTTTGCTATTCCATAGTTTTATACCTACATTCCTTTCCTATTCCTCTATTTTCATCAAGACCTATGTTTTCTGCCCCTTTATTCCGAACAGAGCCTAAATATTTGGTATAAGGGCATGGGACAGTGGGTGCACCAGCAGTCCAACACCATGTACGTAAACATGGGCATAAAGTGGTGATTCATAGTTTGTTGCCCCGAGAAACAAACATCCAAGAAACATATCTGGGTTGGTCCCATTTTTGTTCACTCTAGCCACCTACTCCTATGTGTGGATAACAAATCTAGTCCTGGTCATACCATTGTGTACAGCATTACCCCTATATTTCACTTTTCGACCAAGAGACCGGTTGGATGACCAGTCTGTACTACTTTCACCCCCTTTCCTTCCTGTTTGTACCAAGTCTGATGTACATACTACATTCCCCCACCCCCACTTTATTTCTTGTTTGAACCAAGTAGTACAAGATTCGACTCCATGAAGTAGCTTTACCTCTAACAATAGAAGAAAAAAATGTGACGTTGGACCATCCGATCGAGAGGGGCTGAGAGGTAGAAAATGATGCACATGCAGCGACGTAGCAAGCTGGGGAAGTAGAGCTAAGGCGGTTTCGAACGAAGATATACCTGAAGGTCGTCAGGATGTGGATAGGTGGGCGGCGGGAGGCCGGATCCGCCCACAGGCAAGGACGAAGGGATCGGAGGACCTCCTGCGCCGGCGCTCGGCCAGAGATAATGGTGCGGCCGACAGTGGGTCTCCTCCCTCGCTGTCGACGACGGCCTAAACGCTGCCCCTCCTCCCCTTCACTGGCGGAGGGGGATACGTCCGAATCTGTAACCAGCGGTGAGGATAGAAAGCCAGTGTTTTTTGAAGGGAGAAAGACAGTGTTACTACCCCTATCTTGTTTAGATCTGGAGAGGATGAGAGTGTTTGAATAGAGCAACCCTAGCAAGCAAGCGCGGAGGCTCTGGCCAATATATACGTAGTGAGCAACCCTAGCAAGCAACCCTAGAAAGCAAGCAACCCCTATCTTCATCAACTCGTACAAGACCAAGAAATTTGATTACTACAACGCCCTCTCCCTCGCGGACTGAGCTCCGGTGCCTTAATTGCACCTGCCTATGGCTGCATGATAGGAGGGCCAACCACCTGTTGGGACCACCTGTCATAGACGCAAAGGCAGGAGCAGTAAGTAGAACCTTTCACTACACGCTATCCGTCCCGCACGAGGTGGACGGACATGCAGCTGTGGATTCAATACTATAGAAGTAGGAGTAACATCATTGTTCGTCTTCTCAAAGAGGCGAAGAGCCAAGCGCAACCCGAACGTGGTAGTTGCGAACGCTCGCGTGGTGCGGTTCCTTGGAGTAGTAGCCAGGCTCTTGCATGAGACAAAATTGCTATTGTTTAACAATTAAACTCCATTATCCATTGGTTGATACTCATTCTACATAGGTCCATGTGCTTAGCACCGTTTCCTCCTGGGGTCACCAATGTTTATTTGCTAATTAATAGCATTGCATGTAATGAACTAGCCATTGTAAGTCATTAAAAGCATGCACACCTCTCATCTCTTATTGGTTGATTTGTCAAGAAACAAGAAACAAGGTAGAAGTTAATGCAACACACCTAAGTGTTTTGGGACTATGTATTTGGTTTTCATAAGATGACTTACACACCTAGACGGAGGGAGTAGTATAGCCCTGTAAACCGTAAAGGAGTATTTTCCTTTCTAGAGATTTCAACAAGTGACTAGACTACACCGTGTGCAGTACTCCCTCCCTTCCGGTTTATAGGGCTCAAATCTCAAATCTCATGAACCAAGGCATTTTGCGATTGGAGAAATGTATCTCGTACTTTACAAAACTACCTTAATTAAACTCATGCATTAATTACGTAGTTCTCTCATTTTCCTCTCTGCCTTGGTCGCGGTGCACAATATTGAGCACTCCTACTCCCTCCTTTCCGGTTTATAGGGCTTATCTCAAAATCTTAGTTTTTTCATTTTATTAGGCTCAATTTGGTTGTTCCCCATCACAAGTTCAGATTCCAAGGTGCATTAAATAATTGCATGCAAGTATTAAGTGAAAATTGACCAATGCATGTACTTTATGCATGCATGCATTGCAATTAATACATTGGTAAACATACATTTTTGAAGAAAACAAGAGCATTACAAAAAGGATTCCACCACTCACCATCTACCTTGGTTGGTGAAATTTTTGAATTGAGCCCTATAAACCGGAAAGGAGGGAGTATATGACTAGCCGCTCTATCTACACGCGGGACATTTCAAAGCATCCGGGCCCGCGTGCCATCCACCAAATCACAGCGAGGTGCTATAGTCGAGACTCACCTGTCACACCGGTGTGGCCGTCATGACCCGTCATATCACAAAATGCACACCTTTACCAGCAGTGTAAGGTGGCCTCCAAGTTGGACTGGACGAAGCAACCATCATTTCACTGGAACGCTCGTTCAAGCCCTTTCTTCCCTTTCTTGAAGAAAACCTCACTCTAGGCTACTCACTTCCGCCATTTTTCTTCTGTACCAATGAAGGAAAGGTGGGCGAATCAGTTATGCTGCTATATTTTCATTCCAAGAATCTTCTTTTTGCGAAGCACCGACCGATTCTCACATCCTATTCTTTTCCCGTTTTCATTGCGATTGTGGTTTCCTTTTGATTGCTTTTTGTTTGTCAGTTCATTGATGGATCCTGGAGCACAAGGCAAAGAGTTGCCGGCGGACAACCCACTAGAGACAGCGATCTCTAGGAAGCGAGCACCGACCAACGAGTTGACCATGTTGGCGGGCCAACTCATGGAGACGAAGAACTCCAAGAAACAAGCACTGGCCCAAGAGTTGAGGACGTTGGCGGACGAACTCCTCAAAGTAAGTTGGAAGAACAGTAATGGCCCCATCGTGCCTATCCCAGGAACTCTGGTTGCCACCTATGTGAGACTCAAGACCGAGTTTGAGGAGATAGTCGCCATTGAGAAGCAGTATTCCCCTGGCAAGGTGATGGCCCCCATCGAGGACGAGGAGATGGCCCCCGGAGGGATGAGATCCCCCGGTGAGCTGCACAAGGTAAAAAATAATGGCTTATTACCATAGTTGTGGTTTTTGATTATTTGCAATGTGCTTGCTAATATGTTAGGGTTGTGCAGGTGCAGGTGGACGTCCTTGATGATTCCGATGTCGTGGCCCGTCCTGTTGGCATCGCCCCGGAGATCGATTCCGATCCGCTGTCCATCCTGTGGACACCACCCTAGAGATCGATTCTGATGTCGCGGTCAGTCCTGCGGACATCGCCCCAGAAATCGATTCCCATGCCGCTGTCTGTGCTGTGGCCATTGCCCGAGAGATCGATGACAAGAAATAGTTGGTCGTGCTAATCCTTCAGGGTAGTTTGCATTGCCCTGTGTTTAATTACCAGAACGATGCGTGTTATCAAACCATCTTAGGGCTAGTGCATTGTATTGTGTGGGCGGATCTTGCTACTTTTGTTTGATAGTGAATCATGCAAACCCTCTCTGAGTTATGGAAACAGATGTATCTTCACCAGCTTTTGATGTAATATATGGCATGATTAGATGTAAGTTTGAACTATTTATCATATCAGCAGGGCTTGTTTGATGATTCTTGGTGTTAGTAGGCTAGCTACTGTGCGAGCTATAGTACTTGCAAAACACTCACCGAAGAGAAACGTTGGGGCTGATGAGCTCGTGGTACGCTTATACTTATCCCTCGTCGATCGACCAATAGCCCTAGCTCCTAAAATTGTAGGCTTAGCGATTGATGATCTAGGCAGGCTAGTTTGGCCTAGTGGGTTTCAGTGATATGACATGCAACACAAAATCATAGCAGTGCAGAGACGTACTCCCTCCGTTCCAAAATAGATGACCTAGGTGGGCTAGTTTGGCCTAGTGGGTTTTAGTGATATGACGTGGTACAGTGCTGTCCAGTCTTCGCGTGTGGTAGTAGTATTGCGGGTACAGTAAGTTTTCTTGAAGAAGCGGAATTCAACGAAGTCATGATGGTTCCTTCGTCCGAACAACTTACAGTGGGAAAGGTTGGGCCTGCGATACGACCGGGGTAGACCAGGATAATTTTGTGCATGGCAGGTGGACCAGGATGGTCGACATCCCACATGTCGGCGAATGAAAGTATTCTTTTCGATATAGAGGACGAGCAACGAGTATTCATTGTTTATTTTTGATGAAAGCTATTGTCTCCACTGTTACGATGGAGGAGTGTGAAACACGACAGCCCAGTGAACTTGGCATGTGCACCACTCCCTCCTTCCTCATGTAATGCCTAGGTTATAGCTTTTTCTCACTTTCTCTCTATCTATTTCCTCTCAAATGTTTTTACCTTTGTTTTTTAAGACACAATTGTTTTTATGCCTTTTTTAGAATTATTTTTTTATACCTAGGAGCACGTGTAGAGACGGGCTCTTGTAGAGCCCACTACTTGACTTTGTCAATGCCTCTCTCTCCTCCACATAAGGAGTACTACTTGATATGCATGCATGCGGTGGGCAGCTGGCGTCTTGAGGGGCCAAGGCGGTGAGAGCGGGCTTCGGAAGCGGTCTGGACTCTAGCATAATTTTGGTTTTTACAGTATTTCTTTCTCCATTGACAGCTAGGCCCGCGTAGATAGATAAAGAACACGAGCTGATGAGGCGCATGCGATCTGTTTGACTGGTCAACTAGACAAATACGGAGCTATACGCTGAGCCAGTGACCGTATAATCACCATATCTCGTATACAATGATCAAAGTGAGCTACCAAGACAAGTTTGATGACTGCCAATGCATTTTAACCGGTAATAAATGACCAGGATTGAAGGGGAATATACGGTTGTCCAGCCACTCCACCCCAGAGCTCTCACCAAGCGTCATTCATGCCACCGCACCGCACACTAACCGGTAAGGCAGCGATGGCATCCCGCCGCACCGAGTTCCTTGCCGCCCACGACCACACACAAAATGGTAGGGAAGCGATGGCATCCCGCCGTGCCGAGTTTATCGCTGCTCGCGACCTCACAACTATGTGGGAGGAATTTGAAGATGCCAAGGCCGAATGGGCGGTACAGCAAGAGGCGGCCAAAGCCGCATAGAGGGAGTGGAAAAGTCAGAAAGCACTCAAGAAAAGAGAGGCCCGCCGCCGCAAGAAAGAAAAGGACGCATGCGCTGCTGCGGAGAGGTCGGCAGAGATCCAAGCACGGTGGGGTGTCACCGACAAAGCCGGGAAGGAGAACGACGGCGTCTGGCCAGCATGCGAGAAGTAGTAGTACTAGTAGTTAGTGTGTGTATGTCTGAGTACGAGCATGTACCAGTACTACTAGTTACTACTGTAGTTTTTAGAGCAAATTACCAGTACATTAGCCTAGACTAAATGGAAAAATTCCTATCCTAAGCATCAAATGGCATCTCTTTCTCTATAGGAATTGAGATGCATGTCATCTCACTTCCTATGATTTTCATATTCCTATCCTATGAACAAAAGGATGCCTCTGTTGTAGTAACTACTATAGCTAGCAGTACTGCTGGTACAGTAGTTTTCTTCAAGAAGCGGAATTCAACGAAGTCATGATGGTTCCTTCGTCCAAGCAACTTCAAAGTGGGAAGTGGGCCTGTGATTTGACGGCTCATTAGTCATTGTTACTGCGGCGCAATGACCTAGGTGACTCCCTTGGAGTTGTGCGTGCATGGCAAGTGGACCAGGATGGTCAACGTCCCACATGTTGGCGAACGGAGTAGTATTCTTTCCGATATCGAGGTATAGTATCACTGCTGATTGGTTCGCAAAAAAATAGTATCACTGCTGATTTATAATTAATTTTAATTTCTGATGAATGCTAGTGTTTCAACTCTTACGACGAAGGGTGCCAAACACGGCACGTGCTAGATGTCCCACACGTCAGCGAAAGGAGTGGGACATGAACAGCGTGGTAGAGCCCAGCGTAAAAAAAACAGCGTGGTAGAGCGTCTCCACTTCTTCCACTTCTGGGTCGGAGACCATAGTAGTAGTACTTAGTGGTATGAACGATACAAAGTGCGACCTGGAGACAAAGACACGTTATCCGCAAAAAAATGGAGACAAAGACACGTCTAGTTGGAAGGTCTCGGGGCATACACGTAAACAAATATAAAAGTTAATATGTGCCTCCAACTAATATAGTAGTAGTAGAGTACTTAGGCACGTACTCCATAACATCACCGTGCATTGCACGTACACCATTTAGTGGTAGTATGTACTAAGAGACAAATGCCGCCCAAGAGTTCCCTTCTCGACCTACTTTTGGGTGTTTGGTAGAGTGTATGTAGGGTGCATGAGTCCACACTAGTTTAGCACAAATACACTAGAAGCATGCATGAAGAGAGCATGCATGAAGAGGGGTGTTGAGTTGAGCATGCCTGAAGAGGGAACAACTATGCTGAGACGAGAACGCAACCAAACACACCCTATATGCCATGCATGTTCATACGATTTGTGCCTTTCTACTTCACTTGCTGCGCTACATTACTCAGGTTCGTACGTCCACTCCTGGGTACATGTTCGTCTCATAGTTCCAGTCCCACGTGTTCTTCATATAGATGGAACGATCCTTGCATAACACGTGCACCTTGATGTTAGATCTCTCGCGTGTTGGCAAAAGGATGAACAAAGCTCACATAAAAAAATAGAGTGGAAGAACATAGATTCCGGATGACCGAGAAGGAGCAAGGAACCTCGTGGTGGAGCGTCTGCACTCATAATATTTAATATTATTCAGCTATATAAAATTAACTAATCATCTCCACAGTGGACTGGAAGAGTACGAAACACGGCAGCCAAGTGTAGTTACATCATACTAGTACATGGCTAACCCACGCTATCACCATATTTCTTGGCTTCCGTGTGACACCTATCTCTAGTAATCCAGCAGCCTGTATCGCTTCTCCCTCCTCGTCTCTATCAAAGTGCGGCGGGCTGGCATTTCTACCGTCTATTGAGGTCGGTTAACTATCACATGTTAGTGACTTGCCAAGAGCATTCTAAAAAAAATTCCTTTCACGTTCCGTTTTCAAAAAGAAAATAATCCTTTCACGTACGAAATTGCATGTATGCTTTGAGCAACTTGCATGTCCTATACTGCTCCTGTTTGATACTCTAACTTAGCTAGAGGTTAGACTAACTCATGACTAACCCTGAACTAACTGTAGCCAAAGAGGTGTTTGGGTGACAGGGTTAGATTGACAATAAATGCACTTTATGGAGAGAGAAAAGTGATTTTTCAGTGGTCCCAATGAGAACTATCTCCAGTTTAAACCCTCATGGGTGGGATAGTTTTTTTGGTGGGTTCGGTGCAACTTGCTCCAATTTAAACCCTCATGCTTGTATAGTTTAGGGCTATTTGAGCCCCAACTAGCTCAAACTAACTCTAACCCATGGATCCAAACAGGGCCTATGGCCAGTCTTGACGCGGAGCAGTCGCGTGCACCGGGAAGCGGCGCTCTCTCGGCCGTCGCGCCACTTCAAAGTCGGTGCCAGTGAGAGGTCGCCTCCGCTCTGGCCGGGCATTAATGCGGCACTGACGCTCCAGGGTGACGCTGACCGTTTCACGCGGGAAGCGCGCGCTGGCAAGGGAGTATAGGTTTTGAACCATTTCAGGTGTAGTACTGGTAGTTTGCAAAACCACTCAATTATTGCACTCGGTTTCCTAGGAAATTGTGGTAAAAAACGTTACTCCACAGCCCGCTTCCCTTCTTCCTCTTCCACCGCCCGCGCACGTTCGTGGGAAGCGACCGGTCAACCCTTATATAGGAGTGCTAGCACAAAAAGATGCATGCATGGCCACTAAAATTTCCATATTAAAGTGCCGCTCCGGCGGGAGTATGGCGTAAGTTGTTACCTTTGGCCGGCCCATGGCTACCGGGCGATGGCGACCAGAGAAGAGGCGGCGGGAGGGGAATGAATGCAGCTACTATTTTGGTTCGCCTTCCGGCTTAAATAAATGCGCAGGATCACGTGTACCCGCGGGTGCACAAATTGTAACATACGTGTCTGCTTAAGTGGCGTCACATAACTGGTGTGTGTGTAAGAGAAATTCTGAGAGACAGAGTGCGTGTGTGCGACTCTACTCTTCGGACATGTACTCAACCTTTTGCATCGGGATATAAGTATAATGGTATTTACTTTAGCTAGTGATTTACGTGGCCATGTTAACGTGGTTGTGTCAAAAAAATGTCACTTCCTGCTCGCGATTTGCGTTATATAATTACAAGCAAGATTCTCATGCATTGCACGGAACATCAATATGCATTTTTTTATAGAACACCTGTTGTGATTGACCCATGCAGGAGTAATCCCATGTGTAAAAACTAATGATATCTCGAGAATTTTATCGGAAAACTGGTATCTCGAGAATGTCATCGAAAAAATGAAAGATGAGAGATAAGGCGAGGAGGAGTGGAGCGTGGTGGTGACTGGTAGTCGGAATGGGCGGAGGCATGGGGATGGACGGCGCCGGCAGGCGGCAGCGGCCACCATGCATGCTAGATTGTTCCAGAGACTTTTTCCTTTTTTAATTGCTGAGCAATGAGGTTGCGTGAGATAAGGATGTGGAGAGAGGTGCGGGTATCTTTTGTAAAATTATCATAGTTTGCTTTCTATCCTCAGATATAGATCATACGGTCTGTATTACAAGATGGCAAGCACACCATCACCACCAACTCGTTTTTTATAACGGTAGAGATGATAAGTTTGCTGACTACTAAAGTAAAGTGGAATTTTCCATGTTATGCAAGTAAATAAAGCTGATTGTTCATCATACAGGTAAGGTTGGATGAAGGGTGGTAGGAACAAATGCTCCGCCTAGAGCATGTGTGTGTGAGATGGAGTCTTAGTGTGTGTGTGGGGTGTGTGTGAGAGAGAGAGAGATGGAGTCTTAGTTTGTGTGTGTGTTTGAGAGAGGAG
>NC_041386.1:127090008-127251339 GCF_002162155.2 Triticum dicoccoides | reverse complement strand
CAGAGGCCACCAACAAATGGGGTGCGAGAGAGAAAATGCCCGTAGAGAGGGAAGAGAAGGTGTGTGCGCGTGAGAGGAGTCGACTTCGAGAGAACGTGTTTGTTCGAGAGACACCGAGGAAGACTACTATATATCAATGGTGCATGTAGGCGTGAATTAAACTAATGGATGGTCTTATTGGTTTCAGGGATATAGGGGAAGAGTGAGAGGCGGGGGGGGGGGTAGCTAGAAGGAGATTGTTAAGTGTGAGTGTGTGTTTTACCCATCCAGGCGGAAGTTATGTGCACAAAAGAGGAGAACGATTCAATGTGGAGTTAGGATTGAGGGTAATTAACTACGTATGGAGACATAGAGACCTTGAATGTGCATGTGTGAGAGGTATACATGTATACGTGGGATGTGTGTGTGTGCACGGGCGCATGATCGAGATAAAAGAAAGAAGACATAAGTCATAAGATCAACGACATGGGAGAGACGGATCGGTATGACAATATGCATGCATGTGAGAATGCATGGAAGAAGTCCCGACAATTGAGCATGTGTTTTTGTCTTTAAGATTTAGTGGCGTGGGCTGGAGCATGCATCTATGGTGAGCAGAGGGAGTGAGGCGCAACGATTGTGCAAAAGAGACCAACTTATAAATGCATATGTATGGAGAGACATATATAGTGTGGGTGATAGGAAGCAAGACTCCATGCGAGAAAAAAATGTTGACGGAGAAACTACAAATAGATAGAGAGATGGAGATGCTAGCTAGAGGGACATCCGCTAGTTTGGGTGTTGGAGATGACCATCGGGTGGTTCAAAGGGTGAAGTTATATATGTGTGTGAGAGGGCACTTGACTACATGTAGAGAGAAACATATGTAGTGTGTGTGATAGGAATCAAGAGTGAGGGCGAGAAAGAAGGTTGATGGAGAAACAGATAAATAGAAAGATAAAGATGCTAGCTAGTGTGCGTTAGAGATAGGAGTATAGTGGATCAGAAGGCTGGGTTATGTGTGTGGGTGTGAGAGAGATAGAGAGAGGGTGCGTGTGAGTCACATACAAACAGATATCAGAGAGAAATGAGATCCAGAGAGACGGATTTTTGTGTCTGTGAGAGAGAAAGATATTTCATAATGGGAGTGATAGCTAGAGAGACATATGAGGGAACGCAATATATCTCTAGGGAGAGAGGGTGTGTGTGAGCGACATACAAGAGAACAATGGAGAAATATGAGACCCTGGGAGACAGAGTTTGTGTTTGTGTGTGAGAAAGAGATATTGAAGAGGAAGAGTCGTAGGTTCTCATATCTAAGGAGCGAAAGACATCTCTGTATGAGGGGTGTGCGAGTGGCACACATGGGAATAGTAGAGAGAAATGAGACCCGGGGAGACAAAGTTTTGTGTTTGTGTGAGAGAAAGAGATTCCACATGGAGAATCATAGTTAGAGACACATAGCAGGGAGCGAGATATACTTAGAGAGAGATAGAGTGATGAAGGTCGAGGGAGAGAGTACCGTCAGTGTGTTACGAAGATAAAAGATCATTGTCAACATACAGGTAGCACGAGAGATAACTGAGAGACGATGAACGCGTATAGGTCCAGAGAGATAGTCCTATATAAGCATGAGTGATAGCTATATGAGACGAATATCTGGATTAAAGGGGATTCAAATATTTAAACTGGAGATCATGACATCGATAATATCATAACGCAAATTGGTGTATCAAACATGCATATTCATTTGAATTTGGGCACACGTGTAATGTTATATAGTTTATCAATATTGGTGATCCATAGATTCTTCAATTACAAACAATGCATGGCTTATATGCAATAAATGTCTAAACGGGATTACACTATATGTTGCGTGTGTGAAACACATTATACATGTTTGAGAAGTAAAAAAAACCCGCATGAAACACACATTAATTGGAGACGGTTAGCGAGGAATGCATACATTGGATTTCAACATAAAGTGGTTTCAAATATTTAAAAATCCAAATTGATGGATACAACCTTATGAATCTAAGATCATGCCATTTGCAAAACAATATTTATGTATAAATGGTGTTGTGCTTTTGAAAGTATATATAAAAAAATGATGTATATAGAATGTAATTCCAATTGAAAATGGATCCCGCCCGAAAAAAATAGAATACAAACAGGATTCGAATTGAGTTGGCACGGTAAACGTGCACTCTGCAAAATTTGAATGAAGCGGGGAAAGTCACATTAACCGCCTGAAACCAAAATTTGCGAGATGGAAATCACTACTGCCTATCCCTGCCACACAAAGCCTATATGCGGGATTTCTATAGGTTTCGATAGGGGTAGGTTTGTAATTTCACCCAAACATGACGTAACCGCCTCTCACCCGGATTCATACAAGGTGGGCGCCAAAACACAGTGTGTCCTCGGCCGAAATCGACTCCCTCCCCGATTCATATTCATACACGGTGGGCGCCAAAAACAAATTCTCGTCGGCAAATATTCGGTGTATGTGAGATTACCGTCCTATCCCCAACCGACTAGTGTTGCTGTGATGTAGTAGAAATTTGAAACGGGGGCTAAGTTTGTAAATTTCCTTGCATTTGAGACAAGCGCGCCCTGAATACATGGTTCCCCCTTCCTCTCTATCTCCCTTTTCCCCATTCGTACTCCATGGGCGCCAAAACACCCTCTCCACCCCACCCTCCTCCGTCCGCCGCCGTCCGCCACCCCATCCACTGCCGTCCTCCACCATGCCGGAGCTGATACCCCACGCCGCCGTCCATTATGAGAGATCGACCTCTCTCATCCATGGCTTCGGACTGGGATCCTTGCATCCTGTCCTCTCGCTTCATCCCCGCCGTCGTCCACCTTGCCGGCGCCGCTCCTACGACCGTCTCGTCCACCGCGCCCCGCCGCCACCGTCTACCCTCCTAGATCTGCTTCCACGCTGCCGATAGCCATCGCTACTGCAGCACCGTCAAATTCTTAGCAGATGCATACACGGCGCCGCACCAGAGGCGGTACTCTTTCATATATGCTCAACTTATTTATCGCAACAAGAAAATAGATTGCCACTGCTTTACTCCGATTTCTTGTCTTGGTTGCGAAGTTGCCTTTGTCCGGTTTGCACCTTCAGATCCGCCATGGCACGCTCAACACCATACTCGCAATGCTCATGGTTTTCCCCTTTTATATTCCACACTAGTTAAATCACAGTAGACTAAATTTCAAAATTGGGTCAGTCGATTTTTCAGAGCTCGCTGGAGTTTGCCGGTGCGATCGAAGGGGCTCGGGTGGGGACGGTGGTTTTGGGGGCGGTGGTGGGGCCTCGTCGAACGAAGAAAACTCGATGCGGGTGGGGGCGGGGGTGGGGGTGGGGGTGGCAAAGGAACACAGGCGGTGGGGCCGGTGGTTCGGCCGGCGGCCCGTGCGGTGTTCTGTATGGGAAGCACAGTATGTTCCTTGTCAGGAAGGGGAGTAGGGACATCTGCAGTCTAACAGCTGATAGAGCTAGCCTGTACGTGATCGATAGGCTTTCAATTACTAGCGGTAATGCAACACCAAAATTTCCAGCCAGTTCCACTTTCCCGATTTATATATCCTGGTTATGGTGTACCCCTGTTATGTACACTATGATCTGCCTAGTTGCTGTGTGCTCTTGTTATCATGGTTTGGCAATAAACTCTCTATATAGTATATTATGAACCTATCATCTGCCATCTATCCTTACTTCTGGAGCCTATTTTTTTGTGTACTTGTGCCAGATTATATAAATGCACGCACCATATTACAGCACACATGAGCTCTCTCATCAGAATCCAGTGATAGCACACAAGTGTTTACAGGGGCGCCCCTATATTAGAATATCATCTGCATTACAAAGATAATCTCACAACTATTTATGTTTTCATGGTTCTCAGATATCATACACAATTACAGTGAATATCAGAATCCGCGCATTAGAAGAATATTGTGGAACACTGCAATGACTTACAAAATTGGCATCAAGGCATTAAGTGCCCTTCTGGAAGCAATGAAACTCGTACGCTCCCCACCTGTTGATTCTTGAGAATATCATCCTAATGACTATTCTAACCTCGAGGAGTCAAAGGCAGATGGCCTGTCCTGTTCACCCATCAAGGTGCCTATTCTAATTTGGCAAGGTTTTATTGATTGTGAGTATCTTGCATATGTTGTCTTGCATTTCTTCTACTTTGTTGCACCACCATCTGCTTAGTTTACTCATCATATATGTCGAGATGCCATGCCCATCCATTATCAATACATATTCCATCTGTCATCGTACCATGTTTTTCCACTCAAATGCTTACATTAGTGTAGAATATATCCAATGCCAATGTTTTTATGAATTGTTCGCTCCAAATTATCTGATCTGTATGAATGGTTACATTAGTGTAGAATATATCCAATGCCAATGTTTTTTTAGCTCTGCATTGTTCTTGTAAGTACATGCTGTCCTTTATCAGTGTACTTATAATGACAGCTAGGTGTTCATGTACCATCACTCTACAAATTATTTTCCTTTGCCCTCCATTTTCTACACATCAGATCTATATTTACTCTTACCATAAGGTTGGTACTGAAGAAGTTTAGCTGTGCATTGCTCTTGGCTGTACCTTTTTCCTGTATTGCTGCACTTACATTTATAGCTACTTGGTTATGTAACATCACTCTTCATCTTATCTTAAATATTCTCCATTTTTTCGTATATTACCACATCTATATTTACTCTTAACAAAATGTAGAATAAAGGCAATGCTTTTGAAGAAGATTCTGTGGTAAACTTCTTGAATTGCCCCCCCCCCCAATCAGCATGGACAAGGCCTTTATAGAGCTTGTCTTCACCAATAATGTAAGTTTGTCCATCTCAAGCCTTCAAACTTTCTTGTATATATTTGGTTAGGCATGACTGCAACAGCTGTTTATTTTTGGTGTTTGCATCAAATTGCTTGTTTAAAGTTTATTATATGTAGTTCATAAACAAAAGTTCATCCTTTCTCACTTTAAGTTTTCAGTTGTACAACCAAGTTCCTTCTTCATACCATGTAAATTAAACTATACAGAGCAAGTGATCTTCTTTTGCACTGCATGTATGCTTTTGTTCTTCATCTGTAATCCAGTGGTGTGGTGAACCTACCCACTACAGCACAATGTCATATTCTGCAATGTCTTAACTATGAACAATGTCATATCATTCTACTATTATTTAAATCGTCTCTTTATTTGCCAATGTGAAATGGTATAAATTGACAGCACACTAACCATTGATACTTATGAGTTCTTGATCTGTAATCCAGTGGTGTTGTGAAGCTGCCAACTCCTTCACAATGTCATTTCCTGCCATGTCTTGACCTGAACAATACCATATTGTGTTAATGCAAATTTAATCTGTGTCACTTTATTCGTTAGTAAGAAATGTGATGAATTGTCAGCACTGATACTTTTATGTGCAATACATGTCATCTGTCTGCTTGTTTATCTTTCAGAGTGAGGAAGATATAAGTGTTGAACAAGTGCAGTCTCATCACCTTGCTCAGCTGCTTGCGTTGCAGCTCCCCAGCAGGGCTAACCTTTCTTGAACTCTATTTAAGTGTTGTCGGTTTTGTATATTATTTTGTCGGCGTGTTTATTTGCACTGGTGGCGATCTTTGATGCCCAGTGTATGTAATCTGCTGTCTGCTTGTGCTTTATTATCATAGTGGCGAACTTTGATGCCCAGTGGATGTAATATGCCGTAATTTCTTTATTGTATAGTATTGGTTTTTTCTTATTCACGAAGCTGCTGTTATTTTTCTGTATATATATCATGTCTTCGCAGTAAACTGGCCAAACCGTAAAATTACGGTACATAATTGGGCCGTCATGCAATCACGATGTAGGTTGGGCCTGAAACGTGCCGATCAGCTCACTGGCCAGTAGCAGCCCAAAATGAACCCCGACCCATGATTGTGCGAATCAAATCACGAGCTTTTAACAGGCCGAAAAATTGTCTCGGTCCTTGTTTGGCCCAATCAGATATCGGCTGCGAGCAGGCCGGATGCAAACCGGGCCGTAGTTAGGCCCAACTATATGACGGGCTTTTAACAGGCTGAAATTAATATAGGGCCAAAATGTTAAATGGGCCCTTAACAAGCTAATATCAGGTCGAATTGCTAAGTGGGCCTTTAGCAAGTGGGCCCAAAAGCATAGTGTCCAGTTGACGGGCCGAATCTGATACGGGCCATAATTGAGCCCAAAGCCTCTTAAAGGGCTGGACCTGATATGGACCGTAATTTGGCCCAGAACGTGGTAGGCCTTTAACGGGCCGGATCTCATATGGGCCACTATTAGACCCGGAGCGTGGCAGACCATTAATGGACCGGATCAAATATGGGCCAGCATTTGGCCCAAAACATGGCAGGCAGTTAATGGGCCGGCCTACTAGGGTCCACAAAATCTTGTGGGCCTACAGCTGGGCCAGCCCATTAATGTCGGCAAAATCTCGTGGGCCTTTAGCTGTGCCGACCCATTATGACCCGCAAGAATCTTGTGGGCTTTACCTGGGCCGGCCCATTATGGCACAAAAAAAATCTTGTGGGCCTTTACCTGGGCCGGCCCATTATGGCCCGCAATATCTTGTGGGCCTTTAGCTGGGCCAGCCCATTATGGTCCAAAAAATCTCATGGGCCTTTAGCTGGGCCGGCCCATTATGGTCCGCAAAATCTTGTGGGCCTTCAGTTGGGCCGGCCCATTTAAACTTGATGGGCCGGTCCACGTGTCAACATATCATAGGCGCGTCTCACCCATTGGATGAGTTGACACGTGTCTCCTCCAGCCAATGATGATTTTACACATGGAAAATCCCCATTGGTCGGGGCTGTTAACGGGTTATCGGATCCAAAACCCGACCCGATAGCTTAACGACGTTCCGTTACGGTGGATGCCACATGTCGTTCACCCTTGACGAAAGCACTTCTATGACGCGCGATTTATTGTCATGGAAGTGGACACTTCTGTGATGATAATTTTGGTAATGTCATGGAACACTTCTACGATGGCACAGGTATGACTATCTTGATTCTGTCATAAATTTGTCATGGATGTACATGCATGACAAAAAAAATGACCTACTGTGACAAACACGTATCATCACGGAAGTGTATTTTTTTGTAGTGACTTCATCCACATAAAACTTAACAAAAAACCTTTGTGATATCCGTTAGTATAATAAAGCAAATCACTACCTTTAGGTACTGTTGTAAACTCATTCCAATTTCATATTAGCATTATATCTACTATATTCCAACTTCACCATGGTTCATAACCCCCGATACTTGTTGGAGATATGCCCTAGAGGCAATAATAAATTGGTTATTATTATATTTCCTTGTTCATGATAATAGTTTATTATCCATGCTAGAATTGTATTGATAGGAAACTCAGATACATGTGTGGATACATAGACAACACCATGTCCCTAGTAAGCCTCTAGTTGACTAGCTCGTTGATCAATAAGATGGTTACGGTTTCCTGTCCATGGACATTGGATGTCGTTGATAATGGGATCACATCATTAGGAGAATGATGTGATGGACAAGACCCAATCCTAAGCCTAGCACAAGATCGTGTAGTTCGTTTGCTAAAGCTTTTCTAATGTCGAGTATCATTTCCTTACACCATGAGATTGTGCAACTCCCGGATACCGTAGGAGTGCTTTGGGTGTGCCAAACGTCACAACGTAACTGGGTGGCTATAAAGGTACACTACAGGTATCTCCGGAAGTGTCTGTTGGGTTGGCACGAATCGAGACTGGGATTTGTCACTCCGTGTAAACAAAGAGGTATCTCTAGGCCCACTCGGTAGGACATCATCATAATGTGCACAATGTGACCAAGGAGTTGATCACGGGATGATGTGTTACGGAATGAGTAAAGAGACTTGCCGGTAACGAGATTGAACAAGGTATCGGATACCGACGATCGAATCTCGGGCAAGTACAATACCGCTCGACAAAGGGAATTGTATACGGGATTGATTGAATCCTCGACATCATGGTTCATCCGATGAGATCATCGTGGAACATGTGGGAGACAACATGGGTATCCAGATCCCGCTGTTGGTTATTGGCCGGAGAGTTGTCTCGGTCATGTCTGCATGGTTCCCGAACCCGTAGGGTCTACACACTTAAGGTTCGGTGACGCTAGAGTTGTTATGGGAAATAGTATGTCGTTACCAAAGGTTGTTCGGAGTCCCGGATGAGACCCCGGACATGACGAGGAGCTCCGGAATGGTCCGGAGGTGAAGATCGGTATATTGGACGAAGGGTATTGGAGTCTGGAATTGTTCTGGGGGTACCAGGTGATGACCAGCGTGTCCGAAAGGGGTTTCGGAGGCCCCGGCAAGCGTTGGGGGGCCTTATGGGCCACGGGGAGAGGGCACATCAGCCCACTAAGGGGCTGAGCGCCCCTCCCACCCCATCTCACGTAACCAGGAGAGGTGGGGGCGCCACCCCTAGGGCAGCCGCCCCTCCCGGCTTGGGGGGCAAGTTTCCTAGGGTGTGGGGGCGCCCAAACCCATCTAGGGTTTCCCCTGTGGCCGCCGCCCCTCCCCTAGGGAACCCTAGGGCGCCTCCCCCTCCTCCCTTCCCCCTATATATAGTGAGGGAGAGAGAGGGCAGCCGCACCCTTCCCCTGGCGCAGCCCTCTTCCTCCTCCAACACCTCATCCTCCTCCGTAGTGCTTGGCGAAGCCCTGCCGGAGAACCACGAGCTCCATCACCACCACGCCGTCGTGTTGTTGGAGTTTTCCCTCAACTTCTCCTCTCACCTTGCTGGATCAAGAAGGAGGAGACGTCTCCCAACCGTACGTGTGTTTAACGCGGAGGTGCCGTCCGTTCGGCGCTAGGATCATCGGTGATTTGGATCACGACGAGTATGACTCCATCAACCCCATTCACTTGAACGCTTCCGCTTAGTGATCTACTAGGGTATGTAGATGCACTCTCCTTCCCCTCATTGCTAGATTACTCCATAGATTGATCTTGGTGATGCATAGAAAATTTTAAATTTTTGCTATGATCCCCAACAGTGGCATCATGAGCTAGGTCTATGCGTAGTTTCTATGCACGAGTAGAACACAAAGCAGTTGTGGGCGTCGATATTGCCAATTTGCTTGCCGTTACTAGTCTTATCTTGATTCGGTGGCATCGTGGGATGAAGCGGCCCGGACCGACCTTACACGTACGCTTACATGAGACTGGTTCCACCGACTGACATGCACTAGTTGCATAAGGTGGCTAGCGGGTGTTTGTCTCTCCCACTTTAGTCAGATCAGATTCGATGAAAAGGGTCCTTATGAAGGGTAAATAGAAATTGGCATATCACGTTGTGGTTTTGGTGTAGGTAAGAAACGTTCTTGCTAGAAACCTATAGCAGCCACGTAAAAACTTGCAACAACAATTAGAGGACGTCTAACTTATTTATGCAGCATATGCCTTGTGATGTCATATGGCCAAAAGGATGTGATGAATGATATATGTGATGTATGAGATTGATCATGTTCTTGTAATAGGAATCACGACTTGCATGTCGATGAGTATGACAACCGGCAGGAGCCATAGGAGTTGTCTTAATTTATTTATGACCTGCGTGTCAACATAAACGTCATGTAATTACTTTACTTTATTGCTAAATCTTTAGCCATAGTAGTAGAAGTAATAGATGACGAGACAACTTCAAGAAGACACGATGATGGAGATCATGATGATGGAGATCATGGTGTCATGCCGGTGACAACGATGATCATGGAGCCCCGAAGATGGAGATCAAAAGGAGCAAAATGATATTGGCCATATCATGTCACTATTTGATTGCATGTGATGTTTATCATGTTTTACATCTTATTTGCTTAGAACTAAGGTAGCTTAAATAAGATGATCCCTCACTAAAATTTCAAGAAAAGTGTTCCCCCTAACTGTGCACCGTTGCGAAGGTTCGTTGTTTCGAAGCACCACGTGATGATCGGGTGTGATAGATTCTAACGTTCGAATACAACGGGTGTTGACGAGCCTAGCATGTACAGACATGGCCTCGGGACACATGCGAAACACTTAGGTTGACTTGACGAGCCTAGCATGTACAGACATGGCTTCGGAACACGGAAGACCGAAAGGTCGAACATGAGTCGTATAGAAGATACGATCAACATGAGATGTTCACCGTTGATGACTAGTCCGTCTCACGTGATGATCGGACACGGCCTAGTCGATTCGGATCATGTCTCACTTAGATGACTAGAGGGATGTCTTTCTGAGTGGGAGTTCATTAAATAATTTGATTAGATGAACTCAATTATCATGAACATAGTCTAAATTGTCTTCGCAAATATGTTGTAGATAAATAGCTCACGTTGTAGCTCCCTGTTTCAATACGTTCCTAGAGAAAGATTAAGTTGAAAGATATTGTAAGCAATGATGCGGACTAGGTCCGTAGTCCGAGGAGTGTCCTCACTACTACATAGAAGGCTTACGTCTTTGATGCACCGCTCGATGTGCAAACCCCTACAACGTCGTCTGTGGATGTTGTGAACACCTGACAGACACATCCTGATGACTACTTGATAGTTTAGTGCACCATACTTTACGGCTTAGAATCGGGATTCCAATGACATTTTGAACGCCATAGAACATATGAGATGTTCCAAGAGCTGAAATTGGGATTTCAGGCTCATGCCCGTGTTGAGAGGTGTGAGACCTCTGACAAGTTCTTTTGCCAACAAGATGGAGGACAATAGCTCAGCTAGTGAGCATGTGCTCAGAATGTCTGGGTGCTACAATCACTTAAATCAAGTGGGAGTTAAACTTCCGGATAAGATAGTGATTGATAGAGTTCTCTAGCCACTATCACTAAGCTACTAGATCTTCGTGATGAACTATGACATGCAAGGGATGGAGCTGATCCCGGAGCTGTTCACGGTGCTTAAGACCGCAAAAGGTAGAAATCAAGAAGGAGCATCAAGTGTTGATGGTTTGACAAGACCACTAGTTTCAAGAAGGGCAAGGGCTAGAAGGGAAACTTCATGGATGGCAAGCCAGTTGCCGCTCCAGTGAAGGAACCCAAGGTTGAACCCAAACCCGGGACTGAATGCTTCTATTGTAAGGGGAACGGTCACTGGTAGCGGAATTACCCCAAATGTATGGTAGATAAGAAGGCTGGCAACTTCAACAAAGTATATATGTGTTATTAATGTGTACCTCACTAGTACTCCTAGTAGCACCTGGGTATTGGATACCGGTTCAGTTGCTATTATTGGTGACTTGAAGCAAAAGCTACGGACTAAACGGAGACTAGCTAAGGGCGAGGTGACGATGTGTGTTGGAAGTGTTTCCAAAGTTGATGAGATCACCATCGCACGCTCCATCTGCCTTCGGGATTAGTATTGAACCTAGATAAATGTTATCAGGTGTTTACGTTGAGCATGAATATGATTAGATCATGTTCATTGCAATACAGTTATTCATTTAAGTTAGAGAATAATGGTTATTCTGTTTACATGAATAATACCTTTCATGGTCATGCACCCTATGTGAATGGTTCATTGAATCTCGGTCGTGGTAATACACATGTTCACGCCAAAAGATGTAGAGTTAATAATGATAGTACCACTTTGTTGTGGCACTGCCGCTTAGGTCATATTGGCGTAAGATGCATGAAGAAACTCCACATCGATGGATGTTTGGAGTCACTTGATTTTGAATTGCTTGACACATGCGAGCCATGCCTCATGGGCAGGATGACTAAGACCCCATCTTCAGGTACAATGAAACGGGCAAGTGACTTGTTGGAAATCATGCATGCTGATGCGTGTGATCCAATGAGAATTGAAGCGTGCGGTGGATATTGCTATTTTCTCATCTTCACTGACGATTTGGGTAGATATAGGTATATCTACTTAATGAAGCACAAGTCTGAAACGTTTGAAAAGTTCAAGCGATTTCAGAGTGAAGTTAAGAATCATCATAACAATAAGATCATGTTCCTACGATCTGATCAAAAGGGGATTTTCTGAGTTATGAGTTTGGCAATCACTTAAGACATTGTGGAATTGTTTCACAGTTGAAGCCACCTGGAACACCACAAGGTAATGGTGTGTCCGGACATCGTAATCGAACCCTATGAGATATGGTGCGATCTATGATGTCTCTTACCAATCTACCATTTTCATTTTGAGGTTATGCGTTAGAGACAGCTGCATTCACTTTAGATAGGACACCATCTAAGTCCGTTGAAACGACGTCGTGTGAACATTGGTTTGGCAAGAAACCAAAGTTGTCACTTCTTAATGTTTGGGGCTGCGATGCTTAAGGCTTCAGCCGGAGAAGCTCAAACCCAAAGCGGACAAACACATCTTCATTGGTTACCCAAAGGTGACAGTTGGGTACACCTTCTATCTCAGATCTGAGGGCAAATTGTTTGTCGCTAAGAACGGGTCCTTTCTCGAGAAGGAGTTTCTCTCGAAAGAATTGAGTGGGAGGAAGATAAAACTTGATGAGGTTGTCAAACCTTTACTTCAACCAGAAAGTGATGCAACACAGACAGATGTTTTCTGTGGCGCCTACGTCTATTGAATAGGAAGTTAATGATACTGATCATGAAGCTTCGGATCAAGTTGCTATCGAACCTCGTAGGTTGACAAGGATATGTACTACTCCTGAGTGGTACGGTAATCCTGTCTTAGATATCATGTTGTTAGACAACAATGAACCTACGAGCTATGGAGAAGCGATGGTGGGCCCGTATTCTGACAAATGGTTAGAAGCCATGAAATCCGAGATAGGATCCATGTATCAGAACAAAGTATGGACTTTGGTGGACTTGCCCGATGATCAGCGAGCCATTGAGATAAATGGATCTTTAAGAAGAAGACGGACGTGGGTGGTATTGTTACCGTCTATGAAGCTCGACTTATGGGAAAGAGTCTTTTCACAAGTTCAAGGACTTGACTACGATGAGAATTTCTCACCCGTAGTGATGCTTAAGTCCGTCGAAATCATGTTAGCATCTGACAGATGGATGTCAAAACGAGTTTTCGTAAGAAAAAGTTGAATGTGATGCAATAAAAGGTTTTGTCGATCCTAAAGATGCTAAAAGGTATGCTGGCTCTAGCAATCCTTCTATGGACTAGAGCAAGCATCTCAGAATTGGAATATATGCTTTGATGGAGTGATCAAAGCTTTTAGGTTTGTACAATGTTCGTTAGAAACTTGGTTTATACAATGTTTGTTAGAAACTTGTATTTATAAGAAAGTGAGTGGGAGCATTACAACATTTCTGATAGGTATATGTGGATGACATATTGTAGATCCGAAATAATGTAGAATTTCTGGAAAGAATAAACGGTTGTTTGAAGAGTGTTTTTCAAAGGAAGACCTGGATAAAGCTGCTTACATATTGGGCATCAAGATCTATAGAGATAGATCAGGACGCCTGATGATACTTTCAAAGAACGCACACCTTGACATGTTTTTGAAGGAGTTCAAAATAGATCAGTCAAAGAAGGGGTTCTTACCTGAGTTGTAAGGTGTGAAGTTGAGTAAGACTCAAAGATTGATCACGGCAGAAGAAAGAGGAAGGACGAAGGTTGTCCCCTATGCTCTTGTCATAGGCCCTATATGGTATGCCATGCTGAGTACCGCACCTGATGTGTGCCTTGCCATATGTCTGGCAAGAGGGTACAAAGGTGATCTAGGACTGGATCACCAGATAGTGGTCAAAATTATCCTTGGAGGAATAAGGAAATGTTTCTCGGTTATGGAGGTGATAAAGAGTTCGACGTAAAGAGTTACGTCGATGCAAGCTTAACACCTATCTGGATAGCTCTGAGTAGAGATACCGGGTATGTATAATGGAGCAACAACTTGGAATAGCTCCAAGTGGAACGTGGTAGGAGCATCTATGATATGGCATAAAGTTTTGCGAAATACATAGGGATCTGAATATGGCAAGACCCGTTGACTACAACTTCTCTCACAAGCATAACATGATCAAACCCAGAACTCATTGAGTGTTAATCACATAGTGATGTGAACTAGATTATTGAGTCTAGTAAACTCTTTGGATGTTGGTCACATGGCGATGTGACCTGTGAGTGTTAATCACATGGCGATGTGAACTAGATTATTGACACTAGTGCAAGTGGGAGACTGTTGGAGATATGCCCTAGAGGCAATAATAAATTGGTTATTATTAAATTTCCTTGTTCATGATAATCATTTATTATCCATGCTAGAATTGTATTGATAGGAAACTCAGATACATGTGTGGATACATAGACAACACCATGTCCCTAGTAAGCCTCTAGTTGACTAGCTCGTTGATTAATAAGATGGTTACGGTTTCCTGACCATGGACATTGGATGTCGTTGATAACGGGATCACATCATTAGGGGAATGATGTGATGGACAAGACCCAATCCTAAGCCTAGCACAAGATCGTGTAGTTTGTTTGCTAAAGCTTTTCTAATGTCAAGTATCATTTCCTTAGACCATGAGATTGTGCAACTCCCGGATACCGTAGGAGTGCTTTGGGTGTGCCAAACGTCACAACGTAACTGGGTGGCTATAAAGGTACACTACAAGTATCTCCGAAAGTGTCTGTTGGGTTGGCACGAATCGAGACTGGGATTTGTCACTCCGTGTAAACGGAGAGGTATCTCTGGGCCCACTCGGTAGGACATCATCATAATGTGCACAATGTGACCAAGGAGTTGATCACGGGATGATGTGTTACGGAACGAGTAAAGAGACTTGCCAGTAACGAGATTGAACAAGGTATCGGATATCGACGATCGAATCTCGGGCAAGTACAATACTGCTGGACAAAGGGAATTGTATACGGGATTGATTGAATCCTCGACATCGTGGTTCATCTGATGAGATCATCGTGGAACATGTGGGAGCGAACATGGGTATCCAGATCCCGCTGTTGGTTATTGGCCGGAGAGTTGTCTCGGTCATGTCTGCATGGTTCTCGAACCCGTAGGGTCTACACACTTAAGGTTCGGTGACGCTAGAGTTGTTATGGGAAATAGTATGTGGTTACCGAAGGTTGTTCGGACTCCCGGATGAGATCCCGGACATGATGAGGAGCTCCGGAATGGTCCGGAGGTGAAGATCGGTATATTGGACAAAGGGTATTGGAGTCCGGAATTGTTTCGGGGGTACCAGGTGATGACCAGCGTGTCCGAAAGGGGTTTCGGAGGCCCCGACAAGTGTTGGGGGGCCTTATGGGCCAAGGGGAGAGGGCACATCAGCCCACTAAGGGGCTGAGTGCCCCTTCCACCCCATCTCACGTAACCAGGAGAGGTGGGGGCGCCACCCCTAGGGCAGCCGCCCCTCCCGGCTTGGGGGCAAGTTTCCTAGGGGGTGGGGGCGCCCAAACCCATCTAGGGTTTCCCCTGTGGCCGCCGCCCCTCCCCTAGGGAACCCTAGGGCGCCTCCCCCTCCTCCCTTCCCCTATATATAGTGAGGGAGAGAGAGGGCAGCCACACCCTTCCCCTGGCGCAGCCCTCTTCCTCCTCCAACACCTCATCCTCCTCCGTAGTGCTTGGCGAAGCCTTGCCGGAGAACCACGAGCTCCATCACCACCACGCCATCGTGCTGTCGAAGTTTTCCCTCAACTTCCCCTCTCACCTTTCTGGATGAAGAAGGAGGAGACGTCTCCCAACCGTACGTGTGTTGAACGAGGGGGTGCCGTCCGTTCGGCGCTAGGATCATCGGTGATTTGGATCACGACCAGTACGACTCCATCAACCCCGTTCACTTGAACGCTTCCACTTAGCGATCTACTAGGGTATGTAGATGCACTCTCCTTCCCCTCGTTGCTAGATTACTCCATAGATTGATCTTGGTGATGCGTAGAAAATTTTAAATTTCTGCTACGATCCCCAACAATACTACCCATAGATTCATCAAAATAAGTGAACAACACATAGAAAACAGAATCTATCAAGAACAGGACAGTTTGTAGCAATATGGAACGTTTGTATACTTCCATAACTTCAAAAATTCTAAACAATTAGGACAATATAAACAATTTGTGTAGCAGTACCGTGTAAAAATTTCATGATTTTATCACGCTCCAGTAGAAAATGAAAATTCAAATACTATAGCAAAAGTTTCTGTTTTTTCTGCTGCACACACCAAACAAGCAAATTAAACACTCTAAACGTAAACCTTGGCACATTATTTTTATAACACAATGGATATATACAAGAGAATAATTATTTTTGAGAAACTTCCATGAAAAATTCTACATTGTTTCCATGAGCATGAACACAAGCGTTCAAGGTTGACCCTCACTCCTCCAATGCATAACCTTCCAATCACTTCTCTTTGAAAAACTTTTTAGGCATAAGAGGCAAGTATTTTTTTGCATTTTGCATTATTTTAATTTTTTTGTTTGTTTCACCTACAACTAAACAAAAATGAAAGGGAAAACAAAATCTACTTAGTGAAGAAAGCAAACAAGCATACACAAAAATATCAACCCCACACTATTGCTGTAGCGACCCGACCTCATACGGTCAAGTCTCTGTGCTTAAGTGTCATCCCTGGATCGGTATGGCTGACACACACAATACTCGAGGAATTATAACAGAGTTCAATCACACACTTATTACATCGAGTGTCTCAAAAGAGTACTTATTACAATAATATGGCTGAAGGCCATCTAAATAAGATAGCTGCGGAAGCATCAAACATAAATGAGTCCATCCAACTCCACGGCAATACTATGTGCATGACAGCGACCTAGTGCACATTACTCTTCGTCTGAAAATTCTGCAACATAATACGTTGCGGCCGTGTAGGTCAGCACATGGAATATGCTGGCAAGATAACACTATAGAGCAGTGTAGGATCGAAAGTATGTCTAGAGGGGGGGTGATTAGACTACTTGACCAAATAAAAATCTAGCCTTTTCCCAATTTTAAGTCTTGGAAGATTTTAACAACTTAGCATAAGTCAAGTAATCAACCTACACATGCAATTCTAAGAGTACAGCAGCAGAATGTAAGACAATTGCATATGAAGGTAAAGGGAGGAGTTTGAAGGAGCAAACGCAATGTAGACACGGAGATTTTTGCCGTGGTTACGATAGGTGGTGCTAACGTACATCCACATTGATGGAGACTTCAACCCACGAAGGGTAACAGTTGCGCAAGTCCATGGAGGGCTCCACCCACGAAGGGTCCACGAAGAAGCAACCTTGTCTATCCCACCATGGCCATCGCCCACGAAGGACTTGCCTCACTAGGGTAGATCTTCACGAAGTAGGCGATCTCATTGCCCGTACAAACTCCTTGGTTCAACTCCGCAATCTTGACGGAGGCTCCCAAGTGACGCCAAACCAATCTAGGAGACAACACTCTCCAAAAGGTAATAGATGGTGTGTTGATGATGAACTCCTTGCTCTTGTGCTTCAAATGATAGTCTCCCCAACACTCTGCTCTCTCTCATAGGATTGGATTTGGTGGAAAGAGGGTTTGAGTGGAAAGCAACTTGGGGAAGGCTAGAGATCAAGATTTATGTGGTTGGAATGGAATATCTTGACCTCAACACAAGTGTAGGTGGTTCTCTCTCAGAGAATGTATGTTGGAAGTGTAGGCATGTTCTGATGGCTCTCTCCATGATTGAAGTGTGGGTGGAGGGGTATATATAGCCTCCACACAAAATCTAATCGTTACACACAAATCACCAAACTCGGTGGGACCGAATCATGAAACTCAGTAAGATCGATTTAGTTCAAAATGTGAATGTTAGGATTTTCGGTGGGACCGACATGTCAACTCGGTGGGACCGATTCCATTAGGGTTAGGGCATAACGTAATCTCGGTGAGACTGATTACACAAACTCTGTGGGACCGATTTTGGTAATAGGCAAACAGAGAGTTGGTCAGGCAAACTTGGTGGGACCGATTCACTCATCTCAGTTAGATCAAAACGTTATGAAGGGGAAATAGAGAGTTTGCATTGCAATCTCGATGGGACTGATCGCTCATCTCGGTTGGATCGAAATGTTATGACGGGAAACAGAGAGGTTGCAATCCCATCTCGGTGAGACCGAGTTCCCTATCGGTGAGACCGAACTGACTAGGGTTTGTGACAGTGGCTATGTCAAGTGAACTCGATGGCGCCGGGTAGGAAATTTCGGTGGGGCCGAGTTTGACTTTTGGTTTGGGACATATGTGGACATCAAAAAGTAGTTGAGGGTTTTGGAGCATATCACTAAGCATTTTGAGCAAGTAACTCAGTAAGCAACACCTCATCCCCTTTTAATAGTATTGGCTTTCCTATGGACTCAATGTGATCTTGGATCACTAAAAGTAAAATGTAGAGTCTTGAGCTTGAGCCAACATGTGTTCTGAGTATTTTGAGGGGTCCACTTTCTAATACATGCCATGCCAATCATTGAGATTTCCTGAAATATTTATCTTGAAATAGCATTAGCTCAATGGTCTATATGTTGTCAGGAATTACCAAAACCACCCAGGGATAGTTGCACTTTTAATCTCCCCCTTTTTGGTAGTTGATGACAACATATAGATCAAAGCTTCGACAAATGATAATAAGATTGAAAAACATCGTCGCTTTGAGAAGTATGTGATAAGCAAGAGCTCCCCCTAAATTTGTGCATTATTTAAAATTTCCTTTTGAATGCAAATGCACAATGGATTAGGATCATGGGCTACTCTTCCATGTCACATACATATTGGTGGAGCGCTCAAAATGATAGAAATTAGAAGCATGCACTCATCACCAAGCAAGTGGATGATCATTTATGGATATAACAGATAGTATCATCTAAACAAGCATTAAGGTAGCAAATGATCAATCACATGATCACACAAGTATCTCACACAATAAAAACTTCAACCAAAGGCAAAAACGCAAAACACTCTCTCAAAGCCTATGATCTATACATATTTCTCCCCTTTCGGCAACAAGTTACCAAAAATTTCAAATATGCATAGTGCTATGCGTCTCGCAGGCTTGGTCTTCGAGAGGTGGTGTAGACAGAACTCCAAGGATGAAGGCATCTGTTGATGTAGTTGGAGCTGATGGAGAGGCTGCTGGAGGTGGCACTGGAGCTGTAGCTGCTGGTGCTGATGCTGTAGCTCTAGAATCTATCACTGGTACGGCATCAGGCCTCTGACTCCTTGGCACTCACTAAAATGCATCAGTAGTTGCCTCCCCTCTCCTCCCTTCTGCTTCCTCTTGAAGCTCCTCAACAACAGTCTGTATCTCAGTTACCTTGAGGTCAAGATCATAGATTTTTGTCTCAACAATCCTCTCCAGGCTTTCCTGATTCTGAGTCAGGGTGTCTAAGCCCTTCTCAATCCCCAATGTAGACTGGATCAAATATGCAAGTTGATCTTGCTTGCTCTTTAGGAAAACCTGAGATGCCTCTTCAACACTTGGCATCTTGGCAGCTTTCTCAGCCTTTGCTTTGGCTCTCTTCTCCTATGCTTGAACTCATGATGGTTCCTCCTCATCCATCACAATAGTATTATCTTCAAAATCAAGATGCATGGGTAGATGCTCCTTATCCAAAAGATATGTTCCTGTGCCCATCTTGGAGTTGATGAGCTCCTGAATGTGTGGAGCATACCCACAACTTCTCTTTTGGTTAGCATCAGTCCTCTTGATTGTCTCTACAATCAGGCTCATGACCTTGAACTTCTGAGGGGCATCAAAAAGCTATAGCAGGTTGATAGAGTGCCCTCTAATCATCTGGTGATCTCCTGACTTGGGTAGCAGAGTGCGCCTTAGGATCCAGTTGATAGTAGGCAGACCAGACAACAAGAAATGTACAGATCCAAGCTTGTGAGTCTCCAAAGCTTTATCTGGGATCTCCTTGTACATGTTAGCCATAGTGTTGTGGTCCTTCTTCTTCTTGGCATACACATCCAAGTCATCTCATGTTCCTTTGGGGCATTTATCAATTTTTCCGATTCTTCAACTGTGGATTGGTACCTAGTACCTTCTGACATCCAAATGATCTTCCCATCTGGGTAGAAGTGAGCAGTGGAGTAAAACTGCATGATCAGCTCATCATTCCATTTTGTGAGCTTCTGTCCAACAAACTCATCTACTCCACATGCTTTGAAGCTGTCATAAACTCCTGGGAAGTGATCTTCATTCTCCTGGATGAATTCCCAATCAACTCATCTCATGTTACTCACAATGGGCTTCTTGTCAAGCAGGATAGTTTCATAAAAGTTTTGCTGTTCCTTTTTGTGAAACCTGTAGTCAACTGCAGTCCTTCTCCTCACAGCATAAGGATCAAACTTTCTCCACAATCTCAGCCCAGCATCTTTTTTGATGTGCATGTCTTCAGCTACTAGATGAGTATCATTGTGGTCTGGAATCTTGGGCTTCAATTTTCTCAAAATAAGAGACTCATCATCTTCTTCTTCAGCTTCAGACACTGGGCCTTGTTCTTTTCTTTAGCAGGTATACTTATGGTGTTCCTCGTGGGCTTAGGAGGCTTCTGAGCTTGAGCTTTGGGGGAAGCTTTGGGCTTTGATGTTGTAGCCTCTGACTTTATAGCATCTCCCATAAGCTTCTGAGCTTTGGGTGCTAGTGCAACATCCTCTTCCTCTTCTTCATCTTCAGAGGGATCATTCATCATGGAGGGCTTGCCAATGACTCTGGCAATGGTCTTCTTGACTCTCTCCTTTCTCTTCTTTCCCTCTCCAGCTTCTTTGGGTTCAAGAGTGAACTCCATTGTTTCTTGAGTAGAGGCTCTGGCCTTAGACATAGAATTCTCTTTGCTGGAGCCTTCTTATTCATCCCTGGCTTAACTGTAGCAGTTGTGCCATACTCTTTTTTCAGCACCTTCTTCTAGGAGCTTACTTCCTCCTTAGTGGCAACATAATCCTCATCCTCAGATTCCGAGGTTCTCTTCTTCCTAGATCTGGTGGCTGCCTTTGGCAAGTTGCTGGGAGTCCTCCTGCTGCCATCATCAGAAGTGCTCAAGGGATCTGAACCCTCACCCTGCTGCACATGTTCCTCAGACCTGTTCTGACTGTCACTCTGATCAGCCATCTCTGCAAATTCACTAACAGTAGACCCTGTGAATAGATGTAGATGAGATAGAGTGGATGAGGATCACAAAGTGCAGAGGGTTTGCAAAACAGATGACTCAAAAACTTAGTTTTAGTTCTCCACAGAAAGCATTTCGGAGCTACCAATTTGTAAACTCGGTGATCCCGAAGCAGCTTTTGGAACCTAAACTAGCGAACTCGGTCAGACCGAGTCACAGTTCGGTGGCATCGAGACTGCTAGGGTTTCATAGAGAATTGAACTTGGTCACACCGATTTGCAGTTTTTGGTCAGACCAAAAATTGCAGGTGCTATGGCCTAAGCCAAATCGGTGAGACCGATTTCTACAGCTCGGTCGGTCCGAGATGAGTTCGGCGGAGACCTAACCCTAAATTATCAAATCAAATCTAACCTAAAGGATGTTTTCAATGGATAAATTGTTTGCATATGTGGTAAGGATCATGGCAAAACAATGTGCTATGAATCAGAGGTAAAATAATAGCACAAGGGTCAAACCCATACCCTAGTTTGGCGGGAGTTCTGTACGGCGACAACGGCGAAGCAGATTTCCATTGACGGTGATGGAAACCAGCGGCGGGAGGTCGCTGGCGGCGAGGAGATGATCCGGAGACCCGAGGAGGCATAGAATGACACACACGCGGGCTGAGGAGTTTGAAGAAATTTCCAAAATCTCACCCGTGGGTATATATATCCCGACCCTGTCGGTGTGACTGAGTGGAAAAAGTCAGTGGCACCGAGATGCAGAATCGCAAGCGGTTACTGCAACTTGGTGTGACCGAAAAGTTCAAATCGGTTGCATCGAGCTTGAAAACCTAGATCAACTTAGTGATCTCGGTGTGACCGAAATGGATGACTCAGTCATACCAAAATGCACAAAGAGGTTTTGGAAGTTTAAGTCTATGACGAATCGGGGACTCAGAGTGCTCCTCACACAGAGTGGTTCAAATCTGACTTGATCAAACTTTGTGATGTAGCATGAATAGAGTTTAAGACGAGAAATGCATAGATAGCTAGAGGAGGTTCTTAGGCATTCTTGTCCATCCATTTGGCAAAAGAGAAAAGGCCAAACAATCAAAGCAACAAATGGATGTCCTCGAATGAGTAAAATATGCAACCAACATGCTCACACAATAAGATGGCAAATGAAATATGTGGCAAAGCATGCACGATCACTCTAGCATCTATCAAGCAATTTGGCGATGACTAGGTCATCTATATATATGAGTATATTGACTGAGGAGTCAAATGAGAACATTTGATCATATGTCATATTCATCGTTTAAGCATAAGTGGGGTTACCACTTTTACATAATGCATTGTTGTGTTTACATTGTTAGAGTTGCTTTAGCTCAATTGATTAGAGTAAAGCCCCCCCTATATGTGCTATCCCCCTTAGGAGGGATGAACTAACTTTGGGTTTTGTTGATGATGACTTCATGTAGGTGTTGAAGATGTAGGTGCTCAAAGTTGATGTAGATCATCGGAGCAATCCTTTGTAGTGAGTTGCACTTTCAATACCTATGCGGGTTAGTCCTGCAAGGAACAAACTAGGATATCCATAGACATAGAGTGATATTCACATGAGATGATGTCCATGAATACATTAGGTTACCTTGTCCCTTGTCTTACCAACAACAGGGTTTGTGACTCCCTGAACTAGTGCAAGATATGGAAGTTGTTTGCACTTGTCCTCGCCAAAATGATATGAGTGAAGTATGTTGGCGGAGTCACCCTCAAGAACTCTCTAGTTCTTCTTCTTAGGGATCCACACCATCTTGATGGGAATCCTTGGAGTTGTAGTCATACTTGATGAGGTAGAACTTGATGTAGTCTTGGGAACCCACTTGACCAATGCCTTAAGAGCTTCTTCAAAGGCATCAATCTCCTCTTGAAGCTTGTCCTTGCCCTTTAGCTTGTGGTCTTGTGGTGGAAGATCATCTTGAGCTTGTGTTCCTTGGAAGGAAGTAGGATAATACTTCTCTTGTTGGGGAACAAACTTTGTCTTGGGGTATTGATCTTCTTCCCACTCAACTCCATTGGCATTGAACTTTCATTCAAAACAAACATCTTGATTCTTCCGGTGTCTTCCTTGCTTGCGTACAATTTCCTCAATCTGCTTACTTCTGGCAAGACTCTTGTAAACACCTTTCTCTATAATTCCCTTCAATAAGCTATTTTCTTGCTCAAGTGTAACTTGGCTAAGAGAATCATTAGTGGAATCAAGAGAACTACTAGAAGCAACAACATTGGTTTTAGCATGATTATTGCTATTACTAGAAGAAGAATCTTTCTTGTTCTTGTCGCTAGATTTAACTTGTGGCATGTAAGTAGACAAAAGCAAACGCTTGGAAATGTAAGAAGAACTTTTCTTGTGAATCATCATTGATTGCCTTTAAGAACTCATGCTCTTGCTCAAGGTTGAACTTTTGAAAGCGTAGCTTTTCATGAGTCTTTAAAAGTTCTCGATGATCTTCCAAGTAGTATCATGAGCTAGCTTAAGAGTGTTTAGTTCTTTAGTTAGACGCCCAATCTCCTTCTTATCATTGTCATTCGTTTTATATTGATTAGCATGATTAATAGCAAGTTCATCATAGTTTTCATCACTTGAATTGTCAACAAGTAAATCATCATCACCTAGCAAATCATCTTCATCACTATTGAAATCAACATACTCGGGGTGTGATACCTTTGGGCCTTTAGCCATGAAGCATCTTCCAATTCCTTCATTTGGTGAGTCAAATATGTCGTAGGAGTTGGTTGACACAAGTGCTAGACCGGCAACACCTTCATCTTGAGTATATTCGGAGTCAGAGTGATAACTTCTCTCGGAGTGATTGTCAGAGTCGGATACCAATTCACCAACATGAGCTTGATGTCTTTGTTTTGTGTAGCTCCTTGATGACTTGTCCCTCCTTTCCGAATCCTTGCTTCTTCATGATGTTCTTCATTCATAACGGTCATCTCTACTCCTTCTCTCTCTTAGTGGTGATTATTCTCTCCTACTTATTCTTTTGGGAGAATCTTGTCTTCTTTTGTAGGGAGCCGTACACTCATTGGAGTAGTGTCCGGGTCTTCCACAATTGTACCAATTACGTTCACGACTTTAAGATCTTTTGTCATTGTAGGACCTTGACTTGGAACTTCTTTCCTTGCTTCTACTCTTGTAGAACTTGTTGCAGTTCTTCACCATTAGGCCCAATTCTTCATTGAAGGTTTTTTTCTCACTTGATGATGTGGGAGCATCACATGAGGCTTTGTAGCCACCACTTGACTTGTTGTGGAGCTCTTCCTTATCCTTAAGTGACATCTCATGAGCAACAATTCTACCAGTGACTTCTGTTGGCTTGAGATCTTTGTAATTGGGCATCATTTGGATCAATGTGCACATGGTATCATAATTTCCATCCAAGGCTCTTAGGATCTTCTTGATGATGAATATGTCGGTCATCTCTTCACTTCCTAAGTCGGCAATCTCATTTGTGATGAGAGCAAGCCTGGAGTACATTTCAGCGACACCTTCACCATCCTTCATTTTGAACTTGTGAAGTTGACTTTGAAGCACATCCAATTTGGATTCCTTGATGGAGTCGGTACCTTCATGCATATAAATCAAAGTATCCCAAATTTCCTTTGCATTCTTAAGACGGCTGCTTTTGTTGAATTCTTCGGGGCACAATCTGTTGAAGAGAATATCACAAGCTTGAGCATTGTATTGCAGCATCTTCAACTCTTCCATGGTAGCTTCACGATTTGGTTCTCTCCCATCAAAGAATTCACCTTGAAAGCCAATAAACACAATAGCCCAAACGGCGGGGTTATGTCCAAGAATATGCATTTTCATCTTATGCTTCCAACTAGCAAAATTAGTATCATCAAAGTAAGGACCTCTACGGTGGCAATTTACCTTTCTAGACGCCATACTCTCCTAGGTTGTGAAACCAAGGCTATGATCACCAAAAGCTATGAAAATCAAGGCAAATGGAGAACAAAGCTCTGATACCACTTGTAGGATCGAAAGTCTGTCTAGAGGGGGGGGGGGTGATTAGACTACTTGACCAAACAAAAATCTAGACTTTTCCCAATTTTATGTCTTGGCATATTTTAGCAACTTAGCACAGGTCAAGTAATCAACCTACACATGCAATTCTAAGAGTATAGCAGCGAAATGTAAAACAATTGCATATGAAGGTAAAGGGAGGAGTTTGAAGGAGCAAACACAATGTAGACACAGAGATTTTTGGCGTGGTTCTGATAGGTGGTGCTATCGTACATCCACGTTGATGGAGACTTCAACCCACGAAGGGTGATGGTTGAGCGAGTCCATGGAGGGCTCCACCCACGAAGGGTCTATGAAGAAGCAACCTTGTCTATCCCACCATGGCCATCGCCCACGAAGGACTTGCCTCACTAGGGTAGATCTTCACGAAGTAGGCGATCTCCTTGCCCGTACAAACTCCTTGGTTCAACTCCATAATCTTGAGGGAGGCTCCCAAGTGACACCTAACCAATCTAGGACACACTACTCTCATAAGGTAATAGATGGTGTGTTGATGATGAACTCCTTGCTCTTGTGCTTCAAATGATAGTCTCCCCAACACTCAGCTCTCTCTCATAGGATTGGATTTGTTGGAAAGAGGGTTTGAGTGGAAAGCAACTTGGGGAAGGCTAGAGATCAAGATTTATGTGGTTGGAATGGAATATCTTGACCTCAACACAAGTGTAGGTGGTTCTCTCTCAGAAAATGTATGTTGGAAGTGTAGGCATGTTCTGATGGCTCTCTCCATGAATGAAGAGTGGGTGGAGGGGTATATATAGCCTCCACACAAAATCTAACCGTTACACACAAATCACCAAACTTGGTGGGACCGAATCATGAAAATCGGTCAGACCAATTTAGTTCAAAATGTGAACATTAGGATTTTCGGTGGGACTGACATGTCAACTCGGTTGGACTGATTTCATTAGGGTTAGGGCATAACATAATCTCGGTGAGACCGATTACACAAACTCGATGGGACCAATTTTGGTAATAGGCAAACAGAGAGTTGGTCAGGCAAACTCGGTGGGAAAGATTCGCTCATCTTGGTTAAACCGAAACATTACGAAGGGGAAATAGAGAGTTTGCATTGCAATCTCGGTGGGACCGATCGCTCATCTCGGGTGGACCGAAACGTTACAAAGGGAAACAGAGAGGTTGCAATCCCATCTCGGTGGGACCGAGATCCCTATCGGTGAGACCAAAATGACTAGGGTTTGTGGTAGTGGCTATGTCAAGTGAACTCGGTGGCGCCGGGTAGGAAATTCTGGTGGGGTCGAGTTTGACTTTTGGTTTGGGACATATGTGGATATTAGAAAGTAGTTGAGGGTTTTGGAGCACATCACTAATCATTTTGAGCAAGTAACTCATTATGCAACACCTCATCCCCTTTTACTAGTATTGGCTTTCCTATGGACTCAATGCGATCTTGTATCACTAAAAGTAAAATGTAGAGTCTTGAGCTTGAGCCAACATGTGTTCTTAGTATTTTGAGGGGTCCACTTTCTAATCCATGCCACGCCAAACATTGATCTTTTCTGAAATATTTATCTTGAAATAACATTTTCTCAATGGGCTATATGTTGTTAGGAATTACCAAAACCACCCAGGGATAGTTGCACTTTCAAGCAATGAACAAAAATAAGTATCACTACATGCATATATGGCTGGTGGAGGCTCTATGGTTATTATTTGCATAAAGCTAGTTTTTCCCTACAACAAAGGAATATGTTTTATTTAACTACAAAGTTTGTTGAAAAAATATTGAGAAGGTAACCCCAACTCAATCCCAAAATTAAAATTTATAACCTGACAAATTACTTAAATAAAGTGATGAGATCAACATAATAATTCAAGTACCAGATACTCAAGATGTCCATAACCGAGGACACGGCTAACCATGTTTAGATTGTACACTCTGCAAAGGTTTGCACACTTTTCCCCACAAGACTCGATCTCCTCCGTTGTATTTCTCGCACTACATGATGTTTAAGAAACGGATGACCGAGACACAGTCTTTCCGAAGAGGTCCCCTTAACCGATAGATAGGCCGGTACACCTACAATTCCCCTACATCTGCTAGCCCACCATGGAAAGGATTCCCACAACTTACTCAATGATGCCAGAGCCCATAATGGCTTGTGGATGCACACGGATGTTTCTAGCATGAATAACATTATGATCCCTTTGAGCCTGGGTGGCGAACCATAGGATGATCACACGGGTTCCCCGGGATCTCCTCGGACAACACAGGTATATCCCCAGGTGCCCACAACCAATCCACCCAGATGTGTATTAAACTAGCCACCTTAAGTTCCCTTAATTAATAATAACTCTCACATCTTTCATGAATCTCTCAAACCAATCCACGTCTACGAGCATAGCATAGCAGTATAAGCATAACGTAGTAACACCCAGGGTTTGAATATAAGACAATAGGTTCCTACCTCATCAACTACTTCCAAACACCCACAAGTTATCAAATCCTACTCATGCAATGTTTGAGGGTTGGAACTAATGCATAAAAACTAGGTAATAAAGGGATATGATCAAAGTGTTACTTGCCTTGCTGACGATCGGAAAATCCTAGAGATTCGTAGTAGCAAGCCTCGCACTCCGGAAACTCTATCGTGAACAAACAATAGCATACATAAGCACTCAAGCATAAGATGCAAAGGTAAAAACCAAAAGAAAAGATCTAAACAGAAAGTTCAAGTGAAGAGCTTCGGCTTGCAAAAAGAATCAATCGAATCGGAGTTACGAAACTCAAACTACGGTCAAAAGAAGTTCGAATTTAAATCTGCTTGAAACCAAATTTTAAATTTCCAAAATCATGTTCAAGTTGTTTATCTGAATAGAGGGGATCAAGACAAAGATTTTGGCATTGGTTTCACTAGATTTGGACAAACGAGCAAAAAGTAGTGAGGGTTTGAAGATCAGGGACTAATCTATAAAGAAACTATTAGCGGATAGGTCCTTGGCCGAAAATAACTGAAAAAGAAAAATATGTCGGATGAACGTCCGCTAACAGAAACTAAGGAACGAATTCGTTCGCTAATAAAATGAATCGGGTGAACACTTGCTATTTAATCTAACCGACTAAAAATAAACCGACCTAAAAGAAAAACTAAAGAACCGGTTTTTACCTGTTCGACAGTTTTTCAACGAAAAACCTGCAGCGGATCGGAAACGGCGACGATGGCAGCGAACTCTGGCAAGCGAGGCGGCGAGCGTCGGTGCAGCGCGGCTCCGGCGTCAGCGAGAGGCGGCGCCGGCGGTGTGCGGTAGCGCTAAGCGGCGGCAGTGTGGCATCGGTGGGAGGCGGGGCTACGGCGGCGGCTTCATTGGGAAAGAGGGGGTGGCGGCGGTATTTAAGAGGGGGGTGGGGGCCAGCTTAGGGAGGGGGAAAGGCGAGGCGGCGGCGGAGAGGAGTCCGACTCGGACTCCGGCGGCGGCGCGTGCGGGTGGCGGACTCGGCGAGGCGGGGGCGTTGTGGGCCGGCTGGGCCTCCGGCCCAATTCGGTCCAGCAGAGATTTTTTTAAAATAAATTCCACCGAAAGAGAAAAATCCAAAAATAAAATAAATAAAAATCCTAAAATCCCAAAATTAATTTTCACGGCCCTCTCTTAATATTTAGGACAACATGAACATTTTTCTGGGCTAAAATGCAATTTTTCGGTAATTTAACCGAATAAAATTTCAAATAAAATTTCAAATAAAATAAAATAAAATTTGTCGGTTATTTAAAATTAAATTTCCATTATTTCCTATGTTTTGAAGAAGTCGCATTATCTTCTCTCATTATTTTATTTATTTTGAAATAATTGGAAAAATAATTTCAAATAAAAATCACCTTGATCCAATTTACCAATTTTGAAAATTCAAAAATGGAATTTTATGAAAATCTCCAACTCTCTCAAATGGTCCTTGAGTTGCTTAAGTCCTCTAGGATCAAAATGTCCAAATAAAACCAATTCAAAATGCAAGAATCATGGTTGCATATGATGTCCTAATGATTAACATCCAAATTGAAAACTGGGATGTTAAAAACCTACCCCCCTTAAGATGAATCTCACCCTCGAGATTCGGGTTGGCTAGAAAATAGGTGTGAGTGGTCTTTCCGTCTTCTACTCACTCCCAGGTGGCTTCTTCCTCGGTATGGTGGCTTCACTGAACTTTGCAAAACTTGATGACCTTGTTGCATGTAACTCGGCTGGCAAACTCGAGAATCTTGACGAGTTTCTCCTTGTAGGGGCATTGTGTCTCCTTGATGGTCACTCTCCAACTGAATTGCTTCCAGGGGCATTGTGTCTCTCAAATGAATATCGGCCATCTCTGCATGACACTTCTTCAATAGGGAAACGTGAAACACATCATGAACTCCTGAAAATCCTTCGGGTAACTCCAACTTGTGGGCCACTTCTCCCATACGTTCCAAAACTCGGTATGGTCCTACAAATCTTGGGGCTAACTTTCCTTTGACTCCAAATCATTTAATTCCTCGCAGTGGTGACACACGGAGATATGCTCTATCTCCGATTTCATAGCTACCTCCTTGCGTTTAGTATCAGCATAACTCTTCTGCCTGGACCGAGCTACCTTCAGTCTATCACGAATCAACTTAACCTTCTCTTCAGACTCTTTTATTAAATCTGGTCCGAATAATTGATGGTCTCCAACTTCATCCCACATCAATGGTGTCCTGCACCTCCTTCCATACAAAGCTTCGAAAGGGGCCATCTTCAAACTAGCTTCGTAGTTGTTGTTGTATGAGAACTCAGCGTAAGGCAAATTATCATCCCAACTAGATCCATAATCTAGTGCACAAGCTCTCAACATGTCCTCCAGAATCTGATTGACTCTCTCGGTCTGTCCATCTGTCTACGGATGAAAGGCTATACTAAACTCTAGCCTGGTACACAAGGTCTGGTGCAACTGATTCCAAAACTTCGAGGTAAACTATGTCCCTCTATCTGATACGATGGTCCTCGGAACTCCGTGCAGACATACGATCTTGGTCATATATATCTTGGCCAACTTCGCGCTTGTATAAGTAGTTTTCATGAGGATAAAATGAGCCACTTTGGTCAAGCGATCAACTACTACCCAGATGGAATCATAACCCGATCGTGTCCTGGGTAATCCGGTGATGAAATCCATGCCAAGCTTATCCCACTTCTATTCGGGTATCGGCATAGGCTATTGTAATCTTACTGGCTTCTGGTGTTCTGCCTTAACTCTTTGACATACGTCACATACTGCTACATACTCGGCAATATCCTTCTTCATACATGTCCACCAGAAACGTTCCTTCAAATCCAAATACATCTTGGTGTTTCCTGGGTGAATCGAGTATGGTGATTCATGAGCCTCCTGAAGTATTAACTTCCTAATCTCTAGGTCATTGGGCACATAAATACGGTCCTCAAACCATAAAGTTTCGTGCTCATCCTCACGAAAACCTTTGGCCTTTCCTTTACTCATCCTTTCGTTTATTTCCACAATCTCCTTATCAGTCTTCTGGGCTTCTAAAATCTTTCCCAAAAATTTGGACCAAACTTCCAATGCTGCTACAAAACCTCTCGGAACTATCTCCATTCGAAGTTCTCTGAGATCGTCGGCTAACTCCTGCAGTAATCCCCCGGTTACGAGAGTATTTACATAACTCTTGTGGCTCAACATGTTTGCAACAACATTGTCCTTTCCAAGATGATAATGCAGTTTCATATCATAATCCTTTATGAGCTCCAACCATCTCCTCTGCCTGAGATTCAGCTCCTTCTGTGTGAAGATATACTTCAAACTCTTATGATCCGTGTATACATCACAACGGTTTCCAATAAGAAAATGTCTCCAGGTCTTGAGTGCATGCACTATGGTTGTTAACTCCAAATCATGCGTGGCATAATTCAACTCATGAGGTTAAAGCTGACATGAGGCATATGAAACAACTCTTCCGTCTTGCATAAGTACACCTCCAAGTCCCTGGCAAGAACCGTCGCAATACACTTGGAAATCCTTGCGTATATCCGGAAGAATTAGTAGCAGGGCTGTAACCAAATGTTTCTTCAACTCCTGAAAGCTGGCCTCACATTCTTCAGTCCATTTGAACTTGGTGTCCTTCTTAAATAACTCCGTCATGGGCTTCGCAATCTTGGAAAAATTCTCAATGAATCTCCTATAATATCCTGCGAGTCCAAGAAAACTGCGTATCTCTCCAACTAAGGTGGGCGCCAACCACTCTGTGATAGACTGAACCTTGGTAGGGTCTACTGCTATACCTTCTCTAGATACAACATGTCCGAGAAATCCAACTTCCTTCAACCAAAACTCACATTTGCTGAACTTGGCATACAGGTGATGTTCTCTGAGCTTCTCGAGAACTAAGCGCAAATGTTCCTTATGTTCTTCTTCATTCTTCGAGTATACCAATACATCATCAATGAACACCACAACAAACTTATCCAAGAACTCCATGAACACCTTATTCATCATACTCATAAAATAGGCAGGGGCGTTAGTCAATCCAAAATACATGACCGTGTACTGATATAGCCCGTACCTTGTGGTAAAAGCTATCTTGGATATATCCTGTTCTCGGATCTTCAGCTGGTGGTATCCTGATCGAAGATCGATCTTGGAGAATACTTTAGCTCCTGGCAGCTGGTCAAACAAATCATTGATCATCGGTAGTGGGTACGTGTTCTTGATCGTCACCTCATTCAGTGCTCGATAATCAACAACCATTCTCAAGGATCCATCCCTTCTCAACTAAGAGCACTGGGGCTCCCCACGGTGATGAACTTGGTCGGATATAACCTTTCTCCAATAACTCCTTAATCTGCTTCTTAATTTCCTCCATATCATTTGCGGGCATCCGATACGGTCTCTTCGATATTGGTCCAGTGCCAGGTAACAACTCTATCAAAAATTCTATATCTCGATCTGGTGGCATGCCTGGTAATTCCTCTGGGCACACATCGGGATAATCCTTCACAACAGGCACTTCCTCCTGAACAACTCCCGAGAGTGAATTTACTTAAGTCCTCCTTAGCGCATGCATAGACACATACTTGATCCGTTTACCTCTGGGGTGGTGAGGAGAATTGACTTATTAGCACAATCGATATTTCCTCCAAGTATCGATAGCCAATACATGCCTAGTATCACATCCAATCCTTGTGACTCCATAATTATTAGGTCTGAGGGGAAAACATGCCTACCTAAGGTCAATGGTAACTGAAAACATCCTCTGCTAGCCATATACTCCGCTCCTGGTGATCTTACTAACATAGGTGTCTTAAGGGCTACGGTGGGCAACTTAAACTTATACACAAATCCCCTTGATATGTATGAATGCGATGCACCAGTGTCAAAAAGGAAAATAGCAGTAAATGACTTAATCAAAAACTTACCAATAACTGCATCAGGATGCTCTTCAACTTCCTCCATGTTGACGTGGTTCACCTGCCCGCTGGTGAAAGGGTTGGGCTTCTTCCTGGAACTTCCATTTCCGTTACCATTCTTTATCTCAGGACATTCATTGGCGTAGTGTCCAGTCTTCCCGCACTTGAAACAGGTAACATGACTCAGATCCTTTTTTAAGAAGAACAGTAGGAAAGGCTCCTACTGCCGTTTACCCTTTGGGGAGGTGAGGAGAATTGACTTATTAGCACAATCGATATTTCCTCCAAGTATCGATAGCCAATCCATGCCTAGTATCACATCCAGTCCTTGTGACTCCATAATTATTAGGTCTGAGGGGAAAACATGCCTACCTAAGGTCAATGGTAACTGAAAACATCCTCTGCTATCCATATACTCCTCTCCTGGTGATCTTACTAACATAGGTGTCTTAAGGGCTACAGTGGGCAACTTAAACTTATCCACAAATCCCCTTGATATGTATGAATGTGATGCACCAGTGTCAAAAAGGACAATAGCAGTAAATGACTTAATAAAAAACTTACCAATAACTGCATCGGGATGCTCTTCAACTTCCTCCACGTTGATGTGGTTCACCTGCCCGCTGGTGAAAGGGTTGGGCTTCTTCCTAGAACTTCCATTTCCGTTACCATTCTTTATCTCAGGACATTCATTGGCGTAGTGTCCAGTCTTCCCGCACTTGAAACAGGTAACATGACTCAGATCCTTTTTTAAGAAGAACAGTAGGAAAGGCTCCTACTGTGTTTATATATATATATATATATATATATATATATATATATATATATATATGGACAGGGTGTTACAAATGCTTTGCATTTTACATGTGGGTGTCAGCCTGCCCAGACAGATTGGGTCAGGGAGACAGGGGGTGTTACGACTACTGCAACACAGAAATAGAAGAGGAAATGGAAGTAGGGTGGCCCCCTAGTCCTATGTTGGAGGAGGTCAAAATCGTCCTTGAATCTTTTCAGCCACCCACTGATGGTTGGTGCAATCCTCCTAAAGTGTTTATTGTTTTTTTCCTTCCAAAGACTCCAAGCAGCCACCAAAAAGATTTCAAAAAAGAGTGGGCGTCCCCAAGAGTTTTTATCCTGTTGAAGCAGTTGGAGGCAGCAGGTGAAGGGTGGCCAGCTAATCCCAAGTTTTTGCCAGCAAGATTGACTGAATGGGCAAGTGAAGATCATATGGTCCACAGTTTCCTCGTCATGGTCACCGCAAAGCAAGCAACTGTGGTCATCACCTATATCATAATGACGACATTTGAGCATATCACGTGTATTCAGTTGGCCATTCATCAGAAGCTAGCCAAAAACTTTGAAACTCATGATACAACGAGAGCGCCAGAGAAGAGTGAAGGCTGGGTGGGCGTTGGCGTCTCGAAAAAAGAATTTGTAGTAGTCGGCCGGTTGATAGCACTACAAAAAAAATACACTTCTATGATGATACGTGTTTGTCACAGTAGGTCAATTTTTTGTCATGCATGTACATCCATGACAAATTTATGACAGAATCAAGATAGTCATACCTGTGCTGTCGTAGAAGTGTTCCATGACATTACCAAAATTATCATCACGGAAGTGTCCACTTCCATGACAATAAATCGCACGTCACAGAAGTGCTTTCGTCAAGGGTGACCGACACGTGGCATCCATCATAACGGAACACCGTTAAGCTATCGGGTCGGGTTTTGGATCCGATAACCCGTTAACAGCCCCGACCAATGGGGATTTTCCACGTGTAAAATCATCATTGGCTAGAGGAAACACGTGTCGGCTCATCGTTGTGACAGATGTCATCCACTCACTGGACAGAAGGCGCCTATGATACGTCGACACATGGCACGACCCAACAGTGGCCCATTCCTGTGAAAAGGCCGGCCCATTTGACTTGGTCAAAAGCTGGCGGGCCGGCCCATGGAAAGCCTGTTAACGGCCTGTTCGCATATAGCCCATTTATAGCCCGCTAACCCAAGGCCTGTTACGCCCTATCCGAATTAGGCCCAGTAGCGTCATCTGGTCCATCCAATATGATTCCAACCCATTTTCACTTCTGGCCCATGTATAGCCCATGACGTCTTTCGGCCCATATGAGGCCCTTTGTAACTCTTGGCCCATTAGCGGACCATGCTGAATCTGGACCGTAATGAATAGTGTATTACTTTACATCCATTAACGGCCCATGGTGAAATTGGCCCGTAATGAATAGTGTATCACTTTATACCCATTAACGGCCCGTTATTCCATTGGGCCGTTTCCATCCCAAGTTAACTTTCAGCCTTCTGAGGGCCCATTTATTCTTGGGCTCATTTGCAGCATTCGGTTACTTACGGCCCGTTACTGTCATTTTATGTTTGTGGGCCAAATTCAGCCCGTCATTATAGTCGGCCCGTTTGTGGACCGTTAGTCTGTTGGGCCATTTCATAGCATCACCAAATACGGCTTATTAACGGCTTGTTATGGTCAGCCCATAAAATGTACGATTTCCATTAAAGGCCCGTCTAGGGCCCATTAAAGGCCCGTACAAGACCCATAAATGAGCCGGCGGCCCATGGATCCTACGAGACGTACAAGGCCCATGGATCCTACGAGACGTAGAAGGCCCATGGATCCTACGAGACGTAGAAGGCCCATGGATTCGACGGCCCGTGAAGGGCCATGGTCGGGCGAATTGGCCCTCGTTTGAACGATATAGCATATTCAAAGAACTATCCTACTCAATACTATCACCTCTAAAAAGCTTACACTATTACAACAAAGAGATCAAGGCATAGAAAGGTAGAATAATCCTACACTATACAATAAAGAAATTACAGCCGATTATACCCACTGGGCAAATACAGCTCATACATCATGGACGCGCATCAACTTAACTCCATTTGAACTATAATCTCTTCAGAAAATAGGATTGGACGGATTCAGATAGCCCAAATTTCAGTCTGCAAAATCTCCAATTCCTTCATGGTTACCTTAGTGTCTTGTTTCATTTTTTTGACTCCTGCATCTAATACCTGCATGTCCAGTCTCAACTTGTTGATTATACGTTGACAATCATGTACATGTTGTCTTGCCACCTCTAGTTGATGCTCGAGAACATCAGCACATTCCAATTCCAATCCATAATCATTCGGTAACGGCCATGCCGCACTGCTCGCAGATCTTTGTGTTGATGTCACTTCATCCTGAAATGTTTCTGTAAGTACACATGACTAGGGCAAAAATATAGTTACAACAGTGAAGCAAACAAGACACTATTTTGTACTACATGGCAAAACAGGACTAACAATAATGTTACACGTCACTTTCAAAAAAAAATGTTACACGTCATGAAGCATAAGCAGGTGATATTTTAAAAATTATAAAAAAGATAGTCTATGCGGCCTGCATACAGAAATCCCTCTTAGCTCACCAGAGGAGCATGATGTTGGGGCCCAATCGAAAACACATACAAGTTACAAATTTAGACAGCACATTGCGTATAATTAATCAAGCAGTTGAACATTCTGTGCCTCAATTAAAGTATTAGGGAGCAAAATGAACATCAGAGGGTTTCATACAAACATACTACAGCAGGCAAAACTATGCAATCATTAGCATAGTATAAACTAGATTGTGAGCCTCATGCAATAATAGTTGGTTAATAGACTTCAAAGCTTCAGGCACACTTCGGCAGAGTAATTAAATGGTAAGGCCTTTAATTATGTCAACTAATAGTGATACAAGTACCGAACATCAGGCATAATTATTTGGGCATCTCATTAACTGAGGACAAATAAAGAAATTGAAAAGAGAAAATTAACTATGCCTGAAACAAACAAGGAATTGAACTGTTGAGTTGCATACAGTGACTTACCTTAGCATGTTGAAGAGGCTCAGCGCAGCTCCTACTTCTCTTGCAAGGCTCCTTCCTAACATCTTGTACATGGAAATCCTCAATCTTATCTTCATTGCACCCCCTTTGCAAGGTGACACAAACTAGTTACTCGTCTCCTTGGAAGATAAATATGCATACTTTCCAGTCTGTGAACACAAAAGAATGAGATTATAACAAAACAACACCACATAATGAAACATGCCGCATCTCTTGCACTTGCACACAATGAAATGAGCATTTACTATGCCTGCACTATGTAAAAATAGGCATACCTTCGAACTGGATCTCCAGGTACTCTTGGAGAGCCTACTGTAGTGTAAAACCAAACCTTTATGTCACCTATGAGTTAGACAAGGCCCCACTACAGCAGCCCTTAGTGTTTAAATTGTTGACAAGCTCTGTTAGAGTGTTATGTCAAGAACAAGAAGTAATCAAAGCAAACAATCCTAGTATGGCTGGCTGATGCAAACAAGCAATTGAACAGATGTGTGAGCAAATCTTACATATCAAGAAATGAAGCAAAGGAGGCTTAAAGACCATCACTTGACTGACCAGATTTAAGGGGCATTTAAACATCATGTGCAACGTATGAACTAACATAAACATTGCATATTCCAGATTCTACAATGGAATGCACATGTATTAGGTTATGCCATGTATGATGATGCCTAAATGTACATATAGCAGGCAGGAGTGATTCATCATTGCACGCACAATTGAATGGTAGGTTAAGGGCCAGTTCGATTCCGCCTTTTCAGGGCATATTCTCAAAATAAGCCATAAAAGATGTAAAGAAGTCATTTTTGAGTTATGGGCTTGGGCTTAACTAATTTCGCTTTGGAGGGGGGTGTTTCGGGTAGAACCTCACTAAAAATTGAAGGGAAGGGGAATAGTGAAATGACTCTGTTGTCTGCCTATATTACACTCAAAATGCAATTGCTAACGCCCGTGTCACACCTGACCCTCAAGTAAAAACAAACACACAAGCATTCATTGCCCTGCCCGCTTCCATCTCCTCTCCCCTTTCCCTCTACCTCGATCCCCTGCCTGCAGCACTAGGGTTCCTCCAGCGAGCCGTCGCCACTGGTCCCATCTAGCCTTCACTACAAGAAATATGTCAACTTATGACCACCACTATTGGTCACTGAAAGGTCACAAATTTCCATTTATGACCTTTTTGTGACCAAAAACATAAGGTCAAAAGCTGGGCGTCGTAAACTGACTATAGCGACCTTTCTTCTGGAATGGTCGCAAACGTTTATGACCAAAATACGTCTACTGTGGCGTTTTGGTCACTAGCAACCTCCCCAGGCCACGTAGGCATCCAGCGTGGCAATCTGACGTGGCACAAGATTCAGCCCGGTCCAATTCGATTTTCTACATGGGCCTAGCCCAACAATTCGGCCTTTCTATATATTTTTTCGTGTCAATTTTTGGTCAGTTTCATGGGCCTAGCCCAACATTATAGCCTTTTTATCTTTGGGCCGTTGCCTTTGTTTGGGCCATGGCCTTTTCACTCCAGACCACGTTTGTAGCACGTTTGTTTCTGGGTCATGGCCTATTCAGGCCTGGTACTATCATGGCAATTGAGTAATTTTCACAATCTGGCATTAAAGCAACATGTACACAGGGAATACAAAATTTCATTACACAGGAATTGTTCAACACGTAGGAGCACATCTGGTACTGTCCTAACAATGTCTACATAATTTGCCTTATCTCACTACTACATAACATTGTTCAACACATAGGAGCACATTTCGTACTGTCCTAACAATGTCTTCATTGCTCCCTTTGATGGGCAAGTTCTCCAGGTGCGACAACTTGCCTTCCTACAAGAACAGAACATTACATGAATAGATCAATCGAGGAGGAAACAGTAAAACAGGCTGAAAGCATCACACATACAAATAATAACAGCATACATTAATGTATAAAATAATAAAAATATCTATAACCAGGGCTATTTCTAGCCAACCTGTGTGCATGAATCATAATAGATCAAGCAAAAGACGTATAACCATCAGCAAACATCAAATATTAGTGAAAGGGGGCAATTTCTAGTACTCGTCATTTTTGCAAAGTGAGCAAGAACGATGATATTTTCCTACACATACTTTTTGATTTTTCCTTAGTCCTATAGTGATCTGCTCACTCCAATTATATCTCACTCCAATTCTATCCAAAGTGAGCATGCAGTATATATGAAGGGATTACAACAGGTTCCTACAGTACACTAGATAGGCCAACATTTTAGACTACTAGTACCTAGAAATCATATGCAACTCTGTTTTTTCTCTAGCCCAGCCACAAGATCATAAGAGAAATCATAAGTATCTAGTGCATTTGATATAATAAAGCAGCTCCCGAACAAACAGAAGTTCTGCTTCTTCACATCCCAATTGAGGAGATCTGTGGGATAACCTACCCTGAGGAGCTCGCCGCGGGATCTTCTCCATGGATAGCCCCCTTCTTTCACAACACCAGATTGGCCTCTTCACGAACCTGCAAAAATAAATGCACACACAAATCAGATTGTGGGAGACGAGAGGAGGAATAGGAGGAGGGATGTGTATGCAAGTGTATAAGCATCATGCATGAGATACTTTTCAAATTACTATGAACATTCTTAGTTTCTTTGATTGAAGTAGGTGACTGGGGCTAGGTGTGCTCACTACTAGGCAGTAAAAACTCGGTATATACAAGCATTGCGTGCTTAGTTATCGGCGACGAATATCTAGACACCAAAATATCGGTGCCTCTGCCGCAAGTGACCATCATCATGAACTAGACATACGAATACTAAATATCAACCAATGCACATACTTTTATTACCAGGCAGAGAGATAGCTCAAAACAGAACATATATAATTTAAAAGAAGGAAATCACCCATAATTAACAGGGAGAGGTATAACCAAAACAAGTTCATTTGTCTTCCAAGTATAAAACATCAAGTGCACAAACTCACATCAGTTAACATCATTACAGAATTTCAGATAACATGTTTACTGCAGAAATTCAGTTAACATATTCTGCGCACATGTTCAGTTAATAGTTTAGGTGCTCTAATTCAGTTAAAACTGCAGCATATAACAAATTCAGTTAAGTAATCTGAATAGCTTGTGTTTATTGCATTTACTGAGAAAAACATATACAATGCCATTTACTGAAGTTGTGTGTAAACATGACTAAGCTTGACAGATACAGGGAAGAAAAAAACTGAATAAGATAGCAGGCAATGTAGGACATCGAGGATTCGACCAGCCTCTACTCATCAGCAACTATAAACACCAAGAAAAAGAACAAAGGTTTGAATGTCAAATATATTCCCAAGAAGCTATTAAGACAAGGAGATAGTAAATGTGACCACTGGTCTATGAACTCACCAGAGGATTAATTTTGTTTGGATCACTCCCAAGTTTGCTCATAGCATCCCTCATACAAGCAAGATCAACAACTGCTGGGACACCAGTGAAATCCTATAAAGAGATAAATGATTAAGTGAATAAATTGAAGATAAGATCCTAGCAGAAAAGTATCAGAATATAATAAGCAATGTATCCAGCTTACAGTACCGCTTGCCAGATTAAAATAGAAGTGTTGACTTTTATAATTGCAAATAGAAGAAGAATATGTGATGACGATGCAGCTAATCTTATACATAAACCTATCACCTACTGGCGCACGATATCTATCTTTAAAAATCCAGGTGACAGTAGTAATCATACATCACATACATAATGGGAATAAGACATGGTTATTGGGGAACTACACTTTCTTGAAAGGATAGGAAAGGGGACCTCCATTTCCAATATTCCTGCCATCAAAAGCTATTGACTCGAATCTTTCCAACTCCCATATATTCTTTCCACGGCAACTGGACAACTTGGAACAAAAGAAGTGGAGATGATGGCAGGAATCAGGATCAATACCTTGAGGAGGACACGGGCTGGCTTGAACGGGATTTTGACTTGCTTGGTGGCACTGTTCTCCCAGTCTAGGATCTTCTCAACGTCCTTCCCCGTGACCTGGAACTCGTCGCAGTTTCTGATTGCCGACTCGAGCAGAATCCTTATCGAGTAGGGTAGCCGATCTGGAAAACAAAGTGATGGTTAAATCTTCGGCAATTCACATAATTCAGTGATATACAAAAAAAACTGACTAGAAAACAACGCATCCAGAGACTAATTCCACCGTCAGAATTGAACAGGAACATTTCAAACCTGAAGCTATCGTCCTACTTTTTGAACAGGAACGTCGCGTGTTATATAAATGACAGTTCGGTGCTCTCCGTACGCCTTTACAAGTTCAAATCATGTCCTAGAGTATTTATTTATGTGTAACTTCACCGGTCGATGCAAGATATTCTAAGAGCCAATCACAGTGGAATCTTACATAAATGACAGAAGGGCGTGTTGTTCAAGTAAGTTTTCACGCATGTCAGGTTGCGTTGTTGACCGATCGCTGGGAATATTCTTCACACAGACACCCCCAATGCATCTGCATCTCCAGCATGTGCGCTGCACACTAGCATAGCAGCCGGCAGCACCGCTCCTTTTCGATGAATGAAAATAAAATATTGTCAACAGCAGAATTGCAAAAACATACCCTGATCCACACTACTATACAGCTATACTGTCACTAGTAGTAGTAGTATCTTGAGCTTGCGTCGTACGAACATGTGCTATTTTAACATATACGCTGAATCCTATTCCATATACTATATGATACTGCTGCTATCAATCTGGTACCAACAGTGGGCTGGCTAGTGGAGCAGTTAGGCTCTGAGAATACTCTACTCTGCATCCTAACAGGCATCTACATCTATAGATGTGGACCATCACTTGGGAAGGAGTCCTGGACTCCTGGAGATGTAAATGAAGGGCTTATGGCAGCATGGTGGCGTGCAGCCGTGTGTTTCCCAGGAACTGAGCCATGCTCTCCTCAACTATGGTCGCACACGCACACATCGGATCCTATTTACTGTATTGCTGCGCCGACACACCATGCGTATGGAGCAATCGAATCTAGACTAGGCTAACCGCAGATAAATTTTGGTAGAGGTAGGGGTAGGGGATTCAGCAGCAACCACGCATGTACCGCAGATGGGGAAGACCCCGATGGTGACACCGAGTGCGGCGGAGAAGGCCAGCTGCTTCGGCTCCGCGCCCCTGCACCGGCCAACCACCAAAGCAGAAGTGATGAAACCGGCGACCAGATGCCGGCGCGGCCGGACGAAACATAGACTATAGCTGGGCGGCTGGGGCCTCACCTCTGGATGACCTGCAGCAGGGGATCGACGACCCTGGCGTTGAGCCACGCGAGGACCACCGCCATTTCCTCCCCCCCTCCGCGTGGATCGGGGCCCGGGTAGGTTGGTGGGCGGGCCAGAGGAGCGAGCCGAGGGCGGGCGTTCTCCATTCAGACGTATTCAGCGTTGGTTCCCAAGTGTGGACCGAGGCTGGATCGCGTTGGATCTCCCTCCCTCGGGTTCTTCTCTCCCTTCTGGTGAGGGAAGGGGAGGGGCGAGAGGAGGAGGGCGTCGGGGAGGCCATGGATGGCGGTGAGCTCCATCGGAGGGAGGCGGCGGCGGTGATCTGGAAGGGAGGAGGCGAGCTCTCGTTCGCTCTCTCTCCATCGGGTGAGACAGCGAGGAGAGACGAGGAGAGGGATGGGATCGGGGTGGGTGGCGGCGGTGATGTCGGAGATGAGGGGAGCGAGATCTAGATCGAGCGAGGAGAGGGGGGCTGCTAGGGTTTGGGTTGGGTTGGGTTGAGAAAGGACCTGAGAGACGTTGGATCCATCGGATGTGGACGGTCCAGATCGGTTAAGTGGGGTGATCCGTGTGAAGAGCTCTGATTGGCTCGGAAAAATTATGATTTAGAATAGTTTCTAAGTACTAAAACTAGGAGAGTTTTGTGAAGCAGCTATCAAAAATATTTTGCAAAATGGCACAACTAAAATTTTCTATCAATCTAGACCATATTTTATGGATGATAGCCAGTTTGCATGCAATTTTTAATCTGTGTAGCTATTTTAAATCATTATTCGAGTGCCCAAAATGAGTATTTTTGTGAAGGGCCTACCAAATAATTGTTGCAAAATTGTACTAAATAAATTTTCTAAAATACTAGGACATATTTAAACCACAATTTACCAAATTGTTGGGTGTCAGAAGTTTTGATCCACCTCTGGTGAAAAAGACAAATTTCCGCCGATTCAGCTGGAAGCGGGTCAAATTTGAACTGTAGCTACCTCGTAGTTTGCTCTTTATTTTTCCAAAAATCATTTCTAGGTACATAAGTATCTATTTAATCAGAGAAATACCAAAAAAATTCCAAGATTCAACCACTAGCTAGGAACGGACATTCCCGCCGTTTTGACCGCATTTTGAAACGGACATAAAAAATTCAAAAAAATTCAAAAATTGGAAAACCTTCGCATTGCGTCATTATATGTGACCAAGTTACCAGGAAAAATTATAAATTTGTAATACGGCAAATATTTAAAAAAGTGTTCTCAGAAACGAGCTATCAAGTGTGAAGATGAATGGCTTTCAACCCAAATGCTCAATCTTATGGCCACATACATGGCATAGTTTGTTCAAATGATCTCATATTGTGCACAAGAGTGCATATTGGAATGACAAACAATGTTGCTTAAGGAAGTTTTCATTTTCTTTGGACGAAAAATTCATTTTCTATTTTTCGAGTGCCCGAAAAGAGATTTTTTTGTGAAGGGCCTACCATATATTAGTTGCAAAATTGTACCAAGTCAATTTTTTTAAAATACTAGGACATATTTAATGCACAATTGACCAAATGGTTGGGTGTCAGAAGTTTTGATCCACCTCTTGTGAAAAAGACAAATTTCCGACGATTCAGCTGGAAGCGGGTCAAATTTGAACTGCAGCTGCCTCATAGTTTGCTATTTATTTTTTCAAAAAATCATTTCTAGGTACATAAGTATCTATTTAATCAGAGAAACACCAACAAAATTCCAAGATTCAACCACTAGCTAGGAACGGTCATTCCCGCCGTTTTGACCGCATTTTGAAACGGGCATAAAAAATTCAAAAAAAATAAAAAATTTGGGAAACCTTCGCATTGTTTCATCATATGTGGCCAAGTTCCTAGGAAAAATAACAAACTTGTAATATGGCAATTATTTTAAAAAAGTGTTCTCAGAAACAAGCTATCATGTGTGGAGATCAATGGCTTTCAAGCCAAATGATCAATCTTATGGCCACATTCATGGCATACTTTGTTCAAATGATCTCATATTGTGCACAAGGGTGCATATTGGAATGGCAAACAATGTTGCCTAAGGAAGTTTTCATTTTCGTTGGACGAAAAAACCATTTTCTCGAATGCCCAAAAGGAGGTTTTTTTGTGAAGGAACTACCAAATAATTGTTGCAAAATTGGACCAAATCATTTTTATAAAATACTAGGCCATATTTAATGCACAATTGACAAAATGGTTGGGTGTAAATTTTTTTGATCCACCTCTCGTGAAAAAGACAAATTTCTACCGATTCAGTTGGAAGCGGGTCAAATTTGAACTGCAGCTGCCTCATAGTTTGCTATTTATTTTTTCCAAAAATCATTTCTAGTTACATAAGGACCTATTTAATCATAAATACATGGTTTGGTGGCGATACGTCAAGGTTTGGGTGGTGGCCGAGGGCCCCAACTCTAGAGCGCGTAAACTCGCATGCCCGTCGCGTGGTCACTGCGTGACCGCAATGTTGCCATGTGTTCTGGGCGGCTTATGCATGTCTAGTGGGTTGGGCACTCCCCAGGTTGGTGCTAGGAAGAAAATTACAACATAAGACTCTCATGAGAAGACCGATCGATGCTCAAACATGAATTAGCAGTCAAGTGTTTGATTAGCGGTACGGGAAATGCACATGGCCAATGGGCGTGAGTTTTGGCTGAGGATGATAATCTACTAAGGAGAATGTCTTCACAAATTTTTAGCTCAAAAGGAGGATCCTAGGTGGTACTTGCTTTGCAAAGTACCACACTGGACAAAAATATGAATGTTGAAGCTGGGCTCAAAATAATGAATGGATTGAGATGAAATTTTGTGGAGGATGGTTATTTGGGCATAGGAAAGCATTGTAGAAAATTGATACCATTTGGACATGCCAAAGTAGTACTTCCTTCACAATGCTCTTCTATGGACAGAAACTTGGGAAAACTAGTGAGAGAGATTGGATGAATGAAATGAGCTCAAAATTGGTGTAGATAAGTTACTTAGGTATGGTCATGCGCTGGTCAATTTTCAGATCATTTGGGTAAGCCTAGCTAGTACTTACTTCACAAAGCTTCTCTCGAGGTAGAAACTTTGGAAATTTCCCGAGGAAGATTTACTAGGAAAATTGAGCTGAATATTATCATGTGGCCATGATTTGGGTATGGAAGAGTGCCCAAAAAGTTTGAGGGTAATAGGAGGGGTCTATATAACACTTGCTTTGCAACGTGCCAATTTGGCCATAAAATATAAATTGAACCTGGGCTCACATAAATGATTTGACTGAGCTGCAATTTGGAGGAGCGTGATAATTTGGGCATATGAAGAAACTGTACAAATTTCGTATCATTTAGAGATATAAAAAAGGTACTTCCTTCACAATGCTTCTAGGTGGACAAAAACTTTGGAAATTTGCCGAGGAAGATTTGCTAGGCAAATGGAGCTGAATTTTGTCATGCGGTAATGATTTGGATAGGAAAGAGTGCCCAAAAATTCCTAGGGCAATCAAGAATATATAAATAGCACTTCCTTCATAAAGTGTTGTTGTGAACATAATAGGAAAATGAATATTGTTGAATTAGTTTTGAACTAGGCAAGGAAGGATTTTTACATATTTGATGAAGATATGACCCAAAGAATTTATGAGATTTTTTTGGGAATTTTGGGAATGATAGAAATATAGGTTGCTTCACAACCTAGGGCAAAAACTGCCACATGGACATGACACATAGGCAAAACTGATGAGATGGCGCCTAGTCATCACAACCCACCACAATCTACAAGGCTATGACCATCTATATTGGTCATTAAAAACTAGAAATAAGGTAGCTGACTAGCACTGTTTGCTTTGTGACCATTTCGTGTAAGGAAATTACAACCTTTCTGACCAAAATGGTCACAATGGTTTAGGGTTTGAAGCCCCCTGAACAGCTTTTGACCAATTGGTCTAAAATGGTCATAAATTTATGACCAATTCTTCGAGAGTCACTGACAGAAGGTCATAAGTTGACATATTTCTTGTAGTGCTTGTCCTCGACGATGCTATGTCCAGCTAGGCTACATGACCGGCGGGTAGGGGCAAATCTCCCTGGCTTCTCCTCCCTCTGGCGCCGCCCCTCATTCTCATGGTCTCCAGCAGCTGCTCCACTATGGTTCGTCCAACGCACTACTCCGGTGGGCGCTGCACAACTACGGCTGATGCCACACTGCGGCAGAAGGCACCTTATTCCCCCTCCCCTCCTCCCAGGCCATGGCCTTGAGGTGCTGTTGAAGGATGAGCTCATCCAACAAGGTGAGGATCTCCTCTGATTTTTTGCCAAATTTTCATTCTGATCCACTATACAATGAATTGCTATGATCTGCTTCTGCTGCTGCTATATGATGCATTGCTATGAGCTGCTCCTGCTGCTGCTATATGATGAATTGCTATGAGTTGCTGCTGCTGTATGATGAGTTGCTATGAGTTGCCGCTGCTATATGATGAATTGCTATGAGGTGCTGCTGCTATATGATGAGTTTCTACAAGCTGCTCCTGCTGCTGCTATATGATGAGTTGCTACAAGCTGCTCCTGCTGCTGCTATATGATGAATGGCTATGAGCTGCTCCTGCTGCTGCTATATGATGAATTACCATGAGCTGCTCCTGCTGCTGCTATATGATGAATTGCTATGAGCTGCTGCTGGTATATGATGAATTGCAGACTGCTACTGCTGTATGATGAGTTGCTATGAGCTGTTGCTGCTGCTATATGATGCTTTCAGGTGGTGCTGCTATACGATAATAACCAGCCACTTAGACCATCAAATTTCAATAAATAATTGTTCTTCATTTAAATGTGGGTCATGTGTTCTTCGTTTAAATTAGGCAATGGGATCTCTATGGAAAACATTGACCAAAGTAGATTGTGCCAAGTAGATGGTATCTTTGTATTTGCATTTTGAGCAAATAGTGATGGTCTGTTTTCCTATCATATTAATTACTGCACTGGGTTCAATTTGTGATGTTTGCAAGTCAAATTAATTTCCATATGGGCAGCAAAATGAAAAAAAATATAATGCAATCTAGACTTTCCACTAATCATACCAAAGATAAGCTGAAAACGCAATGAAAAGAACTGGTTGGCTTATTACATGGAGCTTATATTCACAGGTGCTTATTTTCTTAGGATAACTCGTAATAACTGTCCCTAAGAAACTTGGGTAATAGAACTGGCATACAAATAACATGTCACGATGATTGCAATGGAGGAGTGACGTACCATGGAACACTGTATAGGCTCACCGCTGCCTCTCCTTTTTTGCGATGTTCCATGAAATTGCAACATACATCTTGTGCTTTTTCATTGTGTAACCCTATCTGCAAGTTGACACGGCTAATTTCAGACATCTCTACATGATACTTCATTGCATATCCCTTGCGCATATTTAAACCACCAATTTAACGATTGTGTGTGTACCATAAACTAGCCATGACTCTGTATGCTGGACTAGCAGGCACTCTAAGGGAGCCTAATGTAGTGCACTGGAATTTCTACATGCCACCTACGATTTTGTGTAATGTACTGCCCCTATTCCTAAATATATGTCTTTGTAGAAATTCCAGTATGGACCACATACAGATGTATATAGATGCATTTTCGAGTGTAGATTCACTCATTTTGCTCCGTATGTAGCCTATAGTGGAATCTCTAGAAAGACTTATATTTAGGAACAGAGGTACGAGGTAGTATCATGTATGCCATCTACAAATCTAATTTAGCAGCCAGTAGTAGAAATCATTGTCTGCACAAAGGGATTACTGGTCGAAAATCCTAGCAAAGCACGCTGGCAGGCACAGAACAATACAAGAGAGAGAGAGACGCGCTTACAAGATCATAGCAATGCCTCAGTCCAGGATCTTGGTTGGCCAAGCTGTTAGATCCAGAAGAAACATCGTCCTTGTAGTTTTTGCCAGCTGCATAACAGGTAACAGCGACCGGTTAGTATATTTGAAGTACATCGGGCAGGTGATGCTGGACGGGTTTAAAGGTGACAAGTACCTAGGCCGTGGCGGGTGCTTGGCATCTCTCCAGACTGTGGGAATCAGGTTAGAAACATCGAGGGTGATGGCACTGCGCTGGCGGTCGGGGTCCAGTAAAGAGATCTAGAACTGTCGAGTAGGGTGTTTGTGGAGCGGCTCCGGTAGGGTGGACTACGGTGTGGGTGAAGCGGATCTATGGCCGTGGACGAGGGCGTAGGTGAAGCTGCTCCGGTGGTTGGGTTAAGGATGGTGTCGACGATGCGGATCTGTGGTCGTGGACGGGGCGTCAGAAGCTGCTCTGGTGGTTGGGTTAAGGGTGGTGTCGACGATGTGGATCTGCGGCCGTGGATGGGGCGTCAGAAGCTGCTCCGGTAGGTTTGATGAGGGTGCGAGGAAGCGGATCTGAGGACGTGGACTTGTGAGTTGGCAAAGCGGCCCAGGTAGGGTTGAGAATGGTATAGGCGAAGCTACTCCGGTAGGGTTGAGGAAGGTGTCGGCGAAGCGGCTTCGGTAGGGTTGAGGAAGGTGTCGGCGAAGAGGATCAGAGGCCGTCGATGGGGGCGTCGGTGGGGCGGCTCCGGGGGGTGTGGACGAAGCGTCTCCGGTGGGGAGTACGAATGAGCCGCTGCAGATGCACAGCGGTTGACGAGAGTACCGGCGAAGCAGATCCGGCACCATGGACAAGGCCAACACTGAATGGGTTGTGGTACAGTGGTGGATGAGCAATCTACTTGTTTCTAGGGGAGGTGGGAGGGGTAGATGCGGCTGCAGAAGCAGATCTGGCGAGGTGGACGCCGCTGGTAGTGAATGGGCTATGGTACGCCGGTGGATGAGAAGTCTAGGGTTTCGAGAGGGGAGGGGGGAAGGGCGATGAAGTACGGACGACGTGATGTAAGATGCTCTGGTGCTGTGGAGTTAGTCGTTTTTGCGGGAGGGGGAGAGGAAATGGGGGTGCCGTGTAGTGGGGGAACCGGAAGTTACCAAAGCAGCCCCGACCTATCATGTAGATGAGGGAGGTATTGTAACTGTTGGTCTCCGTGCACCAAGGACAAAAGGGGGATTTCTCATGCTAAAGACTAAGGTGGCGGAAATTTTAGAAGGAGGCGGGAGATTTTGCCGCCCGCGGGATCGTTCGTATCTAGTTTCAACTAATTTTGGACCGTGCTAGCGGGAAGGTCATGCTAGACTATGTACACGAGGCATGCGTCAGCATTTAATAACTGGTGTGAAGTCCACCCCAGAAAAAGACAATAACTCGGGATGATGCACCGATAACTTGGACATTCACACGGGCGCGGCCAATCGTACGGGTGCAGTGGCGCGTTCACAAAAAAGGGATCAAACGCTCAGCCTATGTATTTCTCGTGTAAATAGATAATTTAGTGCCATTGGTTATTTACTTTAAACATAATGCATTGACGTGTTAGTGTAGAGGCGCACAAAAAGAAATGGATATTGTAGTCAGATACTTACAAGTGTTACCTCATATGATTACATAGCCTCCATTTCATAAATTGCGTACCCGTTGAATTCATATATGAATATAACATATATTACTTCAAAATAGAAACTTAAATCATCCAAGACTAATGAATTTGAATGCAAGAGTAACAATGGTGCATGTTCTTGATAGCTACATTGGTTGTTTGAAGAAACATCACTATAACTTTGGCATGCACAACTAAAAAGGCTTATTTAAATAGAAAAAATGTGATATGTGAGTGTCCAATCTTTATAGCGTTGAACCGATATTGTACCTTTGGCCATGATACGAAGTAGATATTGACTTATGTTCAAGCGATGCACGTCCACGATCGCTAGATAGTGATACGTGAATGAATTGTGCAATCTCTCTCACACGCATACATATCTTCTTTCCCTGTGGGCATCAGAATCACACCACGCACTTCATGTATTTCTCTCCCTCTGTCAGGGTTAAATTCATCTTTCTAGCCCGTCCTACAAGTCTCTCACACAGAAACACACACGCTCTCTATGTCTTACACGCCCACCCCTTTAATTCCACCCACCCACAGCCACTAATGTCTCTCACACATATGCTATCTACCTATCCCTTAATATAGCTAGATATGTGTCACACAAACTTCTTCTCCCTACTAGCAAGATGCCCATGTAGTGCACGGAACATCAAGATGCATTTGTATGAGAAGTTTATCTTGTGGGAGAAAAGGATGAACAAGGGAATGCCTTATTTGCAAATGCGGAGAGGGGTGTGGGTATCTTTTTGCAAAATTGCCATAGTTTCCTTCCTGTCCGTCGGATATAAATTGGATGGCCTATATTGCAGGATGGCAGGAACACCATCATCACCAACTCTGTTTTTAATAAGAGTAGAGATATGTGAGTGTCACTGCCCCCCCACACACACCCACACTTCCCAACACCGAAGGAGTAGGGTGACACCTCGATCTTGATACTAATCTATCGACTGGCTTCTCTCTCAAACATACACACACACACACACACACTACCCGGCACCGAAGGAGTAGGGTGGCACATCGATCTTGATAATAATCTATCTACTCCTCTTTCAAACACACACACACACACACACACTCGCTAGTTGTGCCTCTGTGCCTACCGCGCACACTCTCGATACGTCTTTCTCTCCCTCCCCCAACAATGACAGCAGAAGGGTGACAACTTGATCTGATCATAATTTGTCAATTGGTTTCTTTCTCAAACATTGTGTCTCGGTGCCTCGCTCGGTAGCCCCCTCGATATGTAGACTGCTCGCGCGCGCACAGCTGTAGTGACGATGATGCTGAACCTAGTGTGCCTTGTTTTTACCGGCCTCATGTGATAGTTTTCACCCTGTTTTCTGTTAATTAACAAGGCAACCTTTTCTCTGTTACTACTAGTGAATCTGAAATCATTCGGGGCAGACATAAAATATATCACTTCAACCCAATTATCGCAGCAACTATTTTAAAAGAAATAAGCTAGCTGCCCGTGCGTTGCACGGAACATCAAGATGCATTTGTATGAGTAGTTTATCTTGTAAGAGAAAAGGTTGAATGAGGGAAGGCCTTATTTGCGAACGTGGAGAGACATGTGGGTATATTTTTGCAAAATTGCCATAGTTTCTTTCCTATCCGTTAGATATAAATCTGACGGCCTATATTGCAGGATGGCACGCACACCATCATCACCAACTCTGTTTTCTACTCCCTCCGTCCGAAAATACTTGTCATCAAAATGTATAAAAAGAGATGTATCTAAAACTAAAATACGTCTAGATACATTTCCTTTTATCCATTTTGATGACAAGTATTTCCGGACGGAGGGAGTATTTGTCTTTTTAGAGATTTCAACAAGTGACTATGACCGGACCTTACCAACATACTCAAAAAGTAGTCCATAATTTTGATTTTACCCTCTTTTCTTGGCGGTGCAGTGCCATCTGGATACCTCATAAATAAATAAAGTACTACATGATACTAGTATATGATACATGGCGCAGGAGTACTAAGTATTATTAATACAGTTTTGCTAGAACTCATCTAGATGAGATATAATTTGGTCTCATTCATCTTTTATAGCCATTGGATGTGATGCTATATAAGATGCGTGTGTGCTAACGTGGGTTGTATTTGTTCTTGTGCAATGAACTAACCACTTCATGTCATGTTTGATAGTCTCAAGTCATTAAAAGCATACAAGCCCCACATCTCTTCTTGGTTGATTCCTCTATTTATGTCAAAAAATAAGAAACAACGTGAGAGTTAATGCACCACGCCTATGTGTTTACTATTTGGTTTTCGTAAGATGACTTAATACTCACCTAGAAGGAGGGAGTATTCGATTTGACAGCGGGCGGCACAATTCCCGATATGGCTTTAATGCAGACGAGGGAGGGAGTAGCAGTTCCCGATATGTTGAACGACCAATGCATCCTTCTTCAATTAATGCATGAGGGAAGTAATGGGTGGAGGTCCAGGAAAAGAGGCTGCACGATGTGAATGCAACGCAGTTTGCCCTCATTGCCCTCATATAAAGGCGCCCCTCCATTCCAATGCATCTACCACATCGTACGCACCTAAGCATTTGCCTAAGCACCTGCACTAAGCGCAAAAGAGCTCACTCTAGACCCATGGCGGCGATGCTCGTGAGTGGCCAGCGGCTGCGCCAGATGGTCCACGACGCCGGCCTGTGGCATGGCGCCGAGGATCGTCTCCAGACGGTGTTGGAGACCGGCTGGTGGATGGCCGCCTTTGACGCCAACTACGACTCTCAGTTGGACCAGATGATCATTGCCACCAGCAACAAGTTCACCATCCTCAAGAAGCTCGTGGACGACAACGCCGTACTCCAGCCCGCGCGCCCGGGCTCCTAATTGCCTGCCACCCTAATCGGCCTCCATGGTCGGAACCTCTTTCAAGCACTGGTGGCCCTGCGACTGCCCGCCGACGCCACAAAGAATGTCCACCTGGAGGTCGTGCTCGACGTGAGGTGCCTCGCCCTGCAAGAATTCGTTGACCTACACATCCACATGTATGAGGAAATCGTGTACATAGGTATCTACAAGGCCAGTGAGGACGCTACGACGTTGGCCTTCCTCAACCAGCTGGAAGCCTTGGATGCCTTTGCTGAGAAGCACATCGACCTCGCCACAAAAGTCGCCGCTCCTTAGCCGCCGGTCGGTGGCCCGACGCACTAAGTTGAGGAGGAGGAGGTCGTACGTCCGTGGATCCATCTTTCTTCTTGCCTTCTGTAACCACCACTGCGACCGCATCATCGTGGCCTTAATTCTTATTGTGCTATTGCATTCTCGTTCTAGTCAATACCGACATGTGCGATCCCTTTGCTTAATTATATGCATCACTATAACTAGTACTCCATCCGTCAATTTATAAGTTGTGCTTACCTTTTCCATCAACTTCGTGCAACGCGCGGGCATCTTGCTAGAAACACTAGAATATGTCTATATAATACGTATGTGATAGCCCATTTGAAATCTCAAAAAAGACAAATATTTAGGTACGGAGGGAGTAATATATTAGGAGTATATCAAAACAATAGTGATTTCTTTCAAGTTTGTGAACAAATACTACTATTCTACTACTTTGGATCCATCGCAACGCACGAGCACATTGCTGGTAAAAGGAAAAGGCCTACCACGTTCGTGTCGCACCCCCACACGCCCGGGAATCGGGAGTACAACACGGCCCGTTCGGCACGACACATGGCTTAGGGAAGGCATGTTTGCTAGCATTTTCACTTTCATGTGGGGCCGCCATTTAGCAAACCGACACCCCGCCCGTCGCAGGGTTGGAAAAAAGAAACGAGGGGAAGATCTAGCTATAGCACGGAAGCCAAGAAATTTGGTGTCAGACGGGGATCATTGATAGAGTAGGAGCATTCCGTACTAGTACTACTCCTACTAGTACCAAGTTTGTAGTCCTAATACTATATTACTAGTACTACCACTATACAACTAGTAGGTACATGCATGACACAACATCATAGGAACAAAAAACGGGAAGATCTTGTTTTGGGTGATTTATCTTTTTTTCAATCAACGTAGTATGAATAATATGATGTGGGGGCACCCATGAAGCTTATGTGGCTTGGTTGCCTGGCTACGGAAGGTTAGAGAAAAATAAATAGATAATGTGTTTAGAGTGCACTCCACTAAATAGATATATATATACTTTGGATCCATTGCAATGGACCGGCACATCTATATCTATACCCCCTATATAGTGTGTGAAAAACTTTGAAAGTTGGTCATTGGATGAAGCCAATCCGACGGTACAAAGATGGCAAATCCGAGCACTACTGGCCGCTGGATATCATCCACCAAATTCTGCCACATGTATAATCTAGAAGACTCCATGGTTAAACTTAATTCATGACTAAGGGCCTCTTTGATTCATAGGATTGCAGAAACACAAGAATAGGAAAAAAGTAGGATTGGAATGGCATGTTCATTGGATCCCTATAGGATTTGAGTTTGTTTGATTGTGTCACATGAAAAAAAAGGATTTCTTTCAAGAGGTTGGAGTGCATGTTAGAAATCCTGTGAAACGTAGTACAAATGAATCCTTAGGAAAATATTCTACATGATTCAATCCTACGAATCAACCGACCAACGTAGGAAAAATTCCTAAGGATTGTAATCCTTCAAAGATCCTATGAAAATCCTTTGAATCAAATAGACCCTAACTTTGCCACAACTAAGCTTAGGCAAAGTTATTAGTTCTTCAAAACGAGAGAAACAAGTTGGCAAGCCTAAGGGAATCTTGCCACATTTTTTGTGTGTATGTCATGTGGGGCCTTAGTGTGGCTTGCCTAAGGTGTGGCTTGAATCAAACACTCGCCTAAGTTAATCAAATTTTCCTAACCTTACATTCCACCAGATTTTGCCACATGTTAGAATCCAAAAAGTCCACATGTAGAAGCATAATGCACAAACCACCAGAATCTCATGCGTGCAAGGCACATGTACCTTACTAGTACTAGTTGGTAGTAGTAAGAAACAAATTCCAGTTTTGGCACGAGCTCGTACTGCGGGAGCACCACAAGGCCTGCCGCAGGAGTTACATTTCCCTCTCGGGGCCCACGGGACTGAACTTCAATGGCTTAGTGGTAGAAACAAGAAACGTGATGGTCGCCGAGGATCAACTTCCATGGACAAGCTGTCATGTCTGCTGACACATGTATATCAAAACTAGAGTGTTTATATTTCAAGCACATGAACAAGTATTATTCTACTACTTTGGATCCATTGCAATGCACGGGCCAGCACATTGGTAGTGGTAGTGTCCATCTCTATCTCTAGAGGCCTTCCCTCGTTCATCCTTTTCTCTCACAAGATAAACTACTCATACAAATGCATCTTGATGTTCCATGGAACGCATGAGGATGTTTCCTTGGGGGTCTCTCTAGCGCGGCGTGGCCGTAGTTGCAAGTTGACGCCCCTTGAGATGCCGACGTTGAGGGGCACTCGGATTTGCTCCGATGAGCAGGTAAGAGGAGTTTGATCACGTAGTAAATGCATTCTAAAGACTACTTCCGTGTCCATTTACTAATTCTCCCCCTGCCCACTGTTTCACAGGTTAGGCTCGGTGCGAGTGGAGATTGGCTTGCATATGTACGGGAGGGTACCAACATCAATTTGCACAACATTTACAATGGTGAAACCGTTCCTGTAGAACCTTTGTCCAACATTGGGATCAGCCATGCAACGGGCCACTACATGAATTGTTACGATGGAACCACGATGAGATTGAATAAGATAGCACGAACCTTGCACATGGCGGTCAAAGGCGGACCATGCTGTTTGTGGCCGATTTGTTGTCGTACGAGTAGGAAGAACCTGTGCTCCTTTCTAACCGCATCTTCGTGGTGACAAACCAAGGGACTTATTTTGTATGGGACACATCCTACGATATACTCCTTCTCTCCCAGTTTATTTGTTTTGAATCTTTTCATTTTATAAGTTTCAAATTCAAATTTAGAGCTCCCCATCACATGTTGAGATTACAATGTCCATTAAATCGTTGCGTGCATGTATAGTAAAGAAACAAATCTCGAGTTTGGCACGAGTTCATGCTGTGGGAGCACCACAAGCCCTAGCGCAGGAGTTAGATTTCCCTCTTAGGGCCGTCGGGACTGAGCTTCAGCGCCTTACTACACCTACCTTTGAGTCAATAACATGTGGACCCGATAGGTGACTGGTCCACATGTAATGCTCCCGTAGGCAGAGGGGCAGTGGGGCCAAGAGGGGTGAGCTGCAGGTCGGGGGATGTGTGGTTTCATGGGTTCGAGCAGCATCGTGTGAATCGCGGTGGCTGTGGTAGAAACTTGATGCTCGCCGCATTTTAGGTGGCCCACATGTCATGCACACAAAGGCAGAGGGGCGGTGCAGCCGAGAGGGGTGAGGCACACGTCGGCGGCGTGGTGCCGTGGGTTGGAGAGGCGTCGTGGGATTCGTGAGATGAAACGTGATGGTCGCCGTAGTTGAACTTCCATGGACAAGCTGTCATGTCTACGGACACATGCACTGCATACCGATCACTGGAAGGAGTAGCAGAGAAAGCTATATATGCGGATAAATAGTTCCTTATAGTCAAGCGCACCCACGCTACTACTCTGTTCCAAAGACATGCACACCATCGAAATAGTCCATCTATATCAATATACACCAAGAGGGAATAATTTTTTTACAAGAGAGGAAATAGTTCATTCATCCATAATGCCCTCCTGCTGGTGCAGCCTTTTCTTCTTCTTCTTCTTCTTCTTCTTCTTCTTCTTCTTCTTCTTCTTCTTCTTCTTCTTCTTCTTCTTCTTCTTCTTCTTCTTCTTCTTCTTCTTCTTCTTCTTCTTCTTCTTCTTCTTCTTCTTCTTCTTCTTGTTCTCATTCTCTGTGGGAGACGGCTTCACAACAAGCTCTTTGGACCTTGCAGCTATCTCGAAACTCACACGGGCATCAAGGGCTGCATATTTTATCCGCTCGTGCGTCAAGGGATAATTCTCCCATCCAGATGACCTTAATGCCACCGTCTTGTCACCCTTCTGAAGATTTGTACCGAGCACAAAATTTGCTACATCGAATAGGATGGTGTCTGTTTATCACAAACTTCTACAGGAATTTTGATTCTGGTTTGTAGGTCAGGGATGCTATTCAAATTAAAGTTGCACGGCTCCAGCTTCTATTTGTCCCCTTCGATGGCTGCCCCACAGAAGTATACGTCCTCCCGAGACAAGAAATCATGAAGCTCACCTGGTATGGAGGGCGAGCGTATGATGTGGTACACCGAAACTTCATCTTCGAGGCACAGCTGAAGGACGGCGGCGTGCTGGATCTTCCCGGGGAACGCTCCGTGTACTCTGCGTCGAGACCGATGACCCTTGTCTCTACCTTTTTGAGGGAGTTGGATACATTGTTGATCCACTGCCGAACAACCCTTGGGTGGACGGTGACGGTGGCAACTATGCGCATCGAGCCTTCGATGAGGACATGTTGGACGCTAAAAACCTGCATCTCGATCTCTATCGCCATTTGGAACCGCTGTAACGGAGGGCTATGGTTTGGAGAATTAGGATTAGATGGCTAGTCTAATGAAGTAGTAGATGATTATTTAAAGAGGTTAAAACAATGTGAACACAATGGGGTTTGGATGCAAATGAAGACGAAGGGGAGGTGAGGAAGCCGAGGAGAATCGGTTCCCGATGGAGAAGTAAATGGGAGAAGTGGCGTGCAGGTAGTTGATTAGACGGCTTGGTAGACTAAACGAAAAGGCTATGCGGGTAGATTGATGAGTCGTACCTATTCGTGCACGTGCCCATCCTTCCTGATAGGTGGGACCTATGGAAACAGATAAAAAATGTGTCATAGTTTTTTTGAGCGCGTGAGTGGGAGACACAACATTCTCTGGTTAAGGAATACTCCCTCCGTTTAGGTGAGTATAAGTCACCTTATGAAAATCAGGTTTTCCCAAAACCTTTAGGCGTGGAGCATTAACTTCCTGCTCAATCCCCTCCCAGCCTCGTTAGCCAGCATTCTCTTCCTCTGCTGCCGCGTTCTACCTTTCCATTTTCCTCTTCTCAAGTGTGGAATGATCTGCATGCCGTCCTTGATGCACCAGAACGACCACTGCATGCATCGCGGCAGAGCGTTGATTGGGCATGCACGAGAATATGGTTCTGCTTGCAATATGGATGATACCTGAACGATGAAGTGAACAGGCATGCTAGCATGGGAGACCTATTTACGCTATACAATACTGGAGTACTCATGTACCTACTACTAGTAGTAGTAGTACAACTGTGGTACACTTGATGGTCAAAATACTATTCATCCGGTCCTCACAGTGAAGTGACAACACCCTGCGCCTGACACTAGTCCAGGCGGCGTGTTCGGGTTACCAAAGTCAGCCTCACCCTGTGCACAGTGCAGTCGATCACTGCCACTGTACATCACATTGGTGCCTCGCCTCGTCTCCCTCCCCGCTCCCATAGCACCACTCCATCTCCATCTCCTTCTCCGTCTCCATCTCATTGTGCCCCCGTGTACCGTTGCCTCACTCGCCTTCCCCAGTACCATTATTCCCTCGCTAGCCGCTCCAGCACCGACATCCTTCTCCCCCGTAAATCAAGCCCCCTTCCAAACTCCACCATGGCCGAACGCGAACCGCGCAGCATGCATATGAGCCGCGATTGGAGCAATCTCCCCAATGACATCCTCGACCTCTGTTGTTTGTGTATGGATATGTTGAGCGCCCTGCGGCTGGTTGCATGCTCGAGGGACATGCACATGGCCATCGTCGAAGCGAGGCCTAAGCTTTTCAAGACACCCTGCTTGCTGCTATCTAGTCTTGCGAGATTGGCTCACCATGATACGGAGGCATGCATGATGCCCCTCGACTTCAATCCGATCTCCATTAGCTGAAACTTCTTTGCAGGTATGTAGTGGGTCGCCGTACATCATTTCCCTCGACATCGATCCGATCACCATCGCCCGAAACTTCTTTGCAGGTATGCACTGGGTCGGCATGAACTCCCACTTGATGGCTGCCTTCAGAGAAGACGGTAAAAAGTTGGTGCTCGTGAACTTCCAGACCTCCCATGAGATTATCCTTCCTCCGTTGGATTATATAGAGTATTACCATCGCGGTCCAAGTCATCTAGATTACTACGTTAGTTGGACAGACCTTGTTTTGCAAAAGATTGTAATCTGCCGAGTGCCCACACGACATGTGAATTATGCAGACTTTAAGCTAATTGCCTTGTTCGACCGTGGACTCGCCTATCTTTACGCCGGTGCTTTCTTTAGCTGGAGACAACTCGGCTCGCATTGGATCATCGTCAAAGCTGATACACACTTCTGTGATGCTATTGAACACAATGGCATCATCTACGCGATCGACAAAGCAGATGGCACCACGTATTGCTGGGACGACATGTGTAAGTTGTTTCCTCTCATGTTAATGATGATGCCATGACACTGTTCGAACTTTTTGTGATGATTGGCATATCTCTGTTTGAGCAGTATTTGAGTAGAACTATGGCAATGTATTAGAGACGTCGTAAATCAGCTATATTTGGAATGAGTTAATTCATGCGATTGTGACCATGTCATTACAGCCAATTTGTACCCTGAATAATCAAACGGTTAGGAATATATGGATATTATCGTTATTTCACAGTAATCTATATACTACTACTAAATATGAGTGTGTATCAATGGCCATGTTAGTTTCCTCATTTTCATGATGTAGAAACATGCACCACACTGTTGGTTTCATCTAACCATACATTAGGGAAGTAAATGTGCATATGGAGAACTCTATATTTGGAAGTAGTGAAATCCTGCAATGCTTACCATGTGGACATACCTATATTCGCCCTTCAGCAATCAATGGCTAGAATAATATCCTCACAAAAATTTTGCCCACAGAACACGAGTATATAACAATGCATGGTCTGTTAGTTACCTTGAAGAATTTGATTTTGAGGACAGAAGATGATTACATAACATGCATGACATGGTAGTTTCTTGTGAAGAATCGATTGCGAGATAACATGAGTATAACCATGCACGGCACTTCTATATTTTCGAACCCAGTATACATTTCCTTGTATTTTCCTCCCAGTTCCAACAGGGACATATCAATGCTGTTTCTTGCATTATCCTACTCACACTCTGAACAATGCTGATCTTACATTAACAATGCCTGTCCTTTTTGATATGATGCAGTGTCCCTACAGTTACTTCCCTTTGTAATCACACCACCTTTGCCAAAAACAGGGAAGCACAACTGGTTCCTCGCTCGATCAGACGACGGCAAAAGACTGATGATCATTCGTACACATGAGCCAGAAAAGTTATATTGCAAAAACCCCACTATATACAAGGACCGTGTAATACGTGAGTATCCGGACAGTGGCTGTTACGTCTATGAGCAGGATACCAGCTTGTTGGGGCCTTTAGGATTTTTTAGTTGGAGGCGGGTAAACAGCTTTGGTTCACACTCTCTGTTTCTCAGACTCAATTATCCGATTAACCAGGAGATCACCGTTGGCAAGGACCTTGATGGCAGAGAGGTTCTGTTTGCTATGGAAAACTGTGTCTACACGACGAGCCCTAGGAGTTCGGGAGCAAACTCCTCTGATTGTCAACGATACAGCCTGCAGCCAAAAGAAGGTGAGAATGACAAAGGCATCCAGATTAACTTTGATCCTTGGATGTCTCAATTACGACAGGCAGTGATGTGGTTCGAGCCTTCAGCTTGATAGGTAATTGGGTTGTTGCATCGAAAGGGTGGAGTACTGGTGTCTCTGGATCACTGGTCGCTGAAGCGGGGCTGCAAATTATGATGGTGTTGGATCATCTCTTTGAATGACTTTGTTGTCTTTGTTGCTGGTTCTGGATGGGTAGTTCTTTCTTTTGTTATGCATATTCCTTGTCATTTGGTCATCCTCGTCTATGTCACTCTTACTATGTAATAGTTGCTTCTGTTTAGAATGTCATTCACGTCTGGATCACGAGAGTCTGAGCGCTGCAGAAGGATGCGTTTTGGTGGTGTAGCAAGACTTCTTATGAACTATCATGTCTTGATGTTTATGTCAGTAGTAGTCACTAGTCAGTGTTTGAATGTTGTATATATCATTGTTTCGAACTGTTTATTGTCTCGAACTACTGGTGGGCTAAATGAGGGCATCACCATTCTCCAGTGTTTAGAGTATATCTCCTTTTTTCAAGTTATATAATTTGAGCTCAGTGTCTTTTCGATGATATACACTTGTTTGGGCCAGTGAGGTGTCGTTGAATATGGGCCGAGTAGTAACGCAATGCCAAACAGGTCAATTATGACTCTCAGGCCGGGCTCTCAAAAGATCCTGAAAAAAGGTCGGGCTCTCCAAAAAAGAATGAATAAGGACTCTTAGGCCGACATGTGGGCGCCACCGGTGTTTTCGTGCGCTTGCGCGCCGAGAGCATATTGGCGCGTGCTCGGAATTCATGCTACCTTTTCATCCGCAGTCTCCCGCCCCTCCCCCACCTCTGGAATCTCGATTCCTACTCCAGTTCCCCCAAATCCCCCTCCTGTACTCCCTGTACTCAAGCACACGGCATCCAAATAAGTGACTTGCTCGTCGAAGTCTGTCCACCACCGGCTGATTTCTTCGTTAGGTTCCGGACAACTTTCGACTGCAGTCGTGTGTTCGAATCTTCCTGGCGTTTGTTCTGCGATGGCGCGCTGGTGAGCTTTGATCGGTGGCACCCAGGATGGGGCTCGGTGCCCTCTGAGCTTGAGTTTTTAACAAAGCTTACCTTCCACGGCATGCCTCGACGTGCTTGGAACAGCGAGTCCATGAACGAGCTTATCAACGACCTTGGAGGTGAGCTCGTAAGTATGTTTGTTCCTCCAGAAAGCCGGGCTCTGACGGTTATGGCATGGATGAAGAAGCCATCCACCATACCGAAGCTGATTGGTGTTGAGATACCGGTGCAGGAACCGGGGTTGTACTATTCGTCGCCACCAAGGCCGCCGTGGACCACGTTAGGGATGTACCTGTATCGAGTGTTCGTGCATGTCGAAGAAGTGGTCAATCCATCAATCGAAGTCCTGCCGCCGCCGCTTGTGCCAGGGTCCGTCGACGACGTCCATTACAGGAGTCAATGTCAGACTTTCCCCGTGTTGCTCCGAACGATGGATGGCACAGGGCCTACTCCATCGCACGGCGGAGGACACTGCTTCTTTGGGAGAAGAGGCAGGGCTGGCTGCCTGGATGTGCTCTAATTTGAGGTAACAACTGAATCTTGTCAGATACTAGTTAAATCCGAGCTATGGGAGTGAAGCACTGATATGCCAGTACATTTGATTGTGACCTGTTCTAATTTTGTACCTGAACTTTTTTTAGAAAGGGCTGTACATCAACTTAATGTGCTAGGAGAACTTATTGTGTTGTCTATCTGTTTTGTTTGCACAACATTCAAGACATTTCCCCGTCATTGATAAAGACAATGAACCATTATGTACGACTTCGTTGGTTTCAACATAGCCCTTCCCATAGCGATCCACTGCTTCCATCCTGATTGTGCCGCCTGCGTGAAATTTTTGTATGCAAGTTCAGTGTGCTATGATGTTCTATATGATTGTGTCAACTATATAAGTTTTTACTGAGCATCAGCAATGCATATGGCTGAAAGATGTATTTATGAGCATCAGCTGATGGGTCTCTCTCTCTATCTCTCTCTCTCTCTCTCTCTCTCTCTCTCTCTCTCTCACACACACACACACACACACGCGCGCGCGCGCGCGCACACGCACAAGTGGGACCCGTTGAATTATTTATTTGCTCATGACAAGTTTCAATTAGCTTCCATTGTAATCTAACTTTTTTCTTAAGTTATTAATTGAGCTCAGTGACTTCAAAAAGTTGTACAGAAGCCTTGTTTGGGCCTTTCCGGCGTCGCTGAATGTGGGCTGAGTAACCATGTTAGGTTGTACTATACTACACAGGCCTTTTTTCTCTATTTTTTTAAATAATACATTTTTTTACTAATTTTCATAAATATTACGCTGGGTAATTTTTTTTCAAAAATAATACACCATACGCCCACTGCAGGCCGACTGGGCCTAGTCGGCCCACAGCAGGCCGATTGGATTCCAGTCGGCCTACAGCTGGCCGACTGGCCCCTGTCGGCCCACTATGGGCCGACTGGAGCTAATTGGCTTGCTGTGGGCTAATTGTTTTTGCAAAAGTGTTAATCATGTATTTAAAAAATATGTGTATTGTGACCTCCTCCGCTCGCTGTGGGCCCACTGTTGACTAAAAATATGTTTTAAAAAGTGTTAATCATGTATTTAAAAATTGTTAAATGTGTGTATAAAAAATGTTCCTTATCTATACAATTTTTTAATGTGTGTATAAAAAATAGCTTTTTTTGACATCAGCAATGCAACTGGGCCGACAGTTGTACACAATATCCGGGTCAACTTGTTATTCTCCGCCTCGCTGGGCTGAAAACTTTCCTAGGAGGTATGCATTAGGCTTAACAAGAAAATGGACTTTAAGAAATAATAAATGGGATGTAATTATAATAACTGGACAGTTACTATGCACCAAACACGTAATTACTTTGAAAAATATATTATTTTTGGAATTTGCAAATTTTAATTTCATTACTTGTTACGCGCGCAATATTTCGTTGGATTTTAACGTAATACAACTTTATTTTGAAATTATATTTAACCTGACTAGAAATTTCGGATACAAATATTTTGGATCCCATCAAAATTTGGGATTTTTTTTGAATTCTGTTTTGACTGGTTGTTTGAAATTATTAATCATTGTCCTAGCTAGAAGTTTGGCTGTACTTTTAAAAAACTGTAAATGGGCTGTAGTAAATTCCATTAGAATTAAAAAATGGGATGTACATTCTTACAAATCACAAATGGGCTATATGTTCTCTGCCAAATCCGAGCTGTGGGCCTACTAAGTTGACGCGTACCAAGGGCTTTGTCAACTTAGTCAATATAAACGATTCTAGCTGCAGTGATCGTACGATGTCCATCCAACGGCCGTAGTGCTTCTTCAACCTCTGGTCTTCTTGCTCCAGCCGCCCAAAGCAGCGCCGGTCGTGTCGCGTGCTCCTGCCTCCCGTGGCCGGCTGTGATGTCGCGGAGGCCTCACCGCCCCGTACTACTCCCACCGCTGGCCAGGCCATCCCTCTACTCACCCACACCCCCTGTTATTCTACGGTGAGATAGCCTCACACCGCAGCTGAACCAGTGAACCCTCGTACTCCTCTTCGCGCAGGCTTTCACTGCTGCGTCTTCCCCGGCTCCGTGTCGTCCCCTTCCTAGGCCTCGCCGTCATCCAGACCACCCCCTGGTGCTCTCGGCGCGGCGTGGTCAACATGGTCAACAACCGATTTCCATCGGAAGAGTACTGTACATGGATGAAGAAATATGCCCTAGAGGCAATAATAAAGTTATTATTTATTTCCTTATATCATGATAAATGTTTATTATTCATGCTAGAATTGTATTAACCGGAAACATAATACATGTGTGAATACATAGACAAACAGTATGTCACTAGTATGCCTCTACTTGACTAGCTCATTGAATCAAAGATGGTTAAGTTTCCTAGCCATAGACATGAGTTGTCATTTGATTAATGGGATCACATCTTTAGGAGAATGATGTGATTGACTTGACCCATTCCGTTAGCATAGCACTTGATCGTTTAGTTTGTTGCTATTGCTTTCTTCATGACTTATACATGTTCCTATGACTCTGAGATTATGCAACTCCCATTTACCAGAGGAACACTTTGTGTGCTACCAAACGTCACGACGTAACTGGGTGATTATAAAGGTGCTCTATAGGTGTCTCTGAAGGTACTTGTTGGGTTGGCGTATTTCGAGATTAGGATTTGTCACTCCGATTGTCGGAGAGGTATCTCTGGGCCCTCTCGGCAATGCACATCACCTAAAGCCTTGCAAGCATTGCAACTAATGAGTTAGTTGCGAGATGATGTATTATGGAACGAGTAAAGAGACTTGCCGGTAACGAGATTGAACTAGGTATTGAGATACCGACGATCGAATCTCGGGCAAGTAACATACCGATGACAAAGGGAACAACGTATGTTGTTATGCGGTTTGACCGATAAAGATCTTCGTAGAATATGTGGGTGCCAATATGAGCATCCAGGTTCCGCTATTGGTTATTGACCGGAGATGTTTCTCGGTAATGTCTACATTGTTCTCAAACCCGTAGGGTCCGCACGCTTAAGGTTTTGATGACAGTTATATTATGAGTTTATGAGCTTTGATGTACCGAAGGAGTTCGGAGTCCCGGATGAGATCGGAGACATGACGAGGAGTCTCAAAATGGTCGAGACATAAAGATCGATATATTGGACTACTATATTCGGACATCGGAAAGGTTCCGAGTGATTCGGGTATTTTTCGGAGTACCGGAGAGTTACGGGAATTCGCCGGGGAGTATATGGGCCTTATTGGGCCCTACGGGAAAAGAGGAGAGAGGCCAAAAGGAAGGAGGCGGGCGCCCCCCCTCTGGTCCAAATTGGACAAGGGGTGCAACCCCCTTTTCCTTGTTCCTCTCCCCCTCTTTCCTTCTCTCCTACTCCAACAAGGGAACGAGGAGTCCTACTCCCGGTGGGAGTAGGACTCCCCCCTTGGCGCGCCCTCCTCCTAGGCCGGCCGCCTCCCCCTTGCTCCTTTATATACGGGGGCAGGGGGCACCCTCTAGACACACAAGTTGATCAGTTGATCTCTCCCAGCCGTGTGTGGTGCCCCCTCCACCACATTCCACCTCGGTCATATCGTAGCGGTGCTTAGGTGAAGCCCTGCATCATTAGCAACATCATCACCGTCACCACGCCGTCGTGCTGACGGAACTCTCCTGTGAAGCTCTGCTGGATCGGAGTTCGCGGGACATCATCGAGCTGAACGTGTGCTGAACTTGGAGGTGCCCTGCGTTCGGTACTTGGATCGGTCGGATCGTGAAGACGTACGACTACATCAACTGCGTTGTGCTAACGCTTCTGCTTTCGGTCTATGAGGGTACGTGGACAACACTCTCCCCTCTCGTTGCTATGCATCACCATGATCTTGCGTGTGCATAGGAATTTTTTTGAAATTACTACGTTCCCCAATAGTTGCATCCGAGCCTAGGTTTTATGTGTTGATGTTGTGCACGAGTAGAACACAAGTGAGTTGTGGGCGATATAAGTCATACTGCTTACCAGCATGTAATACTTTGGTTTGGTGGTATTGTTGGATGAAGCGGCCCGGACCGACATTACGCGTACGCTTACGCGAGACTGGTTCTACCGACGTGCTTTGCACACAGGTGGCTGGCAGGTGTCAGTTTCTCCAACTTTAGTTGAACCAAGTGTGGCTACGCCCGGTCCTTGCGAAGGTTAAAACAACACCAACTTGACAAACTATCGTTGTGGTTTTGATGCGTAGGTAAGAATGGTTCTTGCTAAGCCCGTAGCAGCCACGTAAAACTTGCAACAACAAAGTAGAGGACGTCTAACTTGTTTTTGCAGGGCATGTTGTGATGTGATATGGTCAAGACATGATGCTAAATTTTATTGTATGAGATGATCATGTTTTGTAACCGAGTTATCGGCAACTGGCAGGAGCCATATGGTTGTCGCTTTATTGTATGCAATGGAATTGCGCTGTAATGCTTTACTTTATCACTAAGAGGTAGCGATAGTCGTGGAAGCATAAGATTGGCAAGACGACAACGATGCTACGATGGTGATCAAGGTGTCGCGCTGGTGACGATGGTGATCATGACGGTGCTTTGGAGATGGAGATCACAAGCACAAGATGATGATGGCCATATCATATCACTTATATTGATTGCATGTGATGTTTATCTTTTATGAATCTTATCTTGCTTTGATTGACGGTAGCATTATAAGATGATCTCTCACTAAATTTCAAGATAAAAGTGTTCTCCCTGAGTATGCACCGTTGCCAAAGTTCGTCGTGCCCAGACACCACGTGATGATCGGGTGTGATAAGCTCTACGTCCATCTACAACGGGTGCAAGCCAGTTTTGCACACGTAGAATACTCAGGTTAAACTTGACAAGACTAGCATATGCAGATATGGCCTCGGAACACTGAGACCGAAAGGTCGAGCGTGAATCATATAGTAGATATGATCAACATATTGATGTTCACCATTGAAAGCTACTCCATTTCACGTGATGGTCAGTTATGGTTTAGTTGATTTGGATCACGTGATCACTTAGAAGATTAGAGGGATGTCTTTCTAAGTGGGAGTTCTTAAGTAATATGATTAATTGAACTTAAATTTATCATGAACTTAGTCTTGGTAGTATTAGCATATCTATGTTGTAGATCAATAGCTCGCGTTTAGCTCCCCTGTTTTATTTTTGATATGTTCCTAGAGAAAACTAAGTTGAAATATGTTAGTAGCAATGATGCGGATTGGATCCATGATCTGAGGATTATCCTCATTGCTGCACAGAAGAATTATGTCCTTAATGCTTCGCTAGGTGACATACCTATTGCAGGAGCAGATGCAGATGTTATGAATGTTTGGCTAGCTCAATATGATGACTACTTGATAGTTTAGTGCACCATGCTTAACGGCTTAGAATCGGGGCTTCAAAGACGTTTTGAACGCCATGGAGCATATAAGATGTTCCAAGAGTTGAAATTGGTATTTCATACTCATGCCCGTGTTGAGAGGTATGAGACCTCTGACAGTACTTTGCCTACAAGATGGAGGAGAATAGCTCAACCAGTGAGCATGTGCTCAGATTGTCTGAGTACTACAATTGCTTGAATCAAGTGGGAGTTAATCTTCCAGATAAGAGAGTAATTGACAAAGTTCTCTAGTCACTATCACCGAGTTACTAGAACTTAGTGATGAACTATAATATGCAAGGGATGACTAAAGTAATTCCCAAGCTCTTCGTGATGCTGAAATCGATGAAGGTAGAAATCAAGAAAAGCATCAAGTGTTGATGGTAGACAAAGACCACTAGTTTCAAAAAGGGCAAAGGGAAGAAAGGGAACTTCAAGAAGAACGACAAGCAAGTTGCTGCTCAAGTGAAGAAGCCCAAGTCTGGACCTAAGCCTTAGACTGAGTGCTTCTACTGCAAAGGGACTGGTCACTAGAAGCGGAATTGCCCCAAGTATTTGGCGGATAAGAAGGATGGCGAGGTGAACAAAGGTATATTGGATATACATGTTATTGGTGTGTACTTTACTAGTGTTTATAGCAACCCCTTGGTATTTGATACTAGTTCAATTGCTAAGAGTAGTAACTCGAAACAGGAGTTGCAGAATGAACAGAGACTAGTTAAGGGTGAAGTGACGATGTGTGTTGGAAGTGGTTCCAAGATTGATATGATCATCATCGCACACTCCCTATACTTTCAGGATTAGTGTTGAACCTAAATAAGTGTTATTTGGTGTTTGCATTGAGCATGTATATGATTTGATCATGTTTATTGCAATACAGTTATTCATTTAAGTAAGAGAATAAATTGTTGTTCTGTTTACATATATGGTTACACACCCAATGAAAATGGTTCGTTGGATCTCGATCGAAGTGATACACATATTCATAATATTGAAACCAAAAGATGCAAAGTTAATAATGATAGTGCAACTTATTTGTGGCACTGCCGTTTAGGTCATATTGGTGTAAAGCGCATGAAGAAACTCCATGCTGATGGACTTTTGGAATCACTTGATTATGAATCAGTTGATGCTTGCGAACCATGCCTCATGGGCAAGATGACTAAGACTCCGTTCTCCGGAACAATGTAGCAAGCAACAGATTTGTTGGAAATCATGCATACTGATGTATGTGGTCCGATGAATATTGAAGCTCACGGCAGGTATCATTATTTTCTGATCTTCACAGATGATTTGAGAAGATATGAGTATATCTACTTGATGAAACTTGGAACATTTGATAAGTTCAAAGAATTTCAGAGTGAAGTGGAGAATCATCGTAACAAAATAAAAGTTTCTACGATATGATCGCAGAAGTAAAATATTTGAGTTACGAGTTTGGCCTTCAGTAAAAACAATGTGAAATAGTTTCACTACTCACGCCACCTGGAACACCATAGTGTAATGGTGTGTCCGAACGTCGTAACCGTGCTTTATTAGATATGGTGCGATCTATGACATCTCTTACTGATTTACCGCTATCGTTTTGGGATTATGCAATAGAGACAGCTACATTCACGTTAAATAAGGCACCATCTAAATCCATTGAGACGACACCGTATGAACTATGGTTTGGCAAGAAACCTAAGCTGTCGTTTCTTAAAGTTTGAGGTTGCAATGCTTATGTGAAAAAGTTTCAACCTAATAAGCTCAAACCCAAATCGGAGAAGTGCGTCTTCATAGGATACCCAAAAGAAAATGTTGGGTACACCTTCTATCACAGATCCAAAGGCAAGATATTCGTTGCTAAGAATGGATCCTTTCTAGAGAAGGAGTTTCTCTCGAAAGAAGTGAGTGGGAGGAAAGTAGAACTTGATGAGGTAACTGTACCTACTCCCTTATTAGAAAGTAGTTCATCACAGAAATCTGTTCTGTGACTACTACACCAATTAGTGAGGAAGCTAATGATGATGATCATGTAACTTCAGATCAAGTTACTACCGAACCTCATAGGTAAACCAGAGTGATATCCGCACCAGAGTGGTACGGTAATCCTATTCTAGAGGTCATGTTACTTGACCATGACGAGCCTATGAACTATGAGGAAGCGAGGATGAGCCCAGATTCCGCGAAATGGCTTGAGGCCATGAAATCTGAGATGAGATCCATGTATGAGAACAAAGTATGGACTTTGATTGACTTGCCCATTGATTGGTGAGCCATTGAGATTAAATGGATCTTCAAGAGGAAGACGGACGCTAGTATTAGTGTTACTATCTACAATTGTCGCAAAAAGGTTTTTGACAAGTTCAAGGTGTTGACTACGATGAGAGTTTCTCACTCGTATCTATGCTTAAGTCTTTCCGAATCATGTTAGCAATTGCTGCATTTTATGAAATCTGGCAAATGGATGAACAAAACTGCATTCCTTAATGGATTTATTAAAATAAGAGTTGTATATGATGCAACCAGAAGGTTTTGTCAATCCTAAAGGTACTAACAAAATATGCAAGCTCCAGCGATCCATCTATGGACTGGTGCAAGCATCTCGGAGTTGGAATATACGCTTTGATAAGTTGATCAAAGCATATAGTTTTATACAGACTTGCGGTGAAACCTGTATTTACAAGAAAGTGAGTGGGAGCACTACAACATTTCTGATAAGTATATGTATGACATATTGATGATCGGAGATGATGTAGAATTATTCTGCAAAAGCATAAAGGAATGTTTGAAAGGAGTTTTTTTCAAAGAAAGACCTCGGTGAAGCTGCTTACATATTGAGCATCAAGATCTATAGAGATAGATCAAGACGCTTGATAAGTTTTTCAATGAGTACATACCTTGACAAGATTTTGAAGTAGTTCAAAATGGAATAGTCAAAGAAGGAGTTCTTGCCTGTGTTACAAGGTGTGAAGTTGAGTAAGACTCAAAACCCGACCACAACAGAAGATAGAGAGAGAATGAAAGTCATTCCCCATGCCTCAGCCATAGGTTCTATAAAGTATGCCATGTTGTGTACCAGACCTATTGTATACCCTGCCCTGAGTTTGGCAAAGGAGTACAATAGTGATCTAGGAGTAGATCACTGGACATTGTTCAAAATTATCCTTAGTGGAATAAGGATATATTTCTCGATTATGGAAGTGACAAAAGGTTTGTCGTAAAGGGTTACGTCGATGCAAATTTTGACACTGATCCAGATGACTCTAAATCTCAATCTAGATACATATTGAAAGTGGGAGCAATTATCTAGAGTAGTTCTATACAGAGCATTGTTGACATAGAAATTTGCAAAATACTTACGGATCTGGATGTGGCAGACCCGTTGGCTAAAATTCTCTCACAAGCAAAACATGATCACACCTTAGTACTCTTTGGGTGTTAATCAGATAGCAATGTGAACTAGATTATTGACTCTAGTAAACCCTTTGGGTGTTGGTCACATGTCGATGTGAACTATGGGTGTTAATCACATGGTGATGTGAACTATTGATGTTAAATCACATGGCAATGTGAACTAGATTATTGACTCTAGTGCAAGTGGGAGACTGAAGGAAATATGCCCTAGAGGCAATAATAAAGTTATTATTTATTTCCTTATATCATGATAAATGTTTATTATTCATGCTAGAATTGTATTAACCGGAAACATAATACATGTGTGAATACTTAAACAAACCGTATGTCACTAGTATGCCTCTACTTGACTAGCTCGTTGAATGAAAGATGGTTAAGTTTCCTAGCCATAGACATGAGTTGTCATTTGATTAACGGGATCACATCATTAGGAGAACGATGTGATTGACTTGACCCATTCTGTTAGCATAGCACTTGATCGTTTAGTTTGTTGCTATTGCTTTCTTCATGACTTATACATGTTCCTATGACTATGAGATTATGCAACTCCCGTTTACCAGAGGAACACTTTGTGTGCTACCAAATGTCACAACGTAACTGGGTGATTATAAAGGTGCTCTACAGGTGTCTCTGAAGGTACTTGTTGGGTTGGCGTATTTCGAGATTAGGATTTGTCACTCCGATTGTCGGAGAGGTATCTCTGGGCCCTCTCGGTAATGCACATCACCTAAAGCCTTGCAAGCATTGCAACTAATGAGTTAGTTGCGAGATGATGTATTGCAGAATGAGTAAAGAGACTTGCCAGTAACGAGATTGAACTAGGTATTGAGATACCGACGATCGAATCTCGGGCAAGTAACATACCGATGACAAAGGGAACAACGTATGTTGTTATGCGGTTTGACCGATAAAGATCTTCGTAGAATATGTGGGAGCCAATATGAGCATCCAGGTTCCGCTATTGGTTATTGAACGGAGATGTGTCTCGGTCATGTCTACATTGTTCTCGAACCCGTAGGGTCCGCACGCTTAAGGTTTTGATGACAGTTATATTATGAGTTTATGAGCTTTGATGTACTGAAGGAGTTCGGAGTCCCGGATGAGATCGGGGACATGACGAGGAGTCTCGAAATGGTCAAGACGTAAATATCGATATATTGGACGACTATATTCGGACATCGGAAAGGTTCCGAGTGATTCGGGTATTTTTCGGAGTACCGGAGAGTTACGGGAATTCACCGGGGAGTATATGGGCCTTATTGGGCCATACGGGAATAGAGGAGAGAGGCTAAAGGGAAGGATACGCCCCCCCTCTGGTCTGAATTGGACAAGGGGTGCAGCCCCCTTTTCCTTGTTCCTCTCTCCCTCTTTCCTTCTCTCCTACTCCAACAAGGGAAGGAGGAGTCCTACTCCCTGTGGGAGTAGGCTACTCCCTGTGGGAGTAGGACTCCCCCCTTGGCGCGCCCTCCTCTTAGGCCGGTTGCCTCCCCCCTTGCTCCTTTATATACGGGGGCACGGGGGCACCCTCTAGACACACAAGTTGATCAGTTGATCTCTCCCAGCCGTGCACGGTGCCCCCCTCCACCACATTCCACCTCGGTCATATCGTAGTGGTGCTTAGGCGAAGCCCTGCGTCGGTAGCAACATCATCACCGTCACCACGCCGTCGTGCTGACGGAACTCTCCCGTGAAGCTCTGCTGGATTGGAGTTCGCAGGACGTCATCGAGCTGAACGTGTGCTGAACTCGGAGGTGCCGTGCGTTCGGTACTTGGATCGGTCGGATCGTGAAGACGTACGACTACATCAACCGCGTTGTGCTAACGCTTCCGCTTTCGGTCTACGAGGGTACGTGGACAACACTCTCCCCTCTTGTTGCTATGCATCACCATGATCTTGATTGTGCGTAGGAATTTTTTTGAAATTACTACGTTCCCCAATAGTGGAGAGGCTGACAGCTGGGTCCACGGCAGCCGCAAGGAAGTGCCTCCTTATTACGCGCAAAATAATTATTCCTCCACCTGACAGCGGGGACCCACCGGACGGGCCACCGTATTTCGCGAAAAAATGATTCGCCCCCTGACTGCTGGGACCCACGAGCTACATCTTCGCACCCAAGGAAGTGCGCCCAAAAAAAATGATTCGCCCCCCTGACTGCTGGGACCCACCAGGCCCCCGACAGCTGGGACCCACCAGCTACACCTTCGCACGCAAGGAAGTGCGTCCGGGAAAAAAAACAAAATGATTCACCCCCTGACTGCTGGGACCCACCAGCTACATCTTCGCAGGCAAGGAAGTGCCTAACAGTCGGGACCCACCTAGTCGAAGCGTACATAGCGTTGTCATTCTGGTCATGAACGTGTACGCACATACTGGTCGATGTAGAGGCACGCACGTGTCGTTGTAGAGGCACGCACGCGTCATAGTAGAGGCGCGGACGTAGCATGTACACGTATGTACAGCGGCCAGGGTGCAAGAAAGAAAATACGGACACGTATGTGTACATACGGGTGGGGTCTCGAATGCCTACTCGCGCATACGTACGGCCAGGGCTCGTGTACATGGCTGGGTCAGAACGGAGAAACATCGTCATCGTCGTGTTCATGGGGAGGCAACGGAATGCGTCGTGTTCATGGGGAGGCAATGAAATGCGTCGTGTTCATCGGGAGGGCTTGGACGGAACAGGCGATGGAAACGAGGCCTGGTGTACCGCAGAACGGAGGAAACAGCCTTGTGTTCAACCGGCCATGTTCGAAACGGGATCCTGTTCATCGGGAGGGGTCTGGCGTACCGCAAAACGGAGGAAACGGACCTCCTACGGTCGAAACAAGGGCCCTGTTAATGGGGACGGGTGTGGCGTACCGCAAAACGGAGGAAACAGACTTGTGTTGGAGCGCTACGGTCGAAACGGGGGTCCTGTTCATCAGAAGGGGTGTGGCGTACCGCAAAACGGGACTCCACGGGATACTGTTCGTCTCCACCGTCGACCTCCTCCAGCCTCCACGGGCTCCTGTTCATCCAGCCTCCACCGCGCGCTACTCCACCAGCTACTGTTCAACCACCCCTCCACCGTCTACTGTTCATCCAGCCCTCCACACCACGGTGTCCTGTTCAACCACCCCTCCACGGGCACCCCTCCACCGTCTACTGTTCATCCAGCCCTCCACACCACGGGGTCCTGTTCAACCACCCCTCCACAGGCACGCCTCCACCGTCTACTGTTCATCCAGCCCTCCACACCATGGGGTCCTGTTCATCCACCCCTCCACGGGCACCCCTCCACCGTCTACTGTTCATCCAGCCCTCCACCACACCACGGGGTCCTGTTCATCCAGAGGCAATGCCACCGCTCACCGCTCATCCAAACCCCCCCGCAACGCTCACTGTTCATCCCATCGATCAGCTTCAGTTAACAGCAGTAGAGAAGGAATCGCTCGATCAGGTTCAGTTAACAGCCATCGATCGATCGCTCAGGTTCAGTAACGCGTAGCCTGCAGTGCAATCGCTCGGGTTCAGTTAGAGCCCAACGCCTCGCTCGGGTTCAGTTAGAGCCAATGCCTCGCACACACGCGCGTACGTGTATGAGAGAAACGCGCATCGCTCGGCCCCCGACCTCCCACCGTTACCGGGAACTCCCCGAAATTTTCCTCCCCCTCGCTTCTACCACGGTTTTTTCCATCATGGACGGCCCAAAGAATGTCATGCAGCTGCGTCTCCGGCCCGCCCAGGACGAAAAGCCCATTTTTTGTCATGATTTTTTGTCATAGAAGTAGGAGCCCACCACATCTATGATGATACTGGGTTCTGTCACAATTATCGTCATAGAAGTGTCATATGTATGACAGAAACAAATTTTGTTCGGCCCAAAATGTCACGGATGTGTCTTTTTTTTGTAGTGTAGACATATTTCCCCCAGGTATAATGCCAGACATCGTTGACAAATGTGGACAGGTGCATGTGCGTGGAAATCCGTTGAATGTCTCGAACCTCGGTCAGGGCTTGGGGAGAGAGCGGTAGGTGAAAGGCTTCCAACAACACCGACTCAGATCCTTCTTGGCGGGGATTGCTGGGTTGGAACGGCTCTGACTATTGTTTCCTCCGTTCCCATTCCCATTCTTAGGGCCACTGTGATTATGTGAACTTCCTCCATTGTGAGAATGGCCTCCATGGTTATGATGGGTATGTCCTCCTGAATTCAGGGTAAAACAAGGCTTCTGCTGAGCTCCAAAGTTGTACTTCCCTTGTCCATACTTCCGTTTGCGGTTCTCAATCTGTTGCTACTTGCCTTCAATCATGATAGCCCTGTCTACCAGCTCTTGATAGTTGGCGAATGTTGCCACCATCAATTGCATACTTAGATCATCATTCATCCCCTCCATAAACTTTTCCTGCTTTGCGGCATCTATGGCCACATCATCTGGGGCGTAGCATGCTAACTTACTGAACTCATCCACGTATTGCGCCCCAGTACGGTTTCTGTGGCATAAGTTGCGGAACTAACACTTCTTCATACTCATGGCTCCAGTTGAGACATGTGCAGTGCGAAAAACTTGCTGAAACTGATCCCAAGTGACATTGGCCACGGGGAAAGTGGCAGTGTAGTTCTCCCACCATGAGGCTGCGGGTCCATCCAGTTGGTGTGCGGCAAAATGCACCTTCTTAGCATCTGTGCAACCTGCGGTGGTCAGATCCCTTCCAATCTTGCGGAGCCAGTCATCAGAAACAATCGACTTGGTGCTACTAGAGAACACCGGTGGATTCAACCTTAGAAAACAGGCTAAGTTGTGCACTGGAGGTGGTGGCGGTGGGTTGTTGTTGTTATTGCCTTGGTTCTAGACTAGAAACTGCATCAAGGCATTCTGCTATTGGATCAACTGAGTGAGCTCTGGTGGGAAAGCAAAAGCAGGGTCACGTCTCGGAGGCATCTGATAGGTTTAGAGGGGTGAGAACAGAATAAAGTAAGAGAAATCACTACCCATATGCACATGAGACAAACACATTCATTTCACACCACTCAATTCAAACCAGATCATACAATCGATCTAAGCTACCATTGCAAAATGCTTGGACTATTACTATATACATGGAAGAATACTAATGATAATATGGTGGTCGACTAGAAATTTTGATCGGTGGAAGACTCCATGATATCTGCTCCAGCTTCATCTTCATAATCATCATCACTGTTGGGGTCGGAGTCTGTGTCGTCTAGTATGATGTAGTCTTCAGAGCGGATGTCCTCTTTAGGTTCGGGATCACCCATGAATATTCCTAGCTTCTTCTTCAGGTCTTCATTCTTCTCAAGTAGTACAACAATTTCTTATTCATATCCATCGTGTGTAGACTTGAGTTCCTCTTCTAGCTCTATGTTCTGGGTCATCACCTTCTTCATATCTATCATATTGGCACACATTTGGTTCTCCTGACGACATATGTGCTGATTTAACTCCTATATGCAGGCTGCAATGGACTTATCCCTCCTGGTGCAGATCATCTCCCATTGGCGTCCACATATCTGGTAGATGGTGTCCTTAAGATCCTTGTTGTACACCTCGCCGATGCGTCCTATGGCGATGTGGGCGGCCATGCTTTTTCCTAGACTCCAGGTTGGTGCATCAAAGGAAAACTCGATGGGCTCGGTGACTGGTGCGAATGTCCTTCCTTGAACTTGAGCACGAATCATCCAATGATCCTCTTCAGGTAAAGTGGCGGTGTAGGTTCTGGTGAAGCTTGGTATGCCAATGCTCAGGTACCTAGTGACTTCCTTCAAGTGTCGTCCGAAAGGTGTGTCATCATTCGGTTGAGTGAACTTGTTCCTTGGGTCCGCCATCTATAGAGTGGAAAATGGAGAAGAGTCAGAAATGAGTAGAGAAGAGTATCCTATGGCTTATCCTAGTGGTCACGTCCTATAGTCAACGTGTGTTCTGATACCATCTTGTAGCGACCCGACCTCAGACGGTCAAGTCTCTATGCTTAAGTGGCATCCCTGGATCGGTATTGCTGACACGCACAGTACTCAAGGAATTATAACAGAGTTCAATCACACACTTATTACATCGAGTGTCTCAAAAAGAGTACTTATTACAATAATATGGCTGAAGGGCATCTAAATAAGATAACCGCGGAAGCATCGAACATAAATGAGTCCATCCAACTCCACGGCAATACTGAGGGTAAAATTTTGTTTTTGCCACTCTAGATTTTACCAATTTTTGTTATGCCACTCTAGATTTTGACATTTTAGTTTTGCCACTCTTAGCTTTTGACAATTATCACAATTGCCATTTCATGGCAAAACCAAAATAAATTAGAGTGGCAATTGTGATACATTGTCAAAAGCTAGAGTGGCAAAAGTGAAACAAAACTAATTTGCTTTTTCTACATAATGGCAATTGTGATATTTGTCAAAATCTAAGAGTGGCAAAACTGAAATGTCAAAATCTAGAGTGGCATAAGGAAAATTGGCAAAATCTAGAGTGGCAAAAACAAAATTGTCCCTACTGAGTGCATGGCAACGACCTAGCGCACCTTACTCTTCGTCTGAAAATTCTACAACATAATACGTTGCAGCCATGTAGGTCAGCACATGGAATATGCTGGCAAGATAACACTATAGAGCAGTGAACAAAAATAACTATCACTACATGCATATAGGGCTGGTGGAGGCTCTATGGTTATCATTTGCATAAAGCTAGTTTTTCCATAAAACAAAGGAACATGTTTTATTTAACTACAATGTTTGTTTAAAAAATATTGAGAAGGTAACCCCAACTCAATCCCAAAATTAAAATTTATAAACCGACAAATTACTTAAGTAAAGTGATGAGATTAACATAACAATTCAAGTACCAGATACTCAACATGTCCATAACTAGGGACACAGCTAACCATGATCAGATTGTACACTCCGCAGAGGTTTGCACACTTTTCCCCACAATACTCGATCTCCTCCATTGTATTTATCGCACTACATGATGTTTGAGAAACGGATGACCAAGACACAGTCTTTCCGAAGAGGCCCCCTTAACCAATAGATAGGATGGTACACCTACAATTCCCCTACATCTGCTAGCCCACCATGGAAAGGATTCCCACAACTTACTCAACTATGCCAGAGCCCATAATGTCTTGTGGCTGCACACAGAAGTTTCTAGCATGAGTGACATTATGATCCCTTTGAGCCTGGGTGGCAAACCATAGAATGATCACACGGGTTCCCCGGGATCTCCTCAGACAACACTGGTATATCCCCAGGTGCCCACAACCAATCCACCCAGATGTGTATTAAAGTAGCCACCTTAAGTTCCATTAATTAATAATAATTATCACATATTTCATGAATTTCTCAAACCAATCCACGTCTACGAGCATAGCATACCAGTATAAGCATAACGTAGTAACACCCAAGGTTTGAATATAAGACAATAGGTTCCTACCTCATCAACTACTTCCCAACAGCCACAAGTTATCAAATCCTACTCATGCAACGTTTGAGGGTTTGAAATAATGCATAAAAACTGGGTAATAAAGGGATATGATCAAAGTGTTACTTGCCTTGCTGACGATCGGAAAACCCTAGAGATTCATAGCAGCAAGCCTCGCACTCCGAAAACTCTATCATGAACAAACAATATCATACATAAGAACTCAATCATAAGATGCAAAGGTAAAAACCAAAATAAAATATCTACATAGAAAATTCAAGTGAAGAGCTTCGACTTGCAAAAAGAATCAATTGAATCGGAGTTACGAAACTCAAACTAGGTCAAAAGAAGTTCGAATTCAAATCTTCTTGAAACCAAATTTTATATTTCCTAAATCATGTTCAAGTTGTTTATCTGAACAGAGGGGATCAAGATGAAGACTTTGGCGTTGGTTTCACTGGATTTGGATGAACAAGCAAAAAGTAGTGAGGGTTTGAAGATCAGGGACTAATTTGTAAAGACACTATTCACGAAGAGGTCCTTGGCCAAAAATAACAGAAAAAGAAAAATCGATCGGACGAACGTCCGCTAATAGAGACTAATGAACGAATTCGTTCACTAATAAAACGAATCGGGTGAACGCTCGCTATTTAATCTAACCGAATAAAATAAACCGATCTAAAAGAAAAACCGAAAAAAACTAGAGAACCGGATCGGTTTTTACCGGTTCGGCGGTTTTTCGGCGAAAAACCGGCGGCAGATCGAAATCGGCAGCGGTGGCGGCGAACTCCGGCGAGCGGGGCAGTGGGCCTCGGTGCGGTGCGGCTCCGGCGTCGGCGGAAGGCGGCGCGGGTGGCGTGCGGCAGTAGCGGCGGCGGGAGGCGGGATTGCGACGGCGGCTTGGTGGTGAGAGAGGGGGTGGCAGTGGCGGTATTTAAGAGGGGGGTGGCGGCCGGCTTGGGGAGGGGGCAAGGCGAGGTGGCGGCGGAGAGGAGACCGGCTCGGACTCCGGCGGTGACGCGACGCGTGCGGGAGGCGGACTCGGAGACGCGGCGGCATTGTGGGCCGGCTGGGCCTCCGACCCAGTTCGGTCCAAGAAAGATTTATTTTTTAAAATAAATTTTGCCAAAAGAAAAAAATTCCAAAAAGAAAATAAATGAAAATCCTAAAATCCCAAAAATATTTTTCACGGTCCTCTCCTAATATTTAGGACAACATGAACATTTTTCTGAGCTAAAATGCAATTTTCCCCTAATTTAACCAAATACAATCTCAAATAAAATTTCAAATAAAATTAAATTTCCATTATTTATTGATTTTTGAAGAAGTCATATTATCTTCTGTCATTATTTTATTTATTTTGAAATAATTGGAAAAATAATTTCAAATACAAATCACCTTGATCCAATTTACCAATTTTGAAAATTCAAAAATGGAATTTTATGAAAACCTCCAACTCTCTCAAATGGTCCTTGAGTTGCTTAAGGCCTCTAGGATCAAAATTTCCAAATAAAACCAATTCAAAGTGCAAGAATCATGGATGCATATGATGTCCTAATGATTAACATCCAAATTGAAAATTGAGATGTTACAATTGCTCCCCGGCAACGGCGCCAGAAAAGAGCTTCATAATCCCAAAGTGCAAGGAATCATCATAGAAATTTCCAAAGGTGGAAGTGATAAGTATGGAGTGTCGAACCCACAAGGAGCTAAAGGTAAGATAAATATTCTCTCAAGTCCTATATGTCACTACGACTCTACGTACACCGAACGTTTGCTTCCATCTAGAAACGAGAAATAAAATTATGTTGTGGGTATGAAGAGGATAGCTTTGCATGATATCAGAGAACTAAAATATAAAAGTAGGTGATGTTAACATAAAGTTAGAATATATTATAATATATTAGAAATAGTGAGTGTGGAATAATGATGTATCTGTGTGCGGAATTGTCCTAGGCAATTGTTAACAAGATCGGTAGTCATCATTGCATTTTCATATGAAGGAGATGCATAAGCTAACATACTTTCTCTTCTTAGATCATATGCACTTATGATTGGAACTCTAGCAAGCATCCGCAACTACTAAAGATCATTAAGGTAAAACCCAACCATAGCATTAAAGTATCAAGTCCCCTTTATCCCATATGCAACAACCCCCTTGCTCGGGTTTAAGCTTCTGTCACTCTAGCAACCCACTATAAGAGAATAATGAACGTATTGCAACATCCTACAGCGGGAATCCTTCACATGTGCCCGACATGGAAGACACCATAGGATAGCACCAAAATAAAACATACAACTAAAACCAATCTAGATCATCAATCTACCCAAAAGACAAAAGAAATCTACTCGAAACATCATAGGATGGCAACACATCATTGGATCATAAAATGTGGCATAAAGCACCATGTTCATATAGGGGATTACAGCGGGATGCGGGAGAGTGGACCGCGTAAAAGATTATGACGATGGTGATGAAGATGGTGATGTTGATGAAGATGATCACCGCGGCGATGGTTCCTCGGTGGCACTCCGACGCCACCGAGAGAGAGGGGGAGAGGGTCTTCCCCTTGTGCTTCCTCCTCCATTGCCTCCCCCCTAGATGGGGAGAGGTTCGCCCTTTGGTCCTTGGCCTCCATGGTGATGATGGCCCCCTCTGGGATCCTCCTCCATGGCCTCCGGTGATGAAGGCCCCACCTCCAGCAGGGTGCTGGAGAGGACCTGGATTGATTTTTTGTGGCTACAGAGGCTTGCGGCGGTGAAACTCCCAATTTGGGTTTATTTCCAAGGTTTTTGGGATTTATAGGAGATGTTGGCGTCGGGGACAAGTCAAGGGGGCTCGCGAGGTGATGACTGATACATCTCCAACGTATCCATAATTTTTGATTGTTCCATGCTATTATATTACCTGTTTTGGATGTTATATATGCATTATTATGCAATATTATATTATTTTTGGGACTAACCTATTAACCTAGAGCCCAGTGCCAATTTCTGTTTTTCCTTGTTTTAGAGTGTCGGGGAAGCTGATCCATCGGCACCTATGGGGACCGGGCCCCTTTCGGTTCGGAGGGGGGCGGAGGCCGCACAAAGAGCGGATCGAGGCAGTACACGCGAGCGGTTTTTACCCAGCTTCGGGCCGCACGGATGCGTAAAACCCTACTGCTGCTTGTTTGTGTGTATTGAATTCTTGCTCAAGAGCGATGGACGCTGCCAGACCGAGCGTGAGAGTGTTCCTGATGTTTCGAATGAGCCAAACCTCCCCTACGTTGCGCTTGGGCCTCCTTTTATACTCTCAAGGGGTCACCGACAGGTGGCAACGTAGACGAGAGGGGTAGAAATGGAAAAAGAATGCGGTAGCTGCACCTACCACTACTGTAGACATAGTGTATCCTACCTAACTCTGACGGCAGGGGACAGGGTCATTGAATGCCCGTCTGAGTTGCCTAAACAGTGCAAAAAGTGACCGTTAGGAGCGCCACCGTTTGCCACGATGGCCTTCTCTTCATCTCTGCTTGCCACCGCGCACCCCTAGCTGCGCGGCCTCCTGCCACGTGCGCTTGGGAGAGTCCTAGAGCGACACGTTAGCAGGTGTGCTGGAGCGCAGGCACGAAGTGGGGGTTTCCCGCGGCAAGCTCCTTGCCGCGGTCGTCGTCTTGTCGTGTTTGGGAGCTTGTTGCTCACCGGGCCTTGCCGGGACGCAGGGCGCGTCGCGGCAAGCTTTCTTGGTATGCCTTGAGTGGCCTTCCCGGCAAGCTCCTCTTGCCGGGGTCTTGTCTCTTCCCGGCAAGATCCTCTTGCCGGGCCTGGGTTGGCCTTCCCGGCAAGCTCCTCTTGCCGGGGCCTTGGTTGGCCTTCCCGGCAAGCTCCTCTTGCCGGGGCCTTGGTTTGAGTACTTTGTCCTTGAATGGTCTTCAAGGGAACCACGGAGGGTCTTGGCGGTCACCCGGCAAGCCTTGCCGCGGGATGCTGCGACCGCCCGTGCACAAGTTCGGGGTACTAGGGTACCCCTACTCTAGTACACCGACTGGAGCCCCCGGGCCTGGGCCAGACACGATGCCGACCGCTGTTGGGCCAGGCCCAAAACAGTGCACGGGCATGCGCGGCCTAGGTCACGCCGCATATCTCTCCGCTCCCACCGCGCACGCCCAGAACGGCACGCGTCAAACGCGGCGTCGTGGGTGACGCGGGCGGCGTGCGCGGGGCTAAGCCCCTCGAGCATGCGTCAGGCCACGATGATGGGGACGGTTCACGCCCTCCTCCCTAAACGGAGGTAGGCGTGGGGGCGTGGTGGCGGCGCTCCAGCAGCTCCGAGAATGGATCCCAAAGCATCTGGCCGACGAGTCACGCTCGATTTGTGCCGGAGTTCTGGAGAAGGTGCTGGTGAAGGTGGCCTTCCGCAATCCGGGCCTCAACCTCACCAACGTCCTCAAGAGGCTGCCGGCGGACGCTGATCTTGACGCACTTAAGGCCCTCGTCCCACCCATTGTGGACAGGGTGAACGAGGTCAAAAGGGTTGACGGCGATCGCGTAGATTAGGCCGTCCGTTTTCTTCTTTTCTTGTCGCTGCCAGTCATGTCATGGGAACACTTTATTAGACGCGCGACAAGTTATTTTTGTAATATAACTCTATTTTAGGCAAAAAATTGCTGTGTTACTTCCTTTACTCGACTCTTGGCTTTGTATGGTTCTGCCCTACGCTTTCTAGGGAAACTTGCCGGTGCAGGCACCCTTGCCGCGAGCGCCGAGTGCGGAACTTCAGCAGCCTGCTGGCGGGGTCGCTACCGATAAGCAACCTTGACGCAACTAGTTGCGGCTCACTTAAGTTGTTGAGCGGACTCGAAACAAAGTAAGGGCGCAGCTAGCTACGAGTTGGTTCCTCCGCGCACAGGTTTTCCATACAAAGCACGGTCGTTCAAGGAAAATAACTCAAAAACTTAAAAAACTGATTGCTCAAACTTTAGCAACTTAGCTTTTCTGTCATCTGCTTCCCGGCAAGGAGAAATTTTCTTGAACGGCCTGGTCCACACCATTATCTTCTCCTCCCCCCCCGGTAAACCTTGTGGGCGAGGGAACCTTCCTTCTTTTGAGAAAGAAACAGAGAAATAAAGTAATGATATGGAGCCTTGGGCTCGTTATCGCTTACCGGGGTCTGGTGCTGCACAAAGTGTTAGATAACATATGCGAAAAAGGATTATAGCATAAAAAAACTGACAAGATGTGCGGGGCACATGAACTTTACTGGTGCACGGGGTCTGCGCCCGGCTTTGTACAAAGGATTACATGCAATAGCGGCAAGACTTGTACAAAAGGTGGTTGCCGGAAAAGCTTCCGGCAACCGTGCCCTTACGGGTAAAACTTACGAAGATGTTCAATGTTCCAGGAGTTGCTCACCGGAATGCCATCTTCAGTCTCAAGGCGGACAGCGCCGGGCCTAGTGACTCGTTTCACCCGATAAGGGCCTTCCCACTTCGGCGTCAACTTGTTGGAATTCTTGGCGGACTGAACACGCCGAAGAACAAGTTCGCCTTCCTCGAAGCTCCTGGCTTTAACTTTGCGGCTATGGTAGCGACGCAAAGCTTGCTGGTAGCGAGCGGCTCGCACAGCAGCCTGAAGACGGTCTTCCTCAAGGAGCAGCGCGTCATCTTGGCGCAACTGCTCTTGCTCGAGCTCATCATAAGCGAGCACTCGAGGTGACCCGTAAACAAATTCCATGGGGAGAACTGCCTCTGCTCCGTAGACTAGAGCGAAGGGTGTCTGGCCAGTGGCTCAATTTGGCGTCGTCCTGATCGACCAAAGAACCACCGACAGCTCCTCGATCCAGTTTCTTCCGCACTTGTGCAGCCTGTCGAAAGTTCTGGTCTTGAGGCCTCGCAGCACTTCAGCATTTGCCCTCTCCGCTTGACCGTTGCTTCTCGGATGAGCAACAGAAGCGAAGCAGACCTTGGCGCCAAGATCTTGGACGTACTGCATGAGGGTGCGGCTCGTAAATTGCATGCCGTTGTCAGTGATGATTCTGTTAGGAACCCCAAAACAGCAAACAATCGACCTGAAGAACTTGACCGCTAACTGTGCTGTCACCTTCCTCACTGGTTCCACTTCCGGCCACTTTGTGAACTTGTCGATTGCAACGTACAAGAACTCAAAGCCCCCGACAGCTCGGGGGAAGGGGCCGAGGATGTCGAGCCCCCAGACCGAAAATAGCCAGGATAAAGGGATCGTCTAGAGAGCTTGAGATGGTTGGTGTATCTGCTTGGAATGGAACTGGCACGCTTCACATTTGGTTACTTGTGCAGTTGCATCCTGGAGGGCTGTCGGCCAGAAGAAGCCTTGTCGGAATGCTTTGCCGGCAAGTGCTCTTGAGCCAATGTGGTGACCACATATGCCTCCATGTATCTCTGCCAACAGCTGTTGTCCATCTTCCCGGCGAATGCACTTCAATTTCACACCGTTGAGTCTTATTCTGTACAGTGTGTTGTCGACAAACTTGTACATACTTGACTGCCGGGCTACTCTTTCCGCTTCTTCTTGCTCTTCGGGAAGCTCTCCTGTCTGAAGGAAACGGACAATCTACTGCGCCCATGCTGGAGCTTGTGGCTCGACAACAAGGACTAAAGGCGTATCTGTTGCTGTGGGAACATCCGCTTCTATGGCAAGAACCTGTGGTTCGGCCGGAGCGTAATATTCCCCGGCAAGCTTGCCCGAGCAAAACTTGTCGGGAGCGTCTGCTTCAACGGAACAAACCAAGAGGTTTGCCGGAGCAGACTGCTCCTCAGCACTCTTGGCGTTGATCTTGGGGACCTTCTTGGCGGCGGCTTCGGGAAGCTCTGCCGGAAAGTAGTCACCAGAAACCAACTTCCTCTTCTTATTCTGTCCAGTTGATGGTGTCACGGATGGTTGAGTCAGCTTGAGCACAAAGATCCCTGGTTCCACAGGCATCTTTAGTGCAGCGCACTTTGACAGGCCATCAACAATGTCATTCTGAGCTCGCGGAACATGCTCCATTTGCAGGCCGTCAAAGTGTTCTTCTAGCTTTCTCACTTCATCAACATAAGCTTCCATCAATGGACTCTGGTAGTTCTTGTTCACTTGGCGGACGACAAGCTGCGAGTCACCCCTTACAATGAGTTTCTTGATCCCAAGGTCGGCTGCGATTCTGAGGCCGGCAAGCAAACCCTCATACTCTGCAGTATTGTTCGTTGCTTGCTCCTTGGGAAAGTGCATCTGGACTATGTACTTGAGGTGCTCTTCGGTGGGTGCGATAAGCAGCACGCCAGCACCGGCGCCTTGCAGCGAGAAGGCACCATCAAAGTACATCAGCCACTCTTTGCTTGTCTCCTTGACGGGGATGCTCATCTCTGGAATTTCTTCGTCTGGGGTTAGCGTCCACTCTGCTATGAACTCTGCCAATGCCCTGCTTTGGATCGTTGCAGTGCTCTCAAACTTGAGGCCAAAGCTTGACAGTTCCAATGCCCACTCGACAATCCTGCCTGTTGCTTCTGGATTCTGCAGTATCCTCTTCAGTGGAAAGCGAGTGACAACTGTGATCTCGTGTGCCTGGAAGTAATGGCGCAGCTTTCTCGAGGCCATGAGAAGGCCGAAAAGCATTTTTTGCACACCAGAGTACCTCGACCTAGCCCCCTGGAGAAGGGAGCCGACAAAGTAAACTGGGCGCTGCACCATCTTCTTCTGCACCTCCTTGTTCGTCTGCGCAGATTCATCTTTGTCGGGACCAGAGCTTGTCGGAGAAGCCCCCTGCTTGTCGCTGGATTCACTTGTCGCGGTCGCTGGCTCATCATCCGCCTCCCTCTCCACTACTAACGCAGCACTAACCACTTGATTGGTTGCCGCTAGGTACAGCAGCAACTTCTCTTGTGGCTTAGGTGCGACAAGTATTGGAGTGGAGGACAGGTACCTCTTCAAGTTCTGCAGCGCATCCTCCGCTTCCGGAGTCCATTTCAGAGGACCTGCCTTTTTCAATATTTTGAAAAACGGCAGGGCACACTCAGCAGACTTAGAGATAAACCTGCTGAGAGAAGCCATGCAACCGGCAAGCCTTCGCACATCCTTGACGCGCTTTGGTGCTTCAATCTGCTCGATGGCTTTGATCTTGTCGGGATTGGCTTCAATCCCCCGCTGAGACACAAAGAACCCGAGAAGCTTGCCGGAAGGGACTCCAAACACGCACTTCTCGGGATTGAGCTTGAGGTTGATCCTGCGCAGATTTGCAAAAGTTTCATCTAGATCTTGAATCAGGGTAGCTTTGCCCTTGCTCTTGACCACTATATCGTCCATGTAGGCTTCCACATTTCTGTGTATCTGTGGCTCAAAAGCGACATGGACTACCCTTGCAAATGTTGAACCAGCATTCGTCAACCCAAAGGGCATCCGTACAAAATAGTATGTGCCGCAAGGGGTGATAAATGCGGTTTTTTCCTCATCCTCTTCTGCCATGAAGATTTGATGGTATCCTGAGTACGCATCAAGAAATGAAAGCAAATCACATCCAGCTGTGGAATCAACAATCTGGTCAATGTGCGGCAAGGGAAATGGATCTTTGGGACAAGCTTTATTGACATCAGTGAAGTCTATACAAAGCCTCCATTTCCCGTTCGCCTTGCGCACGACTACAGGATTGGCCAACCACGTGGGATGGAGCACTCCTCTGACAAGGCCTGCTGCTTCCAATTTCCTGATCTCTTCTGCAATGAACTCTTGGCGCTCCACTGCTTGCTTCCTGACTCTCTGCTTGACGGGCCGCGCATGAGGACAGACGGCAAGGTGGTGCTCGATTACTTTCCTGGGAACACCGGGGATATCAGACGGTTGCCATGCAAACACCTCGACATTCGCCCGCAGGAAAGCAACGAGCGCGCTTTCCTATTTGGGGTCAAGCGTGGTACTAATGGTGAAGGTACCACCAGTGCCGTCCTTCTTGGCGGACACCTTCTTGGTCTCGGGTGGAGCTGCCATCGTCTTCTTGCACTTGCCGGTGGAGCTCGATGGTGCGTCCTCGACGGTAGCGCAGCACTCCGAAGAGGTGCGCTTGCCGGAGTGGGCATCAGAGCTCTCGCCGGACTTTGTCTTCTTCTTCCCCCCGAGAGCTTCAGCGGCAAGTGTGTTGTGATCAGCTGCGGCTGCTGGTTCCCGGTAGATCTTGTCGGCGCAGATAAGGGCATCCTTCTTGTCGCCGGGGACAGAGATGACACTTATCGTGCCTGGCATCTTGAGCATGTTGTATGCATAGTGAGAGGCTGCCATAAACTTGGCGAGCGCTGGACGGCCAAGGATCCCATTGTAGGTCAATGGAAAATCGGCAACGTCAAATGTGACCCTCTCAGTTCTGAAATTCAGCTCGCTGCCAAATGTGACCGGCAGCATGATCTTTCCCTTCGGCTTGCTTCTTCCCGGGCTGATTCCTTGGAATGTGCCGGTCTCCTCGAGCTCGCTGTCAGGGATCTGGAGTTTCTGAAGGACCGCGGAGGAGATCAGATTCAAGCCGGCCCCACCGTCAACTAGCATCTTCGTGACCTTGAGGTTGCGGATAGTTGGTGAAACCAACATCGGCAAGCACCCGACCACAGTTACGCGATCAGGGTGATCCTCAATGTCGAAGATGATAGGCGTGCTGGACAATTTCAGAGGCTTGCGTGACTCTACGGATGGTTCCACTGCATTAACCTCCCGCATCCACTGCTTGAGTTGGCGGTGCGAAGTATGCAGAGAAGCACCACCGTCAATGCACAGGACCTCTGTAGCTTTCTGAAATTCCTGCTCATCGGCCTCATCATCATCCATGTCTTCGTCGTCGTCGTCGTCTTCATCCTTGTCGCGGCCGCGGGGAGGTCTGTCTCCTTGCCGCTGCTTGGCCTTGCCGTGGCGTCCTCCTCGGCCGGGACGTTTCTTGCCGGATCCACCAGCACCTTCCTGGGCCTTCTCCTTGTCGCGTCGCTCGTATTCAGCTTTCTGCAGCTCAACGAGCTATTCGACTTTCTTGCAGTTCTGGAGATCGTGACCCTTGGTGTGGTGAATCTTATAATACTGCTACCCGGAGCTGTCCTGCTTGTCGGCGGTCGCCACAGGCTGGGCCTCCTTGTCGGAGCCACCAGCTTTAGCTTCCTTGGCGCCACCTCCATTGCCGGTCTGCTCGACAGCTAGCACTTCCTTGCCCTTCCTCCTTCTGTTGTTCCGCCGCCGGCCTTTCTTTGCCGGGGCGGCATCCTCACTGTCAGATCCTCCTGCTCCTGTATCCTCTCCGGGGAGCCTCCTCCCCTCTTCAGCGCGTGCACACTTGTCGGCCAGGGTGTAAAGCTCGCTGACGTCTCTGATCTTACACATCGCCATCTCCTCCCTCATCCTTCGGTTTCGCACGTTCTGATGGAACACGCTGATGATCGCGGCGGGGTGGATGTCTGGGATGTTGTGCTGTACACGGCTGAATCTCTGAATGTACTTGCGCAGTGGTTCTCCTTCCTTCTGGGCGAGCAGATGAAGATCGCTCTCTTGGCCATGTGGCTTGTGGCCGCCTGTAAAGGCGCCGACAAACTGATGGCATAAATCTGCCCAAGAGGAGATGGAATTGTCCGGCAAGTGCATGAGCCAGGACCTGACATTGGGCTTGAGTACCAGCGGGAAGTAGTTGGCAAGGATCTTGTCGTCCCGTCCCCCGGCAGCCTGCACCCCGATGGTGTAGATGCTGAGAAACTCCGACGGATGCGTCTTGCCGTCGTACTTCTCTGGTACGTCTGGTTTGAAATTCTTTGTGCTGGGCCACTGGACTTGCCACAGCTCACGGGTGAACGCAGGACAACCTACCGCGTACGGAAGATCGCCTGGTTCCCCTGGCGCATGCATGTCAACAGAGGGCCCAGCGCGCTTGTCGGATTGACGTCGCGCTTCTCTTCGGCGCTCGATGCGGGTTCGAGCATCTTCTTGTTGTCGTTCATGGAGAACTTGGCGCTGGTCGCGACGAGCTCGTGGGTCCGACGACGCGGTGGAGCCGCTGTCGGGGTGGACCCGACGAGTCGGCAATTTTGGCCTTTGTAGTGGAGAGTGCATGGAAGTCGCACCTCCCCCGGTCTTGTTGCCATCGGCTCGCATCCAGCTGTCCTGCCACGACAGCGAGGTGCTTGGTTGCCGCGCAGTGTTGCCGTTGGCGAAGCCGATGAGGCTCTGGATAGTGGCCCTCCATTCGTCGGTCTTGTCCGCCGTCGGAGGATAGTCTAGGAGCAGTTGAGCTCGCGCCAAGGCTTCTGCTGGAGCGGTGGGCAGCGGAGGTGAACGGTGCGAGGAGTGGGGCGTGCTCGGACTCCTAACCACGTTAGAAGGAGCAGTGCCCCGTCCAGGCGACCGTACTTTGCTCGAGCCAGCATGTTGACGTGCATGTTGGTCTTGAGCGCCACGAGAACCACCAGCTTGATCTTGGCCCAGCGGACGTATGGCGCTGCGAACGCCATGACACTGCTGGTCCCGCGCCTCCTGAGAGGGGCGCGGTGCGCGCATGGACGCCGAGGTCTCTGCCGCCTTGTCCTTGGACTTGGCCGCACTGAGGGCTCCCTCGTCGATGCCCATTCTTCCGCCGGCGTCCACTCCACCACCCGTTTGCTCCGGAGGCGGTGAAAGCGACGCGGACGGGACAGCTGCCTCCGAATCCTTCTTCTTCGGTGGCATGTCGATGAGGACGATGAAGATTTAGCTCGCGTGCACGCCGGATCGGGTTCGCACAATCTTGACGCCCCCTACCTGGCGCGCCAAAGATGTCAGGGAAGCTGATCCATCGGCACCTATGGGGACCGGGCCCCTTTCGGTTCGGAGGGGGGCGGAGTCCGCACAAAGAGCGGATCGAGGCAGTACACGCGAGCGGTTTTTACCCAGCTTCGGGCCGCACGGATGTGTAAAACCCTACTGCTGCTTGTTTGTGTGTATTGAATTCTTGCTCAGGAGCGATGGACGCTGCCAGACCAAGCGTGAGAGTGTTCCTGATGTTTCGAATGAGCCGAACCTCCCCTACGTTGCGCTTGGGCCTCCTTTTATACTCTCAAGGGGTCACCGACAGGTGGCAACGTAGACGAGAGGGGTAGAAATGGAAAAAGAATGCGGTAGCTGCACCTACCGCTACTGTAGACACAGTGTATCCTACCTAACTCTGACGGCAGGGGACAGGGTCATTGAATGCCCGTCTGAGTTGCCTAAACAATGCAAAAAGTGACCGTTAGGAGCGCCACCGTTTGCCACGATGGCCTTCTCTTCATCTCCGCTTGCCACCGCGCACCCCTAGCTGCGCGGCCTCCTGCCACGTGCGCTTGGGAGAGTCCTAGCCGCGGTCATCCCCTTGTCGTGTTTGGGAGCTTGTTGCTCACCGGGCCTTGCCGGGACGCAGGGCGCGTCGCGGCAAGCTTTCTTGGTATGCCTTGAGTGGCCTTCCCGGAAAGCTCCTCTTGCCGGGGTCTTGTCTCTTCCCGGCAATATCCTCTTGCCGGGGCCTGGGTTGGCCTTCCCGGCAAGCTCCTCTTGCCGGGGCCTTGGTTGGCCTTCCCGGCAAGCTCCTCTTGCCGGGGCCTTGGTTTGAGTACTTTGTCCTTGAATGGTCTTCAAGGGAACCACGGTGGGTCTTGGCGGTCACCCGGCAAGCCTTGCCGCGGGATGCTGCGACCGCCCGTGCACAAGTTCGGGGTACTAGGGTACCCCTACTCTAGTACACCAACATAGAGTTTCGAAGAAAAGGAATACCAAACGGAGTCCAAACGGAATGAAACTTTCGTGATGATTTTTCTTGGACCAGAAGACATCCAGAGGACTTAGAGTGCACATCAGGGAAGCCACGATGCTGCCACAAGGTCGGAGGGCGCGCCACGCACCCTTGTGGGCCCCTCATGACTCCATCAACCTATTTCTTCCGCCTATATATTCTCGATCATTCCAAAACCTACCAGGAGAGCCAGGAGAATAGTTTCCAACCGCCGCAACCTTCTGTACCCGTGAGATCCCATCTAGGGGCCTTTTCCGGCATCCTGTCGGAGGGGGTTTCGATCATGGAGGGCTTCTACATCAACACCATTGCCTCTCCGATGAAGCGTGAGTAGTTTACCTCAGACCTATGGGTCCATAGCTAGTAGCTAGATGGCTGCTTCTCTCTCTCTTTGATTCTCAATACCATGTTCTCCTCGATGTTCCTCGAGATCTATCCGATGTAATACTCTTTTGTGGTGTGTTTGCCGAGATTCGATGAATTGTAGATTTATGATCAACTTATCTATGAATATTATTTGAATCTCCTCTGAATTATTTTATGCATGATTTGATATCTTTGCAAGTCTCTTCGAACTATCAATTTGGTTTGGCCAACTAGATTGGTTGTTCTTGCGATGGGAGATGTGCTTAGCTTTAGGTTCAATCTTGCGGTCTCTATCCTAGTGACAGAAGGGGAACCAACATGTATTGTATTGTTGCCATCGAGGATAACAAGATGGGGTTTTCATCACATTCTTTGAGTTTATCCCAATACATCATGTCATCTTACTTAATGCGTCACTCTGTTCTATGAACTTAAATCTAGATGTAGGCAGGAGTCGGTCAATGTGTGGAGTAATAGTAGTAGATGCAGGCAGGAGTCGGTCTACTTGATACGGACGTGATGCCTATATTCATGATCATTGCCTTAGATATCATCATAATTATGCACTTTTCTATCAATTGATCGGCAGTAATTCGTTCACCCACCGTAATATTTTCTATCTTGAGAGAAGCCTCTAGTGAAACCTATGGCCCCCGGGTCTATTCTCCATCATATAAGTTTCTGATCTACAATTCTAGTTTCCTATTTACTTTCTTTGCAATCTTTTACTTTCCGTTCCATAAATCAAAAATACCAGAAATATTACTTTACCGCTTATCCATCTCTATCACATCTCACTTTGCAAATAACCGTGAAGGGATTGACAACCCCTTATTGCGTTGGGTGCAAATTGGTGTTTGTTTGTGCAGGTATTCGGTGACTTGAGCGTTGTCTCCTACTGGATTGATACCTTGGTTCTCAACACTGAGGGAAATACTTACTCTACTTTGCTGCATCACCCTTTCCTCTTCAAGGGAAAAACCAACGCAAGCTCAAGAACTAGAAGGAAGAATTTCTGGCGCCGTTGCCGGGGAGATCTACGCCAAGCTAAGACATACCAAGTACCCATTATAAACTCTCATCTCTTGCATCAAATTATTTTCCATTCACCTCTCGCTTTCCTCTCCCCCACTTCTAAAACAATTTTCAAAAAGATTTGCCTTTCCTTCGCTCCTCTTCCGTTTGTCTCTATTTTCATGGCCGACTCTAGAAGGACTAAGAGGTTTCTCCTAGGTTTTAGTACTTTGGATGAACCCTCTGTGCTTTCTAAGCTCATAAATAATGATGCTCTGGAAAGATTTACCGGGGTGGTTAAGGAAGATTTCAATCTTGATGAAGATGATCCCAGAATTTTTTGTTATTTGCTTCATGAATCATTGAAAGATGCTTGGCTAGGCTGTTGAGGATTCGAGCTAGCTATGTGCCCCAATATCATATTGAGATCTATTTAAAAAGCTTTTATATTGGCCTACCTCTTTCTTTTACACAAGTTTTGTATTCTATATTTGAAAATGGTTTTCTTGGAGGAGATGCCATCTACACGTATGAGAATATGAAAACCATATTTGGGCACCCTAGGGAAAAGGGTGTTGAATCAGCCGCTATTATTTGTTTTTATCAAAATGAAATAAAAAAGAGATGAAAGCTAGCTTAGATGCAAATTTTCGTAATGTGCTTAATCTTTATTCTACTATTAATGTCCATGTGCTTTCACAAAATAGAAAGATAAATGCAATGGATAAGAAATTTTCCCTTTGCTCCCCAAAATGGGGTGACGAAAATAATTAGATCTATTCGTGTTTTATGCCTAGCTAAGGGCGTTAAACAATAGCGCTTGTTGGGAGGCAACCCAACTTTATTTTTGTTTTTGCTTTTTAGGTTTTGTTTTGCAATAAATATTTCATCTAGCCTCTGGTTAGATGTGGTTTTATGTTTTAATTAGTGTTTGTGCCAAGTAAGACCTTTGGGATAGCTTACAGTGATAGTTGATTTGATCTTGCTGAAAAACAGAAACTTTTGTGCTCAAGAAAACAATTCTCATTTTTAACAGAAGCGCGATTAAATACTGATTTTTTTTGCATAAGATTAATAAAAAAATTTCTTAGGTCTTCCTAATTTTTAAGAATTATTTGAGTTATAGAAGTATTTGAAATCTCCATATTGCTACAGACTATTCTGTTTTTGACAGATTCTGTTTTCTATGTGTTGTTTGCTTATTTTGATGAATCTATGGCTAGTATAGGGGGGTATGAACCATGGAAAAGTCGGAATACAGTAGATATTACACCAATATAAATAAAGAATGAGTTCACAACATTGCCAAAAGTGGTGATTTATTTTCTTATACTAATGAAGCTTATGAGATTTTCTGTTGAGTTTTGTGTTGTGAAGTTTTCAAGTTTTGGGTAAGGATTTGATGGACTATGGAATAAGGAGTGGCAAGAGCCTAAGCTAGGGGATGCCCAAGACACCCCAAGGTGATATTCAAGGATACCAAGAGCCTAATCTAAGGGATGCCCCGGAAGGCATCCCCTCTTTTGTCTTCGTCTATCGGTAACTTTACTTGAGGCTATATTTTTATTCACCACATGATATGTGTTTTGCTTGGAGCGTCTTCTATAATTTGAGTCTTTGCCTTTTAGTTTGCCACAATCATCCTTGCTGTACACACCTTTTTGAGAGAGACATGCATGAATCGGGATTTATTGGAATACTCTTTGTGCTTCACTTATATCTTTTGAGCTAGGGAATATTGCTCTAGTGCTTCACTTATATCTTTTAGAGCACAATAGTGGTCTTATTTTATAGAAATTGATGAACTCTCATGATTTACTTATATTATTTTGAGAGTATGTTAACAACATGGTAATTTTATTTGGTTATAAATTTAGTCCTAATATGATAGGCATCCAAGAAGGAAATAAAAACTTTCATATAAAGTGCATTGAATACTATGAGAAGCTTGATTCCTTATGATTGTTTTGAGATATAAAGATGGTGATATTAGAGTCATTCTAGTGAGTAGTTGTAAATTTGAGAAATACTTCTGTTAATGTCACACCCTAGCTAGTTCATGCATTAGAGTGTTGCATCATGTTTATTCTTTCATCAGAAACCTGAAATGGGGATGACAGAACCCCCAGCCCCCTCTGAAACCAACTAGGGTTTACTAAAAACTTTTTCAATGAACCTGAAATGCCCTTCTAAAATGCCCATCATTTTTGTCTTGGTTCAGAACCTCTGCCAAAAGTGATGCACATTTTCCTAGGTCATCTTAGGGTCTTTGAATTAAATCATAGATATTTGAATTTGGGCATTTAAAATTATATAAAATATTCAGATGCTCAAATATCTCAAAACTAAAATGTTTCATGTTGGAAATAATCCAACTATGGACCAGGAGTAGTTTGGTGATTTTAGGAGTTGCCTAAGTATTTTTAATAATTCAACAAAGTTGCAGAAGTATTAAAAAAACAGAAAACAGGAGAAATAGCAAAAACTTACCTGGCGCCCAGCACCCGGCCCACCTGCCGGCCCAGCCCAGCGCCGCTCCAGCGAGCTGCTTGCCGGCCAGGCAGGCAGGCAGGTGCCCGACGGCGACCGCAGCGCGCGCCACGCAGCTGGCCGTCGCCCTGCTTCACCCCCTCGCCTCGGGGCTGGATGGATGAACTCCACGCCGCGCCGTGAACCTCCAGGACACCTCCATTCTCCCCCAACTCCTCTCTCTCGCGCTCCCCCGCCATGGCCGACGCCATCGCCGCCACCCCCTCGCCATAGCCACGCCCTCCGTCAACCCCACGCCGTGCCGCCGTGTCCAGGAGCTCCGCCACCCTCCTCTCCTTCGAGCAAGCCGAGCCCCGAGCGCTCGCAAGGCCCGAGCCCACCGCATCGACCTCGACCGAACCGCCGTCGCCGGAGATCCCCTTCAACGCCGTCGTCGCTCCGGCCCGTCCCCGGCCGCACCAAATGCTTCGTCGAACTCCCCGTGAGCTTAGCCATCTTCCCCTCCCTTCTTTTCTTGCTTCCGAGCTGTGTAGTGACCTCCCGAAGCTCAACCGCACCCACCACCGCGGAGCTCGTCGCCGACGTGCTCCCGGTCACCCTCCGGCCACAAACTGGTGTCCATCATGCTCACCGTGTCACGTAGCACCTAACCAGCTACTCCCCGCACCTCACCGACCCCTCTAGCGTAAAGTTCGCCCTCGGCCGAACTCCGGTGGCCGCCAAAGTCGTCGCCGACGCCAACTCCGGCCTCCCCGACCCCAACGGAATCCACCAAGAGTTGCGGCTCCTCCTCAGCTCCACTCCGATGGCCTCCGCGACTCGTTTGGTTGCCGGAACGGCAAAAACCACTTCCGCCGCCGCGTCGGGCTCGCCGGCGGCTAAACACCGGTGTAGCCGACCTGGGTTTGACCGCGGGTGGGCCCTGGTTGACTCCGATGAGTCAATGACAGGTGGGGCCCAGCCCTGTTAACTATTTAGGATTAGTTTAAATTAATTTTAGTTTAACTAATCACACTGACACGCGGGACCCACTGTCAGGTTTGACCCGGACCGTGTCCCGTTGACCCGCTGATGTCACACTGACGTCAGGCTGACGCAGTAATTGATTTTCTGGATTTATTCTAATATAGGAAATTCCAGAATATAGTTTAAACTTCAAAAATTCATAACTTTTAATCTGTAGCTCCAAATCAGACAAGTTATATATGAAAAATGATCAGAAAAATCCAATCTATCCATCTGTACTATTTTCATGCATGATTAAACAAGTTAACTTGATGTTTAATGCAGAACAAGGTAAAACACTTTAAAGGGCCATGTATGAGTTTGAAATTTGAATCTTTGGTTCAAATTGGTTCAAACCCTTCTGGTCTTAGTTGCATTAGCCCAACACACTCATATTGCCATGTTTCATGCATGCATCATATTGTCGCACATTGTTTGGTGATGGTTGTGTATCGGTGTTCTTTGCGGCAGGTTCTGCCTCCGAGGAGTACCGTGATTACCCTAGCGAAGAACCGTATCAGTGCATCGAACCATCAGGCAAGCAACCAACCATTTGATCATATCAATACAATCCCATGTTCTCGCTCCTGCTCTCTTTTACTACATTAAGACAACGCGTTTCAAACTGCTGTGTGTTATGGTAGTTGAACCCATTTCCTCTGCATGACCTGTCATTGCCACAGTAAGTAGATGAAACCCACTAGCATGTGTAGGAGTTGTTTGAGCCATATGTATGTGTTGTTCCTACCTTGCTATGCCTGCTATGCTTAGAGTCGTGTCAGGTCTGGTTCATCTGGGTGATGGACTAGAGTGAAATGATTATGTCGGTAATGAGAGTGGTGTGGTGAACACGATTTGGTAAAGGTATCGATGAGAGGCCATGTAGGAGTACATGGTGGGTTGTTTCATTGAAGCCGACCTTAAGCACTGAGATCTGTATGTGTGATTTAAGATTCAGCTACTGCCATGCATTGGGCCCGAAACCAATGGACCCTCTCGACTTCTTATTCACCCTAGTTCTCTGTCCAGGAGTTGCAAGTAGTTTCTGGTGTTTGTAGCCTACTGGAGGCCGTGGACAGCGCTGACCGTAGGGGTGGGCTGTGATGCGGTAGGTACGTGGCACGGTGTACCGAATACCCGTTAGGTATCTCGGGAACCCTGTTCACATCGTTTGGGGCTGTGAGCGAAACCTCGGTCGGATCTCCTCATGGATGGAACCCGAATAGGCGATAAACCTGGACTAGAGACTTAGGTGATTAGGTAGGTCGTGGCCGACACCCACATTGGGCTTCCGCGTGAAGGTTGCTGAGTACATGTCGTGTAAACGACGGTAAGTGGTGAGTGCGTGTATGAAGAAGTACACCCCTGCAGGGTTATCATGATCTATTCGAATAGCCGCGTCCGCGGTAAAGGACTACTTGGTTGCCTATACAGTTCATAGACAAGTAAATGGAAACTACTAAAAGCCTCAAGATAAGTGTGAGTGCCGAGGATGGCTCTTCCGTAGGAAGACGGAGGTGGACCCTCGGTAGTGTATTGAAGTGGTGAGTAGTGGACTCGTGTGCGCAAAACCATTTCAATTTGGAGTCTCGTAGGATAGCCTAGCCAAGAGTCAAAGCTGGCTTGCTGCAATAACTCCTCCAACCCTTCTTGATAATGTGCATGTATGTAGGATCTGATGTAAGTCTTGCTGAGTACCTTTGTACTCATGTTGCTATAATTTACATTTCTACAGAAGACGCTGCAACCCCTTCTGATGGGTTCTTCATAGACGTTGACATCAATGAGTAGGCTAAGGCCCAGGTGGTGATCCTGAGCTTGTGAAGGACCACGTAGTATAGCTAGGCTCTCCAAGCCTCTTTTATTTTACTAGTTGTCTGTACTCAGACAAGTTACTTCCGCTGCTGGTTTGTATGACTGTATGACTTGAATGCTGGGTCGTGTGACCCGTACCTATGTGTATGTTATGTATGGCTCTCTGAGCCTTAAATAAAGTACTTGTGTCATAGAGTCATGTTGTGATGCCTTGTTGTATTTGCACATATCGAGCATATTGTGTGTATGATTGAAATGCTTGGTATGTGTGGGATCTGACTATCTAGTTGTTTATCTTTAGTAGCCTCTCTTACCGGGAAATGTCTTCTAGTGTTACCACTGAGCCATGGTAGCTTGCTACTGCTCTGGAACACTTAGGCTGGCCGGCATGTGTCCTTCTTCGTTCCTGTGTCTGTCCCTTCGGGAAAATGTCACGCATTGAGTACCGGAGTCCTGTTAGCCCGCTACAGCCCGGTTTACCGGAGTCCTGCTAGCCCAGTGCTACAGCCCGGACCCACTTGCTGATGACCGACACATTCGAAGCTGGGTCATGGATGCCTGTCCCTGTAAGTCTGTGCCACTTTGGGTATACGACTAGTCATGTTAGCCCGGGCTCCTTATCATATGGATGCTAGCGACACTATCATATACGTGAGCCAAAAGGCGCAAACGGTCCCGGGCAAAGGTAAGGCGACACCCGTGGGGATACCGTGCGTGAGGCCGCAAAGTGATATGAGGTGTTACAGGCTAGATCGATGTGACATCGAGTCGGGGTCCTGACAGCGTTGGTATCAGAGCCGGACTGCCTGTAGGATCTCCAAGCTAAACTGGTCGATGTTGAGTCTAGAAATTCTTTAGTTATATGTAGGGGAATTGTTTGTGGGTTGGAACGTAAGGCTCTTTTTACTCCTTTATCTTATGACATTCTGATCTGAGTCAGTCTATTTTTCCACCGGGGTTAAGGAATTAGGATCTTTTCTCTCTATCAGGTTCACGTGTTACTAATCAGTAGTACCTTATAGGTTTGATGGATACAAGCCTAGTTCAGTTCTACTACCACATTATGTTGCTAGGATGGACTCAGAACTTGATATGATGTTGTTGAGTGTGTATGAAATCCTTTGTCAAATGTCTCAAAATCCTTCTTGAGCAATTACAGCCGTTATGCCGCCGAAATTTTGCTAGAAATTCTAATGCCTTTGCATTATGGTTGTGCTTTCAGATGGCCACTCGCGACCTCAATCAAGTGGTTCGCCTGACTCGATGCCTAGATGTACCCGGCCATACCGCCATGTTGGTCAGGGTAATGACTGAGGCTGGATACCGTTGGTATCCTGAGTACACGGTCGAGGAGCAATTTCGAGACTTTAATCAAAGCCAGTATCTCTACACTGTCAGGATATTTCCATCTTATCCTGGATCCACCGAGCCCCTTCACTGCTCCTATGGACTTGGGGTTACTATTGAGATGGTTGTGCAGGACGCCGCCTATTTTATGATGACCATCATCCGAGTCAGGACTGGCCTATTTCGGGACTCTGATTTCCGGTATATGCCAGCATCACTTCCGGGAGCACAAGGGTATCTCCAGGCTATCTATGCTGACCCCACTCAGGAGGATTCACGGACTCGCACCACTGCTGAGATGCTCGAGGATAAGGACCGTGAAAATCGGGCCTTGAGGCTAGAGCTTTTCAATACCCGTGCTGACCATTGGGCCACTTTGACTCGGTTTGCACCGGTGGTGCAAGCTGGATATTCGGATATGCGCGATCTCTATCCTGTGAGATCTGCTCTGCCAGACGTGATGGGTTGGCGTGATGTAGGAGGCATCACCCCACCTCGTGGTCCCCGCAGGCCACCATCTGTTGGTCCAAGACCTCATCCTAGCCCCTATGGTCCACAAGCTCCGCGAGATCGTCTGTTCCCGGATGATCACGTTGAGCTTCCCGGCTATGGAGGTGATTTCTACGAGGACTACTACGGATCGGTCTGAGTTAGTGGTAGTATCACTAGTTCATACTAGCTATGTCGTCTATCGTCCTGCGTGACTCGTGGGATATGACCTAGTTTGTACCGCCTTCCGGAGGTGTAGAAAAATAATGTATAGGAGCTTGGGATGCCTCCGATGAGATGTAATCCTCTTTTCACCGTAATAGTACCTTGTTTGGTCTTGTACTAAACCTTGTATGGTGTGTATGACGATGGAATAAAAGAAGCAGTTTCTGTATCTACCATGCCATACGGATGATCATCTTGCATTCCGAGTTATTCCTTACATTCTGTATCCTATGTCGGAATCTTATCATTCTGACTAAATCATTGTCTTGTTTACCTAGGATGGTCAACACGCGCAATAACCCTGCTCCTCAAGAGCAGGCCGAAGGCAGTGAAGTCAGGAATGCAAATCTGCCTCATCCTCCTTCCCTAGCCGAGGTTATGCTGGAAGCCGAGAGAAACAAGCGGGAGACCAACCGTTTGTTGGAGCGTATTGAACAGAACACAACACACCATCAGAGAAATAACTTGGTGTCACTCGGTGATTTCATCAAGTTACATCCACCCATGTTCCACCACTCCGTCGAGCCTCTCGACGCTGATGACTGGCTTCGCAGTATTTCTCACAAACTGCGTTCCGTGCTAGTAGCTGAGGCTGACAAGGTCACCTTTGCTGCATATCATCTTGAAGGCCCCGCCAGTCTATGGTGGGAGAATTATGGAGCTATGCGCCCAGCGGGCCATGTCACTACTTGGGCTGAATTCAGCGAGGCTTTCCGTGAACATCACATTCCGGAGGGTCTCATAGACCGTAAACGTGAGGAATTTTGCAGTTTCACTCAAGGCCGACTCTCTGTGGATGCTTACAGCAGGGAGTTCAGTAACCTCGCACGATATGCAACTGAGGAAGTTTCTACTGATGCCAAGAAGCAAGCAAGGTTCCGTAAGGGACTTAGTCCTGAGCTTCGCCGCGACCTCCGTCTGCATGAGTGCACATCTTTTCAGAAGCTTGTTAACAAGGCCATCAGTGCTGAGACTGGTCAGTCTGATTATGACGCAACACGCAAGCATGGCCGTGACGTGGGTTCCTCATCCGGTGCTGGCCCTCAGAAGCGCCGCGTGTGGGTGCCTAACACTGCTCTGCCACCCAGGTTCACACCGAGGCCATCCTTCCAGGCGCCTCGCCCCGTTCAACAGTTCGCACCAGCCAAGCCTTATGGTGGTCCAACCAATAGTGCTCCTCCACGTACCAGTTCCGTGACTTGTTTCAAGTGTGGGGAATCAGGCCACTATATGCGCGAGTGCCCCCAAACCAACCCCAACCAATCTGCTAAAGCTGTTGGCCGAGGCAAGCCGACAGGTAAAGTGTTCCACGCCAAGCCGGCCACCGCTACATGTGGCCATGTCAACTGTATCTCTGCCGAAGAAGCTCAAGAGGATCCCAACGTCGTTCTCGGTACGCTCCTTGTTAATTGCCACCCGGCATCTGTTCTTTTCGATACAGGAGCATCTCATTCATTTATATCCGAGAGCTATGCTCGTCTGCATAACACCACATTCTGTGAGATGCCCACCTCTATGGTAATTCAAACTCCGGGATCCAAATGGCAAACCTCTAGGGTAAGTCATGGAAATGAAATCCAAGTCGACAGACTTGTTTTCCTTGCATCTTTGATAGCTCTTAAATCTTCAGATATCAACATCATCTTGGGTATGGACTGGATGTCAGCCCATCATGCCCAAATTGATTGCTTCTCTAGGACTGTTCAACTCACCCATCCTTCGGGGAAGATAGTCAATGTCTTGACCCGAATAGCCAAGCGACAGTTATATTCTCTTAACGCCAGCCCTTTGCCAGACCTTGAGGACGTTCCGGTAGTCCGTGACTTCCCGGATGTCTTCCCAGAGGAATTGCCAGGTGTTCCACCTGACAGGGATGTGGAGTTCGTAATAGACCTTATTCCAGGAACCATCCCGATTGCTAGAAGACCCTATAAGATGGCACCACTAGAACTAGCCGAGCTTAAGAAACAACTCGATGAGTCCTTGAAAAAGGGTTTCATCCGACCCAGTTCATCTCCGTGGGCTTGCCCCGTCCTCTTCGTCAAGAAGAAGGATGGTACGAACCGGATGGTTGTAGATTATCGACCTGTCAATTTGGTCACAATCAAGAACAAATATCCGCTCCCCAGGATCAACGACCTGTATGATCAGCTCGCTGGATCCTCAATCTTCTCCAAAATGGATTTGAGGTTGGGCTACCATCAAATCAAAATCAGGAACGGGGACATTCCTAAAACGGCCTTTGTTACTCGTTATGGCCAATACGAGTACACCGTCATGTCCTTCGGTTTAACCAACGCTCCAGCCACCTTTTCTCGGTTAATGAACTCAATCTTCATGGAGTATTTGGATAAATTCATCGTGGTTTACCTCGATGATATACTCATCTACTCCAAGAACGAGGAAGAACATGCCGAACATCTAAGGCTAGTGTTGAAGAAACTTCGAGAGCATCGTCTTTATGCCAAATTCTCTAAATGTGAATTTTGGTTGTCAGAAGTGACCTATCTGGGTCATGTAATATCCGGTAAAGGTATTGCTGTTAACCCTGAGCGAGTTCAAGCCGTCCTTAATTGGACTCCACCTGAATCGGTCAAGCAAGTTCGGAGTTTTCTGGGCTTAGCGAGCTATTGCCGTCGCTTTGTCGAAAACTTCTCCAAAGTTGCTAAACCTCTAACCGAACTCCTCAAGAAAGATAAAAAGTTCGAATGGACTCCACAATGTGAGCACAGCTTTCAGGAACTGAAAAGACGCCTGACTTCTGTTCCCGTACTGGTACCGCCAGACTTCTCCAAGGACTTTGTTATCTACTGCGACGCCTCGCGACAAGGACTAGGTTGCATTCTCATGCAAGACCGACACGTAATTGCTTACGCTTCACGGCAATTGCACCCACATGAGGAGAATTATCCTACTCATGATCTAGAGGTTGCAGCTGTAGTCTATGCACTTAAAACCTGGCGACATTACCTCCTTGGTAATCGCTGCGAAATATTCACTGATCACCAAAGTCTGAAGTACATCTTCACCCAACCGGATTTGAATCTCAGGCAAAGACGTTGGGTCGAGTTGATCACATATTTCGACTTAGGAATAACTTACACCCCAGGGAAAGCCAACGTCATGGCTGATGCGCTAAGTCGTAAATCTTATTGTAACAACCTGATGTTACAACAAAGTCAACCACTTCTCCATGAGGAATTTCGGAAGCTTAACCTTCACATTGTTCCTCAAGGATTCCTTTCCACCATGGTGGCGAAACCTACCCTTACGGATCAGATCATCAAAGCACAGAAGGTAGATCCGGGAATTTCCCGCATCAAGAGAAACATCAAGAGAGGAGTTGCGAATTGTTTCTCCATTGATGATCAAGGGGTCGTATACTTCGGGAATCGACTAGTGGTTCCCAAGGTGCGAAACCTGAGGCGATTGATCCTTAAGGAAGCTCATGAATCTCCTCTCACCATTCATCCCGGTAGCACTAAGATGTATCAGGACCTACGCCAGAGGTTCTGGTGGACTAGGATGAAGAGAGAAATTGCTCAGTATATTGCTAATTGCAACGTCTGCTGTCGTGTAAAAGCAGAGCATCAACGGCCTGCTGGCACCCTTCAACCCCTAGCTATTCCTGAATGGAAATGGGATAAAATTGGTATGGATTTCATTACCGGTTTTCCCAGGACCAAGAGAGGGAATAATGCTATCTTCGTCGTGGTCGATCGTCTTTCCAAGGTAGCCCATTTCTTACCTGTTCGTGAGAGTATAACCGCTAGTCAGTTGGCAGACTTATACATCTCCCGAATAGTGTCTCTCCATGGTGTTCCTTTGGAAATTAACTCGGATCGAGGAAGTCTTTTCACCTCTCGATTTTGGGAAAGTTTCCAAAATGCTATGGGAACCCGCCTTTCCTTTAGCACCGCTTTTCACCCTCAATCAAGTGGTCAAGTAGAACGCGTCAACCAGATTCTAGAAGACATGCTTCGATCCTCTGTTATCTCATTCGGAATGGAGTGGGAGAAATGCCTTACATTTGCCGAATTTGCTTACAACAACAGCTATCAATCTAGCTTGGGTAAAGCCCCTTTTGAAGTTCTCTATGGACGACGGTGTCGAACACCCCTTAACTGGTCAGAAACCGGGGAAAGACAATTCTTTGGCCCGGATATGATTCAGGAAGCAGAAGAGCAAGTTCGCATCGTTCGTGAAAAGTTGAAAACAGCCCAATCTCGTCAAAAGAGTCAATATGACCGAAAACATAAGGCTATGACTTTCGAGGTTGACGAGAAGGCTTACCTTCGGGTTACTCCTCTGAAGGGAACCCATCGTTTCGGTATCAAAGGCAAATTGGCTCCCCGTTACATTGGACCTTTTCGTATTCTCGCTAAACGAGGAGAAGTTGCCTACCAGTTGGAACTAACTCCGCATCTCTCCAGAGTCCACGATGTCTTCCACGTTTCTCAACTCAGGCGTTGCTTCTCGGATCCTATCCGTGGAGTGGACCACGAAATGCTTGATCTCCAAGATAATCTCACGTATCGAGAGTACCCCATTCGTATCCTCGATCAGGCCGAGCGTACCACTCGACGTCATAATATCAAGTTTCTCAAAGTTCAATGGTCGCACCATTCTGAGGATGAAGCAACTTGGGAAAGGGAGGATCGTCTTCGACTCGAGTATCCCGCCTTCTTTCCGGAGGAACCCAAATCTCGGGACGAGATTCTTTTGAGTGGGGGTGAGTTGTCACACCCTAGCTAGTTCATGCATTAGAGTGTTGCATCATGTTTATTCTTTCATCAGAAACCTGAAATGGGGATGACAGAACCCCCAGCCCCCTCTGAAACCAACTAGGGTTTACTGAAAACTTTTTCAATGAACCTGAAATGCCCTTCTAAAATGCCCATCATTTTTGTCTTGGTTCAGAACCTCTGCCAAAAGTGATGCACATTTTCCTAGGTCATCTTAGGGTCTTTGAATTAAATCATAGATATTTGAATTTGGGCATTTAAAATTATATAAAATATTCAGATGCTCAAATATCTCCAAACTAAAATGTTTCATGTTGGAAATAATCCAACTATGGACCAGGAGTAGTTTGGTGATTTTAGGAGTTGCCTAAGTATTTTTAATAATTCAACAAAGTTGCAGAAGTATTAAAAAAACAGAAAACAGGAGAAATAGCAAAAACTTACCTGGCGCCCAGCACCCGGCCCACCTGCCGGCCCAGCCCAGCGCCGCTCCAGCGAGCTGCTTGCCGGCCAGGCAGGCAGACAGGTGCCCGACGGCGACCGCAGCGTGCGCCACGCAGCTGGCCGTCGCCCTGCTTCACCCCCTCGCCTCGGGGCTGGATGGATGAACTCCACGCTGCGCCGTGAACCTCCAGGACACCTCCATTCTCCCCCAACTCCTCTCTCTCGCGCTCCCCCGCCATGGCCGACACCATCGCCGCCACCCCCTCGCCGTAGCCACGCCCTCCGTCAACCCCACGCCGTGCCGCCGTGTCCAGGAGCTCCGCCACCCTCCTCTCCTTCGAGCAAGCCGAGCCCCGAGCGCTCGCAAGGCCCGAGCCCACCGCATCGACCTCGACCGAACCGCCGTCGCCGGAGATCCCCTTCAACGCCGTCGTCGCTCCGGCCCATCCCCGGCCGCACCAAGTGCTTCGTCGAACTCCCCGTGAGCTTAGCCATCTTCCCCTCCCTTCTTTTCTTGCTTCCGAGCTGTGTAGTGACCTCCCGAAGCTCAACCGCACCCACCACCGCGGAGCTCGTCGCCGACGTGCTCCCGGTCACCCTCCGGCCACAAACTGGTGTCCATCATGCTCACCGCGTCACGTAGCACCTAACCAGCTACTCCCCGCACCTCACCGACCCCTCTAGCGTAAAGTTCGCCCTCGGCCGAACTCCGGTGGCCGCCAAAGTCGTCGCCGGCGCCAACTCCGGCCACCCCGACCCCAACGGACTCCACCAAGAGCTGCGGCTCCTCCTCAGCTCCACTCCGATGGCCTCCGCGACTCGTTTGGTTGCCGGAACGGCAAAAACCACTTCCGCCGCCGCGTCGGGCTCGCCGGCGGCTAAACGCCGGTGTAGCCGACCTGGTTTGACCGCGGGTGGGCCCTGGTTGACTCCGATGAGTCAATGACAGGTGGGGCCCAGCCCTGTTAACTATTTAGGATTAGTTTAAATTAATTTTAGTTTAACTAATCACACTGACACGCGGGACCCACTGTCAGGTTTGACCCAGACCGTGTCCCGTTGACCCGCTGATGTCACACTGACGTCAGGCTGACGCAGTAATTGATTTTCTGGATTTATTCTAATATAGGAAATTCCAGAATATAGTTTAAACTTCAAAAATTCATAACTTTTAATCTGTAGCTCCAAATCAGACAAGTTATATATGAAAAATGATCAGAAAAATCCAATCTATCCATCTGTACTATTTTCATGCATGATTAAACAAGTTAACTTGATGTTTAATGCAGAACAAGGTAAAACACTTTAAAGGGCCATGTATGAGTTTGAAATTTGAATCTTTGGTTCAAATTGGTTCAAACCCTTCTGGTCTTAGTTGCATTAGCCCAACACACTCATATTGCCATGTTTCATGCATCCATCATATTGTCGCACATTGTTTGGTGATGGTTGTGTATCGGTGTTCTTTGCGGCAGGTTCTGCCTCCGAGGAGTACCGTGATTACCCTAGCGAAGAACCGTATCAGTGCATCGAACCATCAGGCAAGCAACCAACCATTTGATCATATCGATACAATCCCATGTTCTCGCTCCTGCTCTCTTTTACTGCATTAAGACAACGCGTTTCAAACTGCTGTGTGTTACGGTAGTTGAACCCATTTCCTCTGCATGACCTGTCATTGCCCCAGTAACTAGATGAAACCCACTAGCATGTGTAGGAGTTGTTTGAGCCATATGTATGTGTTGTTCCTACCTTGCTATGCCTGCTATGCTTAGAGTCGTGTTAGGTCTGGTTCATCTGGGTGATGGACTAGAGTGAAATGATTATGTCGGTAATGAGAGTGGTGTGGTGAACACGATTTGGTAAAGGTATCGATGAGAGGCCATGTAGGAGTACATGGTGGGTTGTTTCATTGAAGCCGACCTTAAGCTCTGAGATCTGTATGTGTGATTTAAGATTCAGCTACTGCCATGCATTGGGCCCGAAACCAATGGACCCTCTCGACTTCTTATTCACCCTAGTTCTCTGTCCAGGAGTTGCAAGTAGTTTCTGGTGTTTGTAGCCTACTGGAGGCCGTGGACAGCGCTGACCGTAGGGGTGGGCTGTGATGCGGTAGGTACGTGGCACGGTGTACCGAATACCCGTTAGGTATCTCAGGAACCCTGTTCACATCGTTTGGGGCTGTGAGCGAAACCTCGGCCGGATCTCCTCATGGATGGAACCCGAATAGGCGATAAACCTGGACTAGAGACTTAGGTGATTAGGTAGGTCGTGGCCGACACCCACGTTGGGCTTCCGCTTGAAGGTTGCCGAGTACATGTCGTGTAAACGACGGTAAGTGGTGAGAGCGTGTATGAAGAAGTACACCCCTGCAGGGTTATCATGATCTATTCGAATAGCCGCGTCCGCGGTAAAGGACTACTTGGTTGCCTATACAGTTCATAGACAAGTAAATGGAAACTACTAAAAGCCTCAAGATAAGTGTGAGTGCCGAGGATGGCTCTTCCGTAGGAAGACGGAGGTGGACCCTCGGTAGTGTATTGAAGTGGTGAGTAGTGGATTCGTGTGCGCAAAACCATTTCAATTTGGAGTCTCGTAGGATAGCCTAGCCAAGAGTCAAAGCTGGCTTGCTGCAATAACTCCTCCAACCCTTCTTGATAATGTGCATGTATGTAGGATCTGATGTAAGTCTTGCTGAGTACCTTTGTACTCATGTTGCTATAATTTACATTTTTACAGAAGACGCTGCAACCCCTTCTGATGGGTTCTTCGTAGACGTTAACATCAATGAGTAGGCTAAGGCCCAGGTGGTGATCCTGAGCTTGTGAAGGACCACGTAGTATAGCTAGGCTCTCCAAGCCTCTTTTATTTTACTAGTTGTCTGTACTCAGACAAGTTACTTCCGCTGCTGGTTTGTATGACTGTATGACTTGAATGCTGGGTCATGTGACCCGTACCTATGTGTATGTTATGTATGGCTCTCTGAGCCTTAAATAAAGTACTTGTGTCATAGAGTCATGTTGTGATGCCTTGGTGTATTTGCACATATCGAGCATATTGTGTGTATGATTGAAATGCTTGGTATGTGTGGGATCTGACTATCTAGTTGTTTATCTTTAGTAGCCTCTCTTACCGGGAAATGGCTCCTAGTGTTACCACTGAGCCATGGTAGCTTGCTACTGCTCTGGAACACTTAGGCTGGCCGACATGTGTCCTTCTTCGTTCCTGTGTCTGTCCCTTCGGGGAAATGTCACGCATTGAGTACCGGAGTCCTGTTAGCCCGCTACAGCCCGGTTTACCGGAGTCCTGCTAGCCCAGTGCTACAGCCCGGACCCACTTGCTGATGACCGACACGTTCGAAGCTGGGTCATGGATGCCTGTCCCTGTAAGTCTGTGCCACTTTGGGTATACGACTAGTCATGTCAGCCCGGGCTCCTTATCATATGGATGCTAGCGACACTATCATATACGTGAGCCAAAAGGCGCAAACGGTCCCGGGTAAAGGTAAGGCGACACCCGTGGGGATACCGTGCGTGAGGCCGCAAAGTGATATGAGGTGTTACAGGCTAGATCGATGTGACATCGAGTCGGGGTCCTGACAGTTAAAGTTTGTGATTCCCGTAGCATGCACGTATGGTGAACCGTTATGTGACGAAGTCAGAGCATGATTCATTTCTTGATTGTCTTCCTTATGAGTGGCAGTTGGGGACGAGCAATGGTCTTTTACTACCAATCTATCCCCCTAGGAGCATGCGCGCAGTACTTCGTTTCGATAACTAATAGATTTTTGCAATAAGTATATAAGTTCTTTATGACTAATGCTGCGTCCATGGATTATACGCACTCTCCCCTTCCACCATTGCTAGCCTCTCTTGTGCCATGCAACTTTCACCGATACCATACACCCACCATATACCTTCCTCAAAACAGCCACCATACCTACCTATTATGGCATTTCCATAGCCATTTCGAGTTATATTGCCATGCAACTTTCCACCGTTCCGTTTATTATGACACGCTCCATCATTGTCATATTGCTATGCATGATCATGTAGTTGACATCGTATTTGTGGCAAGGCCACCATTCATAATTCTTTCATACATGTCACTCTTGATTCATTGAACATCTCGGTACACCGGCAGAGGCATCCACATAGAGTCATATTTGGTTCTAAGTATCGAGTTGTAATTCTTGAGTTGTAAGTAAATAAAAGTGTGATGATCTTCATTATTAGAGCATTGTCCCATGTGAGGAAAGGATGATGGAGACTATGATTCCCCCACTAGTCGGGATGAGACTCCGGACTAAATAAAAAAAGAGGCCAAAAAAATGAGAGAAGGCCCAAATAAAAAGAATGAGAGAAAAGAGAGAACGGGCAATGCTACTATCCTTTTACCACAGTTGTGCTTCAAAGTAGCACCATGATCTTCATGATAGAGAGTCTCCTATATTGTCAGTTTCATATACTAGTGTGAATTTTTCATTATAGAACTTGTCTTGTATATTCCAAAGATGGGCTTCCTCAAATTACCATAGGTCTTCATGAGCAAGCAAGTTGGATGCACACCCACCTAGTTTCTTTTTGAGCTTTCATAAACTTATAGCTCTAGTGCATCCATTGCATGGCAATCCCCACTCACTCATGTCGATATCTATTAATGGGCATCTCCATAGCCCGTTGATACACCTAGTTGATGTGAGACCATCTCCTTCTTTTTGTCTTCTCCACAACCACCATCTATTCCACCTATCGTGCCATGTCCATGGCTCACGCTCATGTATTGCGTGAAAAGTTGAAAAGGTTTGAGAACATCAAAAGTATGAAACAATTGATTGGCTTGTCATCGGGGTTGTGCATGATTTAAATATTTTGTGTGATGAAGATGGAACATAGCCACACTATATGATTTTGTAGGGATAAGCTTTCTTTGGCCATGTTATTTTGAGAAGACATAATTACCTTGTTAATATGCTTGAAGTATTATTGTTTTTATGTCAATATTAAAATTTTGTTTTGAATCATATGGATCTCAACATTCATGCCACAATATAGAAAATGACATGGATAAATATGTTAGGTAGCATTCCACATCAAAAATTCTATTTTTATCATTTACCTACTCGAGGACGAGCAGGGATTAAGCTTGGGGATGCGTGATACGTCTCCAATGTATCTATAATTTTCTATTGTTCCATGCTATTATATTATGTGTTTTGGATATTTTATATGCATTATTATGCTATTTTATATTATTTTTTGGACTCACCTATTAACCTAGAGCCCACTGCCAGTTTCTGTTTTTCCTTGTTTTAGAGTTTCGCAGAAAAGGAATACCAAATTGAGTCCAAACGGAATGCAACTTTCGCGATGATTTTTCTTGGACCAAAAGACATCCAGAGGACTTGGAGTGCATGTTAGGGAAGCCACGAGGTGGCCACAAGGTCAGAGGGTGCGCCCAGGGGGGTAGGGCGCTCCCCCACCCTTGTGGGCCCCTCGTGACTGCACCGACCTATTTCTTCCGCCTATATATTCCCAAATATTCCAAAACCTACTAGGAGAGCCACGAGAACACTTTTCCACCACCGCAACCTTCTATACCCGTGAGATCCCATCTAGGGGCCTTTTCCGGCGTCCTGTCGAAGGGGGATTCGATCACAGAGGGCTTCTACATCAACACCATTGCCTCTCCGATGAAGCGTGAGTAGTTTACCTCAGACCTACGGGTCCATAGCTAGTAGCTAGATGGCTTCTTCTCTCTCTTTGATTCTCAATACCATGTTCTCCTCGATGTTCTTAGAGATCTATCCGATGTAATACTCTTTTGTGGTGTGTTTGCCGAGATCCGATGAATTGTGGATTTATGATAATTTTATCTATGAATATTATTTGAATCTCCTCTGAATTATTTTATGCATGAGTTGATATCTTTGCAAGTCTCTTCGAACTATCGATTTGGCTTGGCCAACTAGATTGGTTTTTCTTGCAATGGGAGAAGTTCTTAGCTTTGGGTTCAATCTTGCGGTGCTCGATCCTAGTGACAGAAGGGGAACCGACACGTATTGTATTGTTGCCATCGAGGATAACAAGATGGGGTTTTCATCATGTTTCTTGAGTTTATCCCACTACATCATGTCATCTTACTTAACGCGTTACTCTGTTCTATGAACTTAATACTCTAGATGCAGGCAGGAGTCGGTCGATGTGTGGAGTAAAAGTAGTAGATCCAGGCAGGAGTCGGTCTACTTGATACAGACATGATGCCTATATTCATGATCATTGCCTTAGATACCATCATAATTATGCGCTTTTCTATCAATTGCTCGACAGTAATATGTTCACCCACCATAATATTTTCTATCTTGAGAGAAGCCTCTAGTGAAACCTATGGCCCCCGGGTCTATTTTCCATCGTATAAGTTTCCAATCTACAATTCTAGTTTCCTATTTACTTTCTTTACAATCTTGTACTTTCCATTCCATAAATCAAAAACACCAAAAATATTACTTTACTGTTTATCCATCTCTATCAGATCTCACTTTGCAAATAATCATGAAGGGATTGACAACCCCTTATCGTGTTGGCTGCAAGTTGGTGTTTGTTTGTGCAGGTATTTGGTGACTTGAGCGTTATCTCCTACTGGATTGATACCTTGGTTCTCAAAACTGAGGGAAATACTTACTCTACTTTGCTACATCATCCTTTCCTCTTCAAGGGAAAACCAACGCAAGCTCAAGAAGTAGTAATTACAAGGCAGGGGGTGCGCCCTAGGGGGTGGGGGCGCCCTGACCCTTGTGGTTGCCTCGGGACTCCTCTCTGATATCTTTTCATTCCAGTATTTTTTATATTTTCCAAAAACATTCTCCGGAAATTTTCAGCTCGTTCCAAGAACTTCTATTTCTGCGCAAAAAACAACACCACGATAGTTCTGCTGAAAACAGCGTCAGTCCGGGTTAGTTCTAATAAAATCATACCAAAATCATATAGAATTGTTGTAAACATGGCATGAATACTTCATAAATTATATATACATTGGAGACATATCAAGAATGTGTCTATGTACCCTTTTAGACCATAAGCGGAAGCGTTTAGCAACGCGGTTGATGTACATGAACTTCTTCGTGCTCCAACCGATCAAGTACCGAACGTACGACACCTCCATGTTCAGCACACGTTCAGCTCGGTGACGTCTTCCACCTTCTTGATCCGGCAAGACGGCGAGGTAGTGGATGAGTTCCCGCAGCACGACGGCGTCGTGGCGGTGATGGTGAAGTTATCTCCGCAGGGCTTCGCTTAAGCACTATGAAAATATGACCGAGGGTGTAAACGGTGGAGGGGGTGCCGCACATGGCTAAGCAATTGTCGTGGGTTTGCTAGGCGCCCCTCCCACATATATATAAGTGGGGGGAGGAGGGAGCAACCAAGAGGGCGCCCCAAGTAGGCGGAATCCTAGTTGGAGTCCTCCCCAAGTGTCCCCCCTTTCCTTGTTTAAGTGCGGGAAGAAGGAAGGAGGAGGTGCCCCCCTTTCCTTTCTCTCCCGAGGAGGGAAACGCAGGAGGGGCCACCCCTCCCCTCTCCTTCCCCTAGGGCCGGCCAGCCATGTAGAGGGACGCACCAGCTCCCAAGTCTCCCAAGTGGGCTGGTATGTCCCCTCCTATGGCCCATTAAGCACATACACTTACTGGGGGTGTCTGAAACCCCTTTCGGTGCCCCGATGACTACCCGGTGCACTCAGAAACACATCAAGTGTCCGAATACCATCGTCCTATATATCAATATTTACCTCTCGACCATTTCGAGACTCCTCGTCATGTACTTGATTTCATCTGAGACTCCGAACAACATTCGGTCACCAAATCATATAACTCATACAACACTATATCGTCAACGAACGTTAAGCGTGCGGACCCTACGGGTTCGAGAACTATGTAAACATGACCGAGACACCTGTCTGGACAATAACCAATAGAGGAACCTAGATGCCCATATTGGCTCCTACATATTCTACGGAGATCTTTATGGGTCGAACCGTTATGACAATATACGTAATTTCCTTTGTCCATTGGTATGTTACTTGCCCGAGATTTGATTGTCGGTATCTTGATACCTAACTCAATCTCATTATCGGCAATTCTCTTTACTTGTTACATAATACATCACCTCGTAACTAACTCCTTAGTCATTTGCTTGCAATCTTATGATGTGTATTACTGAGAGGGCCCAGAGATACCTCTCCGATACTCGGAGTGACAAATCCTAATCTCGATCTATAACAACTCAACACACACCTTCGGAGATACCTATCGGTGTCAAAACCGATAGATCTTGGGTAGGGGGTCCCAAACTATGCGTCCGAGGATTAATGGTAACAAGGGACGAGCGGGACACAATGTTTACCCTGGTTCAGGCCCTCTTAATGGAGGTAAAACCCTACGTCCTGCTTAATTGTACTTGATGAGTATTGGGGTTACAAGAGTTGATCTACCTTGAGATCATAATGGTTAAACCCTAGTTGTCTAGCCTATGAGAATTCTGATAGCCTCTACGGAAGGGTTGTACAAAGTCAGTTTGTGGGGGAAGGAAATAACATATCTAGACACCAAGCTTGCTGTCCACGCATACAGGAGTCCTACCCGGACATGGGGGAAAAGTCTTCTGCTTGTATCTTCACGGCCCATCAATCCGACCCATAACAAATAGCCCGGACACCCGAGGACCCCCTAGTCCAGGACTCCCTCAGTAGCCCCCAAACTTTCCTTCAATGACGATGTAGTATCCGGCTCCGTGTCTTCGGCTTTGCAAGGCAGGTTCTTCATCATACTTCAGATGGATGACAGTCTGACTTTGACCTTCATATTTTGCATTTATGACACCTTCCCTGTCGTTGCCTCGATTTCCACGCATCGGGCCAATGCAAATGGTCCACAATAAATTTTTACAAATACACCCCTGACCATACAAGGGCAACACCTAAATAAAGAGGCTAGATCCCCTAAATGCAATCCACATCGCGTCAGAACCAGCCACAAAAACTCCAAAACATGGACAGCGCCCCTGGCTCTTCTTTGCGCCCTCATGGCCCTCAAGAGGGTGATTGGCAGAGCTGCTCAATATCTCATCTTCAGCTGAGCCGTCTCCAGACGCAGGGATATCTCCCCCTCGCAGATCTAGTCTCTATGCGAGCGGGGTTGGCTTCGATTGGTAACGACACATTAGCAAAGAATTTCCCCAACCCCAATAAGGAGGAGAGAGTGTGCTTCGTTCCATTTCTCTTGCGGGGCTTAGGATTTCTGATCCATCCTTTTCTCAGGGTCTGCTAAAGTTTTACAGGATCCAACTGCATAACCTCACCCCAGGTTCAGTTCTACACGTCTTTCGTCATGCTCTGCGAATTGTTTCTGGGCTGCGTGGCTCATTTTATGCTATGCAGAAAGTTCTTTTTCTCGTCCCTCGCCATCGAGGGGGCTCCATATTCTAAGTGGGTGGCGCTGAAGTATGGCGTATAGCCGGATCAGGCTACCCAATAAGAACTCCCAAAGAATTTTCTCAAGAATGGTCTTCGGAGTGGTTTTACATTGATGACGTCCCACTTCCGGACCCAGCTCGGCACGGCCTCCCCGAATTTTCTAGTGCTCCTTTTAAGAAATGCCTCAACCGGCGTCCCCAGAGTCCCAAGGAGGAAGACCGTGCGGAAATAAAAAAAGGTCAGATTACTATCTCACACTGAGCTCTCGATAATCGAGGTCATGGACATTGCAATAAAACAATGTGTTAAGCCCCTTCACTCGAGAGTAACTCCTTTATGGTGTTACAATGGAGAAGATGATGCATCTCGTTATCGACGCAAGGGTCCGGATACCCCAACTGAACTGGCCATGATCCTGGACGATCTATATAAGGGGGAAAAGGAAGACTTCCTCCACTTAAATTGCCGAGAAGGCTATTCCATGTACAACCCCATTGAATGGGTAAGATTTTGATTATCAGTGATGCTTTACTGCTATCATGGCACACTAATCCAATTGTTCTTTGTTATCTTAAAAAAGTGATGGACGAAGATGATCAAGGACGTTCACTGTCCTGCCCCACAACCAGAGGATCACAATCTCAACGTAGACCCTAGCTTCTGCGAGGATCCGGATATATACATACAGTTCGATGATGGAGTATTTTATCAGGCGAGCCTTGACAGCTCGGAACTAGCTATCACGGCCGACTACCCCCGCCCTTATTCCTTCTCCATCGTAAGTATTCAAAAAGCTTCTTCAAAAAGAACTCCATACTCACACCTTATCTTTTGTACTAAACTGTACTTCATAGGACCAGCGCTCGGCAAGCCGCACAACCTCAAGGGCGGCCTCTACACAGGGCAATAGTTCAAAATGAAAGGAGACGGGGAGTGTTGTAGAGACCCCTCTATCCTCAAAGAGGTATGTACGTTGATATGTGCCTAAGCATGAGTTCGGATTGTTAAATTTCTCTTCTACCTTTGTTTCAGGAGGAGCACGTGACAGACAATGGGAAAACGCCCTGGTAGCCGAATGTCAGCCAATCTGGCACCAGACTCATCAACCAGGACGAGGGTTGATGCAGTGCCAGATCCACCCCCTCATGAGGATTTGGATGACGTATCCGTCATGAATTCTGAGGTGGAGAGCATCATGAATCACCGTCGACCGAAAGAGGCCATGCGCGCTCCAGCTTTTTCTGAGCAAGAATTTACCGCACTCAGCTCCGTGGATGCATATATCCGAGCTGCTCGAGACGGACTTGCCAGAGTTACTCAACTGTTCTCCAAGGATATGCAGGTAAGTATTTATGCAAATGCAATAGATATATGCCAGTAGCCCCCGAGACTTGAAGCGGTTCGGCCAACCGGTTTAAGGATCGATATGACCTGCGGGTTCTCAAGGCAAAGAATAGCACGCTATCCTAGGAACTGAAAACAAACCAGACACAGCTGAATGTTGTCGCCGCAGAACTTGCAGAGAAGAAAAAGGCCGCAATGAGCGCTGGTCAGAAGAACAAACATGACGAGAAAAAAGACAAACAATCCGAAGAGATAAGGAGCTTAAAAGCTCAGTTATCAGCCACACAAAAAGAAAATGAGAAGTTGAAAGGTGGCATATTCGATATGACCTTTAGAACTATCACAGAGACTCATATTATTCCATAATTCGGATCATCATAACTGTGTTGCTACAGGTCTTTTAACTGGTCAGCCTGAGGAAGAAGTATCCAGATTTTAGGGTGACATGCTGAAGCAGCTGTCCATGGTGCATGAGCGGGCCCGGAAAGCCATGAGAAGTATGGCCAAGCACTACGATCAGAGAACCTTTGACGAAACTGTGTGTGATGCCATAATCGCAAACAATGGTGTAAAAACCGTCAAAAAAGGTGTAAAATGTTTGCGATGATGGATGCATCAAACACGATTCTGATTTTAATTGTGTGTGCAATGCAGGGCATATAGTTCAGTTCAATGAACTGTTTGAGATGAGATGGAACAAAAGAAACAGGCAGCCAGATGAAGGTGTGTACAATATACAACATACGGTTCACTTGGATGAACTGTTTGTGATGAGGAGGAACAAAAGAAATGGGCAGCTAGATGAAGGTATGTGCGATATACAGCATATGGTTCACTAGGATGAACTATGTGTGATTAGGGAACACAATGGAAATGGTAGAACTGAACAAGATGTGTGTGATACGCGACAAATAGGTCCGTAATCGGAAATGTGTGCGAAGACCAATAATAACACAGACGATTGCTGATAATAAGCCGTGTGATTTGCTCTATCTACAGAAGATTAACATGTGTGTGTGTATATATATATATATATATATGAAATAAACATCCAATTACATAATTGACTATATAGATCATTCGCACACACCTCAATAAACAATTGCAGGCATTCTAAAGTAGGAGAAACGATCGTCTAGTCATCTACTTCTTGTGACGCTCCCGCCACTGCTATGTGGCTTGATCCCTCGTCTGGGGCAGGAAGAAGACAGTTCCTCATGTCCATGATCCACCTGTACATCTCATAGCTTGTGTACGCATCCTTGGCCGCGTACTTAACGTGTTCTTCATCCAGTCTCTCATGCCAAACATTGTGTCAGGCGTTCTTGTCCTTCTTGCTCTCATCCTTCAGCTTCTCATAGTAGGGATTGATGATGGCCGAGGCGAGGTCAACTAGGGAGTTTAGTTTGTTGTTGTCGCTCCCCCAGACCTTGGAGTGGTGCTGGATGTTGACAAGATTCGGGCATTTCAAGCCCGAAACCTTGAGCGCTTTTAGAATGTTGGTGGTGTCCACCATAGCGAAACTGTAGTCGGAGCTGTTGATAAACCTGGAGAAACGCTCACAAGGCCTTGTGGCCAAGTGGTAGTGGTACACAAGGACATCACGTCACACGCACAACTAGGAGATGACAACCTTCTGATCGTGCCCGGCACAACCCATGGTGTACTCGAGGTCGAAGCCGACCACTTGGTACTTGTCCTCGGCAAGGAACTGCTCCATAGTTTGGATGGAGCTCTCCACGGAGACCGGATCGTTCGTGTACACCACCGAGAGAGCCTTCCCCCTCACGTGGGGGTCCACAACGTGTTGCATGGTGAACTGCCCGCCGTTGTCGTCGTCGGCCGCTGGGAGTGCTATTGGAGCCACAGGGAGTGCCATTGGACCACTGGATGTCCTCTCTGTATGTGTCCTCATGGGTGTGCTTATTGTGTCGTGTGAGACAAGAGATGAAGGTAAATGGCCGCAGGAATAAAAGGGGGCCGGGCGGCGCGGATTCTTGGAGCGTCCGCATGGTAGTTTTTGCAGCGGGTAACTGCATCGTTGCGCCGCGCCCGGTGCAACCGCATGCACACGAAAGTGCATGATCATGTGCCGACCCCAAACACTGGTAGAACGCGTGGAGGGACGAGGGCAGAGCACCCGAAGGGACGTGAGATCAGAGCACGCGCGGTAGAACGCGAGCAAAGCGCGTCGCAGCCACCTCAACCACAAGCAACCACATGGATAGAGTCGTTGAACACACATGAAATGGTCGCCTACAAGCCAACCGACAGTTGCGTCACTGCATAGAGAGCGGCCGTGTGCTACTACCTCCGTCTTGGTCTATAGTCCCCTTTATATTATGTGCCATAGCTTGCCCTTAAATTTAACCAACAAAATGTTAATGCATGTTATAAAAATTATATAATTGGAAACTATGTTCAAATACGAATCCAACTATATATTCTTTGGCGTCACGCATTCGTATTTTATTAGTTAAATCCTACTTATAAACTAGGACTAGGGTATAGTAGGTAATTAAACTGCGAACATTTTTTTGTATTAACCATATGTGTACGTGGCCTTTCGCCCTCCTCTTGCACGTCTTGTCACCCCACTGCCGTAGACGGCTTATAGCGCAAGCTTGCACAACGCGACGGGGCGTTCTTTTGGCCAAACGATGGCGCCAATGAATCGTCGATGAGCCCGTTCCCGCGCAACCTTGCAGGTTCCCGCGCAAGCTTCCCGCCCGACTCGGTGAAATCCCCCAAAATCCCAATGCTTACCGGCCTGCTATATAAACCCTCACGGTCAGCGGGTCCTGCATCGCATTTCCCCTCCCTCCCTATAGCTTATCTCGTCCGCTTCTCCCACAATCACCAATGGCATCGGTTCGTCGTTGTCGCTCAGCCACTCCACCGTCATCAGAGGACAGCTCCAGCTGGGAGGCTACACCACGCCGGCGGTGCAGTCCCCGGCGTAGTGCAGTGCACGTGGCGTCCTTGTTGGGTGTGCGCAAAACACCCACCACATGCTCCGCCGTCGTTGCCCGTTGGCAGCTGTTGCCGGCTGGCGTTGCCGCCACACCACCGTCAAAAGCCAGGGCCATCACCTACTCCATTGCCGTGGCCCAAAGGCTGGAGGTGGCCGTCATGGCCGCCACCCCACTGCCAGCCACCATGGCCATCACCCGCTCCGCCATCATGGCCCAAAGGCGGGAGGTGGTGGTCGTGGCCGCCACCCTATCACCGGCCGCCGTGGCTGCCAGCCCACGGTCGACCATCGGGGTCATCACCCGCTCCGCCACCACCGCCCGAAGGCGGGAGGCGTAGGTGGATGCTCGCACGTGCGTCAGCGACCTTGCACGCTACACCGAGTTGCTGCGGGAGGAGGAGGAGCACCTCATCGAGCACGCAAAAGAGCCTTACTGCCGCCATGGCCGTGGCACACACCACGTCAGAGGCGAGGAATTAGGAGATCTATGAGGAGAACCACCACTTCGAGAGGGGTCGTCTGGAGCGGAAGAGGGCGTTCGAGGTGAACGTTGCTGAAGTTGCAGCAGCGGCAGGCACCGTATTGCAGTTGCCCAGCTCGTCGGTAGGCTCCTGCTCCTCTGCCTCTTCCTGAGCGCGCTCTGCAGAGGAGAGGCAGCCGGAAGTAGTACAAAGCCCCTCCGTAGTATAGTAGTAGTAGTATTTAGGGGCTATTTTGTTCAGTTCATCTGACTATAGATGTGGTGGAACTGTACAACGTACTTAAAATTGGGAAAACTTTGTTTTTGCCACTCTAGTTTTTGCTCACTTTGCTTATGCCACTCTAGAATTTGAGATCTCACTTTTGCCACTCTTAGCTTTTGACAATACATCACAAATGCCATTTAGTGGCAAAAACGATAATTTTTCATTTCACTTTTGCCACTCTTAGGTTTTGCTATGTATCGCAATTGCCACTCTGAAAATTTTGCTTTTGCCACTGAATGGAAAAATTGATATATTGTCAAAAGCTAAGAGTGGCAAAAGTGAAATGTTAAATTCTAGAGTGGCATAAGCAAAGTGGGCAAAAGCTAGAGGGGAAAAAACAAGTTTTCCCCTTAAAATTAGCTAGTATATATATAGTTGAACTATCTATTTCAGTGAGTGGTTGGCAAAAATTGGGGAAAAGTTTGGTCAGTTCAGCTGTCGAGTTGAACTGTTTGAATAAATTAAGAACCACTACTTAATCTATGAATGAAATCTATGCTTAATTACTGAATTTTAGTTGCAAAAATTAGATACTGCTAGTGATTTTTAGCTTCGTATTTTGAAAAATCGCAGTGTTACAAGGTTGACAAATGGCAATGTTACTAGATCAACAAATGTCAATCTTTCCAGTTTGACAAATGGAAACATAACCAAATTGTTTGTAAGTTGTTGCACACGGGTCATCCAAAAGAACCGGTTGCGTTGAAGAGCTGCACAAATCCCGCTCTCACTTTGCATACAGGTGTTCTATCTAAAACGTTTGCGATCAAGTGCTGTACAAATCCTGCTCGACACATTTTCCCTTGGCTTCCTAGGGAAGCTGTCGGTTTGCATACGGGTGTTCTAACTAAAACGTTTGTGATGAGTGTTTTATATTTAAAAACCATTGACATTTTTTTCCAAAAGAAAATCGTTTGATAAGTCTATACTCCCTCCGTTTCTTTTTAGTTTGCATATAAGAATTGGTCAAAGTCAAAGTTTGTAAAGTTTGACCAACTTTATAGAAAAAAATATCAACATCTACAATACTAAATGTATATGGTGTGAAAATTAATTTCATGATGCATCTTACAATATTGATTTCATATTATGAATCTTGATATTTTTTATATAAACTTAGTCAAAGTTAACAAAGTTTGACTGTGACCAAATATTATATGCAGACTAAAAAGAAACGAAGAGAGTACATTAAGAGAGAAAAACGCAAGTTCACTCAAACCATATCTTTCATTCAGTCATACTACGAATTTATATTTATATGACCGAGATACAATATTAAACCAAGAAAAAAACTATTTCCGGTGGCAGCGGAGGCGGCGTGTCGCGTTGTCGTTGTCATTGTCGTCCTCCGGGATGCCATTGTTGAAGTCTTCAATGCAGCACAAAATGTTCTTCACTTGTAAAATCAAACATCATGTCATCGCGCGATCGACGCGCAGGGCGCAGGAGGACGGCACTGGCGGTGCTGAGAGTTAGCGGTCGACGGCGACGTCCCATGCCGCCCAGGGGAGTGTGTGCACGGGCATGGGCACGGTGGGTGCAGCCAAACACACGGGGACCGGCGATGCTGTGGGTGGAGGGGTGCGCACGGGCACGGACACGGGCGTTGGCGCTAGCATGTACACGAGCTCGTGCGGGTCCGCAGAGACCTCGCTGACGCCCGTGGCTTCCAGCTCTGCGATAGTGCTCGGCGACTAGCCCGTCAATGGTATGGGGTTAGTCGTTGGCGCAAGTGCGGGGATGGGAGCTGGGATGGGAGTGTGGGGGCAGCAACCGCCGCGGCTAGCTTGTTCTGGGCCATGTACATGAGGCCCCATTCCTCCTTATTTTCTATTTCCTCCGGCTCAGAGTCGACTTAACCAAACTTGAAGACTAGTGGCAGATGATCCTTCTGCGCCATGGCGTTGGTGGAGGTCTACGGGAGGGAGGGGAATGGGAGGCGAACAGTAAGGCCACCCGTATTAAGCACCGGCTTGGGAGCCATTAATGGAGAGGAAGGCGGGTGGCCATGGAAGTCAAAGGGCTCGCTTCCTAGTGAGCCTGCATAGTATACAACTCGCACGCTTCCCGGTGAGCCTACGCATTGGAGGACAGCTTGCATGCCTCTCGGTCAGCCTGCGCATCGGACTACGCTCGCACGCCTCCCGTTCAGTCAAGGTCAAGCAGCTGTCCGCACGACACCTCCTATAGCCATTAAAACCAAGACACGTGGAGTCACATGAATGGTTAACAGAACGCACACAATTTGAATTATACAAATGTTTGAGATATTAAAGTGGCAGCTATTTATTCAATATGCCTTTGTTGGCTGTTATTCGAGTGCGTCTTCTCTCAAAATGGAAACGAAAAATACCACAACATGTCGGGTGCCATTCCATGATAGCATGCCAAGTTTCATGAATTTCAGACGAGTTTTGGATTTACTAGAATTTAAAAACAAAGTATCTCAACATTTTGACGGCAATCAACGATGCCCTGGTGTTTGAAATTCATTCCCATTTCTTGCATTGGACCTAAGCATGCACCCAAGGACAAAGATTTGATTTTTCAACCAATTTATATGCACTCGGGCATGTGCATGTAGTTCAAATTTGAATTATGCACATAAATGCATTGAAAACTCAGTTAATGCATAAAAATGTCCAAACGAACCCCGAAAAATCACAAAAATGGACACAACACTCCTGTTGTTCTATGTTGACACGAGAATTTTTTTGAAAGAAATAAGAGGCAATGGAATACGTTTCATCCCCAAAGGTGGGACGTTCCCTACCGAAACCATCATGCTTGTTGTGAGAAGCATATACCAAAACTTGCCCCAAATAGGACAATATTTTTACCACGACATGTTGATGCCGCTCCACGATAGCATGCCAAGTTTCATGTATTTCAGATGAGTTTTGGATTTACTAGAATTTAAAAACCAGGTATCTCAATGTTCACGGCCGAGTGACGGTGGCAGGGTGTTTGACATTCATTCCCATTTCTTGCATGGGACCTAAGCATGTAACCAAGGACACATATTTTAATTTTCAACCAATTTATATGCATTAGAGCATGTGCATGTAGTTCAAAATTTGAATTATGCACATAAATGCATTGAAAACTCAATTAATGCATAAAAATGTCGAAATGAACCCCGAAAAATCCCAAAAATTGACACAACACTCCTATTGTTCTATGTTGACACTAGGAAAAAATTGAAATCGAGAAGAGGCAATAGACATCATTTCGTCCAGAAAGGTGAAACGTTCCCTACTGAAACCATCTGGCTTGTTGTGAGAAGCTCTAGTTTGTGAGAAGCATATACCCAAACCTTCCCCAAATGGGACAATTTTTTTACCACGACATGTTGATGCTGCTCCATGATAGCGTGCCAAGTTTCTTGAATTTCAGACGAGTTTTGGATTTACTAGAATTTACAAACCAGTTATCTCAATGTTTGCGGCCGAGTGACGGTGGCAGGGTGTTTGATATTCATTCCCATTTCTTGCATGGGACCTAAGTATGTAACCAAGGACACATATTTGAATTTTCAACCAATTTATATGCATTAGAGCATGTGCATGTAGTTCAAAATTTGAATTATGCACATAAATGCATTGAAAATTTAATTAATGCATAAAAATGTCCAAACGAACCCCGAAAAATCCCAAAAATTGACACAACACTCCTGTTGTTCTATGTTGACACTAGGGAAACACTGAAATTGAGAAGAGGCAATAGATATTGTTTCATCCTCAAAGTGAAACGTTCCCTACCAAAAACATCAGGCTTATTGTGAGAAACTCTTGTTTGTGAGAAGCATATACCCAAACCTACCCCAAATGGGACAAAAAATTTATCACGACATGTTGATGCTGCTCCATGATAGCATGCCGAGTTTCATGAATTTCAGACGAGTTTTGGATTTCTAGAATTTAAAAACAAGGTATCTCAATGTTCGCGGCCGAGTGACTGTGGCAAGGTGTTTGACATTCATTCCCATTTCTTGCATGGGACCTAAGCATGCAACCAAGGACACATATTTGAATTATCAACCAATTTATATGCACTAGAGCATGTGCATGTAGTTCAAATTTGAATTATGCACATAAATGCATTGAAAACTCAATTAATGCATAAAATGTCCAAACGAACCCCAAAAACCCAAAAACTGACACAACACTCCTGTTGTTCTATGTTCACAGTGGGAAAAAATTGAAACCAGGAAGAGGCAATGGATATCGTTTCGTCCAGAAAGGTGAAACGTTCCCTAGTGAAACCATTAGGCTTGTTGTGACAAGCTCTGGTTTGTGACAAGCATATTCCCAAACCTGCCCCAAATGGGATTTTTTTACCATGACATGTTGATGCCGCTCCATGACAGCATGCCAAGTTTCATGAAATTCAGACGAGCTTTGGATTTACTAGAGTTTAAAATCCAAGTATCTCAATGTTTGCGACCGAGTGACGGTGGCAGGGTGTTTGACATTCATTCCCATTTCTTGCATGGGACCTAAGCATGCAACCAAGAAAACATATTTGAATTTTAAACCAATTTATATGCATTAGAACATGTGCATGTAGTTCAAATTTGAATTATGCACATGAATGCATTGAAAACTTGGTTAATACATAAAAATGTCCAAACGAACCCCAAAAAATCACAAAAATTGACACAACACTCCTGTTGTTCTACATTGACACGAGAAATTTTTTGAAAGCAATAAGAGGCAATTGATATCGATTCATCCCCAAAGGTGGGACGTTCCCTGCCGAAACCATCATGCTTGTTGTGAGAAGCTCTGGTTTGTGAGAAGCATATACCCAAACCTGCCCCAAATGGTACAAAAAAATTACCACGGCAAGGTGATTCCGCTCCATGATAGCATGCCAAGTTTCATGAATTTTAGACGAGTTTTGGATTTGCTAGAATTTAAAAACAAGGTATCTCAATGTTTGCGGCAGAGTTATGGTGGCAGGGTGTTTGACATTCATTCACATTTCTTGCATGGGACCTAAGAATGCAACCAAGGACACAGATTTGAATTTTCAACCAATTTATATGCATTAGAGCATGTGCATGTAGTTCAAATTTGAATTATGCACATAAATGCATTGAAAACTCAATTAATGCATCAAAATGTCCAAATGAACCCTGAAAAATCCCAAAAATTGACACAACACTCATGTTTTTCTATGTTGACACTAGGAAAAAAATTGAAATCGAGAAGAGGCAATGGATATCATTTCATCCAGAAAGGTGAAACGTTCCCTACCGAAACCATCAGGCTTGTTGTTAGAAGCTCTAGTTTGTGACAAACATATCCCCAAACCTACCCCAAATGGGACAAAAAATTTACCACGACATGTTGATGCCGCTCTACGACAACATGCCAAGTTTCATGAATTTCAGACGAGCTTTGGATTTACTAGAATTTAATGTGTAAAATGTTCAAATGAACCCTGAATAATTCTAATTCTTTTACGACACACATATAGTTGCATGTTCACTGCAGATAAAAGGTCTAGCAATTCAAACAACGTCCATTGCTGCCGTGACCCCATTATGTATTTCAAATCAAGATGAAAAATCAAGTAGACCCCACCCAATTTATTACCACCAACCGTGTGAGATGCAGCACAAAATATCCTGGAGCACCGTCGGTGTATAGTACGCCTATGGCTTACGTGAGAAGGTGTGTCGGCTACAATCCACATCCAGCGTCTCAAGCACACTAGCTCGCTCCCCAAATATAATTTCACTGTTCAATCGTCGCCCGTGGAAGATGGGCACGTGGACCCACGTCGTGAGGGAAATTTCGGTGGCCTACTCCGGCGAGAGCGCGGCCGCAGCTGCCATGCGCGTGCTAACAAGGTGCATGAGCACGGCCGCAATCTGTGACCGGGTGGCCAAGGTAGCCCAAATGGCCACTGTTGCTTCTCAGGTGGCGGCAGCAACATCTTCCTCGGGGATAGAAATTGGTGAGAGCGGCACAACAGCTGTCCGTTCCGCAGCGGCAACCTTAGCCATGATGAGGGCCGCCCACGCCCAGCTCGTGGCGGTCACCGCACAAATCGAACGAAGCTTCTTCGACAATGGTTGGCAACCCACAACCGAAGAGTTGGCTATCGCCGAGAGTGTTCGAGCAGCCGTCCATTCCTCGGTTGCATACCTTGCGACGAACGGAGCCCGTCCAAGCCCAGATTGCGGCCGCCCACGCCCAGCTCATGGCTGCCTTTTCCAAAGAGATAGCGGACGCAGATGGCGAGATGCTAGCTGAGTATGGTGCGATGGATGCCATGGAGCCCCTTCCCTAGTAGACCGTCGGGCGCGAGCTGGACATGGAGGTGGCGGCAGAGATCGACAAGCACCAGTCGTAGTAGTACTCTTTGTTTTGGTTAATTAAGAGCACTGGTCTTTAATTTGTTAGAGTAATGTTTAGGTCAGCTAGCTTTGTTTAATTGCTGAAGTTGCTCGATTAAGAAGTGTGGGTGTGTTGTAGTCTCCTTTGTGTACCCAAATTATGCAATGACGTGGATGACCATTGTAACCAGGGAAATTCGAACCAAATTTTTTGACGTTCAAACTCATCACACGCGGGTTAAGCTATCTGAATCGTTTGTGATGTTCACATATCATACACAATTCCGAATAGGACCGTGTCTGATGACACTTTGCGTGCCGATTTTTTCGCTGAAGCGATTCCAAAATTTTGGCTTTCGCGAAAATATCTACCTCCCCGCCCCCCCCTTACCAAAAGCCACATTTCCCCTGTTTCCGCCTTCCTTTCCAAGTTTAAACCTTCACTTCTTGCTTGCAGTGACGTCTCCTCGCCAGTGAACCTCCTTCACGCCGCTTGGCCTCGTCTATCCAGGCAGGTAATCCACACCTGACCGCCATCCTTCTCCTCCTTCCACATCCCACATGCCCTGACCGCCGGCGCGACACCTTCCACCCAAATCACCACCCCCTCCACCAAATAAGCTCCGCCCTAAGCCATGGTGCACGCAGTATAGTCAGGATCTCAAGGAGCATTTGGCAGTGGAGAAGCAAATCGTGGCCGCATGCGCGGATGAGGTCGTGATGCCATTCGTGCCGACCCCTAGATCTTGGAGGAGCACCTTTCCATTTGCTAGCTACGCCGGTTAAGCATGCTTGGTTTATCCATTGTGTGTGCTGCTCTTGCCTTTCCTTCACAAATTCTAGTGAATTGTGCTATCTAATTTTACCATGCAATCTGTTGCTCTAGTGTCTATGTTCTATATGTCATGCAGTGTGGTGCTCACTTATTAACTGTTTTATTAATTAGTTGTCGTCTTCAGTTAACTGTTTGGTTCAATTCTGCAAATGTGATGTTCAATTCTTCAGGCTGCAATTTTGTACTATTTTCCATGTGAGAAATAAATCGAATTTATCTTTACAAAATACATGAGAAACGAATACAATTGCTATATTTACAAGTCGTCAAGCACGCTTGGTTTGGTTATACATTGTGCAATGTGGTGCTCAGTTAACGTTTGGTTCATTTGTGTTGTGTTATTTAGTTTACTATTTGGTTCAATTCTGCAATGTGATGTTCAATAGTTGTGGGTACATTATGTTATTGTATACCATGCGGGGAATAAACTGAATTTGGTTGTAGTAAATACATGAGAAACAAATACAATTACTATATTTGCAAGTTGTCAAGCATGTTTGGTTTGCTTAACTATCTGATCTTCTATTAGGAGTATGTTATATTGTGCAATGTGGTGCTCAGTTAATGTTTGGTTCATTCGTTGTGGTGTTAAGTTAACTGCTTGGTTCAATTCTACAATGTGATGTCCAATTGTCATTGGTAGAATTTTGTATTGTTGTGCATGTGAGGAATAAATCGAATTTGGCTCCACTTAATACATGAGAAACATATACAAGTGCTATATTTCCTAATTCTTAATCATGCTTGGTTTGGATAAATGGGATTTCCATGTGGCTTGAATTAATCTAATGAATCTTCAATGTGCTTATTTTTCATCAACATATTTTACTGATAGCATACGAACCCTTACTTAACCTGATGACTACCTACCTTATATGTGTTCTAGGGAAACAATGGGAAGCACTGAGGTTTACAATCAAGGTTGGCACGTGCATGGTCCGTTGTCTAATAGCACATTATTGTGCAATTGCAGGAACCATTCTAATATTTTGGTTTTTAACAATTTGGTCTTGCACATGTAGGTCCTACTGTCAGAGGTTTTGACCCACTGTTCGACGCTTTTTGCATATGGGGAAATGAGTTGTCCATGAATATCAATCAAGTCAAGAAACTCACAAAGATTGTTAGGATGAAGAAATTAGTGACAAGAAACAACAAGATCTTTGTCTGCACAATGAAGAAGACATCAGTTCACTACAATATGGTACTAACTATTATACCTTGCCTTTTTTTGTTCCTTTGCCCTATTTCCAATATAGAGAAGATATTTATGCACATCCTTGTTTTCAGGCCTTTCCAAAGCAGTTCACTGATGATTACCTCTCAAACCACCTCTATGGTCAGGAGGCGAGGAAGGTTTTCATACAACACCCACAGTTCAATATTGAAGTGTTCCTGAAGAGGATGAAGGACGGACGGTCAATCACCCACAGACACTGGCATAAAGTTCCAAAGACCTTCAACATGAATGAAGGCTCAATATTCGCCTTCCACTTCAGCAGTTTTCCAGATGAGATGCATATGTATATATATTGTCTATGATGCTAATTTCGAAAGGTTCTACATGTTGCATGTGAATCTTGGTGCTGGTGCAGTTGTATAATGGGGTAGCTGAGTGCTGAAGCTATATCATGTTGTACTCTGATGTATTTCAATTATGAAATCCTGCTTCCTTCACATGGAAATGAAATATATTACGTGCTTAATATGAATGTCAATTAGATTAATAAATGGATTATTAATAATAGGGCAATTGGCGTTCTAATGGCGAATTAGGTTGCTAATTGGGTTTTGCTATTGCACCCGGTTATTGAGAAAATACCGTGGGTGATGACCTCAGGCAACACACACAATTTCTAGGAATAAACCATGTTGAATCAATGAACAATAACACATGAACTTATCTTGAAAACTATTTGCATTAGGCCACCTTGCGCAAATGTTTATGACTTAAAAACTGTGTGTGATGGACATCCTTTGCCAAACAGTTTCTTCTACGCACCATGTGTGATGCATTCAATAACGCAAATAATAATTTTTGAATATCATGTGCAATGGCAATGCTATCACAAATGATTTAACGGGGAAAATTGTATGTGACGTACCTGTGAACGGAAACGTTTTCCTTGGAGCGACTGTGTGGGGTGTACATACGAACGGAACGGGGATTGACTGTGTGGGATTTACTTGTGTCCAAAAACAATTTTGCCTGTATAATTGTATTTTTAGCTCTATTGTACATATTTCTGTATTTGAGCGCTTGCCGGTCGCACACGAACTCATTTTGCCGAGCATGTGTGCCAGGAGGGCATATCCCCGACGGTTTCTGGGTCGTGTGGGAAGGACCCCCCTATCGTCGTCACTCACTAGGCGATGGTTCCAAATGCTATCATGGAAAGGGGTTAAAAACCGTTTGTATAGCACCGACGCGTACCCGTGAAGGCTTTATGCCATCCGATATCCATCCAGAAAGTATGGAGGGCTTGGCGAGCCTGCTCAAAGGTGCCCGGCGCCGCTTTGAGCTATGGAAGGCTTCCGCCTGTCATGAAGGTGCACGAGAAGCCTGTGTGATGGTCAAAACATGTTTTACCAAGCTAGATCCGAATCATATGGCCTGAGTGGGACCGCAGGGACTAGACGGGAAAGAAATTCCGGTGAACTTGGTGTATGACCAAGTAATGATAGCTGCGAAATATTTGCAAGAAGACTGTTGTTTAGACAGTCTTATAGATGATATAGATAGGGACTAGGCATTTGATTCGATGTATCAATGTACTTTATGACCAACCTTATCTCCAGCAGAACATGTCAAAAATTGTCATAGGCCTTGGGCTTTAACCTCCAAACCAGGAAGGTGGAGTGTTTCCGGATATTATGTAGGAATGTAAAAAACATGCACTTTATTCGAAAACCAGGCAATCCGGCCATATTTCTCAAACAGATCAATTTTTGTTCAGGGAGTTAAGTTATATTACTAATTTATCATAATAAACATCTTTCAAGAAAAATAGTTCCATTAGGGGTTCCTTTTCTTGGGTTGGCATGCTTAATTATGCGTGCCTAGGCTTTGATCTGAATTACGGGGGGCCAACCCCGTATATTTTCCCTTCCAAGAAGAGGTACGGAGACGTATATGTTCTGTCGTTGCTTGCCGACCAATTATTTTCTTAAGAACGGTAGCTTTTGGCTTCACCCGTCTAAGGTACAGGTCCGGTTTACCTGGTTGTAACAATTGCAGAGGTGATCCCTTTACACCCTAGCCGAACAATCGGGAACGTAGGGTATAAACACAGGAGCGAGGCAACCCGGCTTCGCAAAAACTTAAGTCATAGAGGTGCATATAATGGCAAAAAGGTATATATAACAAACGACATATTTAATGTAAGCTCCAAGCTTTTAATAATAAGCTTCATCAAAGAAGCCCCCAGTCATAATGGGGTGTATACATTTAAAGATGTGTACCCCTAATAGTTTGGCATGTCCAAACATACACTTGGAAGGATATAGGAGAAAATAAAAAGGAAGAAAAGAGAAAAAAGAAGGAAAATAAAAGGACAAAGAAAAGGATGTGGCCGAGCTATGTGTAGAATCTTCGGAGCCGAGCAGCGTTCCAAGGATTCGGCTCTAGGCGATTGTCCGATGCATTACAAAGGCGATAGGCTCCTCCTGTGAGAACTTCGTCTATGATGAAGGGGCCCTCGCATTTTGGTTTTAGCTTATCCTTCTTCTTCTCAGGGAGGCGCAGAACAAGTTCGCCGACATTGTAAGTCTTGGCCCGCACTTCTCTGCTTTGATATCTGCTAGCCCGTTGTTGATAAAATGCGGAACGAGCTCGTGCAATATCGCGCTCCTCTTCAAGGCCGTCCAAGTCATCGTGCCTATCGAGCTCGGCTTCTCTATCTTCATACATGCGCACTCGAGGCGAAGCATGGATAATGTCGCAGGGCAAGACAACTTTTGCGCCGTACACCATAAAAAAGGTGTGTATCCGGTCGTGCGATTAGGCATAGTTCGTAGCCCCAAAACACGGAATCGAGTTCCTCAACCCAGTGCTTATCTGACTCCCGTAGGGAGCGCACCAGTCTGGGTTTGATGCCGCTCATTATGAGGCTGTTAGCCCGTTCAACCTGTCTGTTTGTTTAAGGGTGGTATACAGATGCATAATCGAGCTTAATGCCCAAGTCGGTGCACCAGTTTTTTCACCTCATCGGCTGTGAAATTGGAGCCGTTATCAGTGATGATGTTGTGTGGAACGCCATAACGGTGTACCACGCCGGATATAAAGTCGATCACTGGCCCTATTTCAGCCATTTTTACTGGTTTGGCCTCTATCCATTTATTGAATTTATCCACCATGACTAGTAAATAATTCTTTTTGAGGCTCCCCCTTTAAGGGGCCTGACCATGTCTAGCCCCTAGATCGTGAAAGGCCGAGTGATGGGGATTGTTCGTAAGGCAGTGGGATGCATCTGACTTTAATTGGCGAAAAGCTGACATCCTACGCAATGTAGCACAAGGGCTTGTGCGTCTGCTCGGGCTGTTGGCCAGGAACAACCTGTCCGGAAGGCCTTGCTTACAAGGGCCCGAGCTACGGCGTGATGGCCACCTAGGCCAACATGTATTTCAGCCAAGAGCTGTCGTCCCTCCTCTTCAGAGATGCACCTTTGAAGGAGTCTAGTAGTACTTTTCTTGTATAGTTCACCTTCACGAACTTTATAGGCTTTAGATCGTCGAACTATGCGATGGGCCTCATTTTGATCATCAGGAAGCTCCTGCATGTTAAGGTAGGCCAGGAAGGGTTCGGACCATGGAGCAACAACGACCATGATTACATGGGCAGAAGGTGTTATTTCGGTGGCCGAACCCTCGATGATATCTGTATTGTGTTCGGTTGCTGGGGGTATGATCGGGTCCGGACTAGTATTTCCACTCTCGTCCTGCCACACCACGGATGGCTTAAATAGCCTTTCCACAAAGGTTTTAGGCGGGACGGGATCGCGTTTGGCGCCCATTCAAGCAAGGATGTTCGCTGCCTGATTACTATCTCAAGCAACATGATGGAACTCGAGCCCCTCGAATCGAGCCGATATTTTGAGTACAACATTTCGATATGCCGCCATTTTGGGTCTTTTGCATCGAACTCTCCGTTTATTTGTGATACCATGAGGTTTGAATCCCCGCACACCTCTAGGAGTTGTATGCCCATGGAGACAACCATTCGGGGGGCATGTAAAAGAGCCTCATATTCGGCTGCGTTATTAGAGTCTGTATACATGATTTGCAGCACGTAACAGACTGTGTCCCCCGTAGGGGACGTCAAAATGACACTGGCCCCCAGTCCGGCTAGCATTTTAGAGCCGTCAAAGTACATGATCCAATTGGAGTATGTACTATATTCTCTAGGGAGCTCGGCTTCCGTCCATTCGGAGACGAAGTCGGCCAACACCTAAGTTTTAATGGCTCGGTGCTTCTTGTATATTATTTCGAATGGTAAGATCTCAATGGCCCATTTGGCTATGCGGCCGGTGACGTCTAGATTATTTATGATGTTATTGAGTGTCGGATGACACCCTGATCGAACACTCCTAAAAATAGTGTTGTAGCTTTCGAGATGCCATAAAGACCGCAAAAGCTATCTTTTGATAGTGAGGGTATCAGGATTTGCATGGTGTAAGGACCGCCGATACTTAGTATACTGGTTTCTGGATGGTGAATTTATGACCCCCTTCCTCTCGCTTGACAACGAGTACAATGCTCACAACCTGGTGAGTCGCAGATATATAGAGCAACATAGGCTCGCCAACACCTGGGGCAGCTAGGATTGGGTTGCCTGCTAACAAGGTTTTTATTTCTTCCAGTCTGGCTATAGCCGCATCCGTCCATTCGAAGTGCTCGGTGCTTCGGGGTAGTAGATAAAGTGGTAATGCCTTTTCTCCCAATATGGAGATGAAGCGGCTTAAGGCTACCACATACCCAGCTAGTTTTTGGACCTGCTTTAGGTCTGTTGGCATGGCGAATTGTGACAGGGCTCGGATTTTGGCTTGGTTCGCTTCGATTCCTCTATTGGAAACAATTAACCCGAGCAGTTTGCCGGCTGGAACACAGAAAACACATTTTTCCGGATTGAGCCGTATGTCATATGTTCAGAGGTTGTCAAATGTGAGGCGTAGATCGTCCACCAATGATTCGACGCTCTTAGTCTTGACCAGGTCATCCACATATGCTTCCACCATCTTGCCGATTTGATTTTCCCAACATGTTTGAATCATGCATTGGTATGTGGCACCAGGCATTTTGAGCCCAAAAGGCATATTGTCGAAACAAAAAGGCCCGTACAGGGTGATCAACATCATTGCGGCCTGGTCGGACTCCTTCATCTTAATCTGATGGTATCCGTAGTAAGCATCGAGGAAACACAATGAATCATGTCCTCCGATTGCGTCGATGATCTGGTCAATGTGGGGTGCTACCTCTTGAGCACTGCGTTAGTTTTCCCTTGAAGAGGAAAGGGTGGTGCAGTAAAGCAGTGTAAGTATTTCCCTCGAGTTTTTAGAACTAAGGTATCAATGCAGTAGGAGACCACGCGTGAGTCACCTCGTAGCTACACAAACAAATAAGAACCTCATAACCAACACGATAAAGGGGTTGTCAATCCCTTCACGGCCACTTGAAAGAGTGAGATCTGATAGAGATGATAATAATAATAAGATAAGTATTTTTGGTATTTTTATGATATAGGTTGAAAGTAAAGATTGCAAAATAAAATAGATTGGAAACTTGTATGATGGAAAATAGACCTGGGGCCCATAGGTTTCACTAGTGGCTTCTCTCAAGATAGCAAAAGTATTACGGTGGGTGAACAAATTACTATCAAGCAATTGATAGAAAAGTGAATAATTATGAGAATATCTAGGTATGATCATGTATATAGGCATCACGTCCGTGACAAGTAGACCGACTCCTACCTGCATCTACTACTATTACTCCACACATCGACCGCTATCCAGCATGCATCTACAGTATTAAGTTCATAAGAACAGAGTGACGCCTTAAGCAAGATGACATGATGTAGAGGGATAAACTCATGCAATATGATGTAAACCCCATCTTTTTATCCTCGATGGCAACAATACAATATGTGTCGTTTACCTTTCTGTCACTGGGATCGAGCACCGCAAGATTGAACCCAAAGCTAAGAACTTCTCCCATTGCAAGAAAGATGTCACAGCCCTAGAATTGGTTGTAGCTAGTTGCACAAGCATTCATGCATCATGTATATATTTATGAAAGTTGAATTGAGGTTTGTTGAAACCCTCAGAAATCAGTTCAAAAATAACCAACTTTAAAAATATTCTCAAATGAGTCCAATAAAATGTTTATGTTATTCCATAGAATTATTGGCAAGAGCTAAAATTCAAACCAATATTTTTATGAGCTCAGAAACATTTATTTTGGCCATTTGAATTAATCCAATAATTATTTGCTTCGGATTTATATTTAATATATATTAAATATAATTTCAATAATTCTGAAAGTTTGTGAGTGGCTTTGTATATATTTTAGCAAGCCATATAATAACCTACAGAATTTATGAAAATGATTTAGTGGCTAAAACTAAATCAAAACAGAGAGGAAATAAAATAGAAAACATTAATTAAAATACAAAATAGAGAAGGAGGGAGTACCTGGGCCTTACCTGGCAGAAGAGGCCCAGCCCACCAGGGGCTGAGTGGTCTTCCTCCTCCTGGCAGGAGGACAGGCAGGTGCGTGGCGAGTGCGCCGACGACGCCTTGCCACCTCCTGCTTCAGCCGCACGACCCCGACCCTCCAGACGTGCCACGGAGACGCCCAGCGCTCCTTCTCGCTTCCCCTCCTCTCCCTGGACCTCACTCCCCTCTCTGCTCTCTCTCTCTTTCTCGCGTGCGAGCGGAGCTCGTCGCCGCCGACGTGCACCACCGTGGCTACCGCCTCCCCCTCGCCTCTCCGACATGCCCAGGAGCTCCGCCACCATCGCCGACGTCTCTCTGTCGACTCATGCGACGCCAAACGCCTCGAAGCACCGGCCCTGACCTCTTCTTCCTCCTCGGGTCGCCGAGATCACCACCGTCGCCTTGCTCACTCCGGACCTCCCCCGCGCCCATGGACCTTCCCATCGTGCTCGCGGTGAGCTTCTCTTCCTCCTTCCCCGAACCCCGTTGCTCGCCGCCTCCTCTAGGCCGTAGTTGCATGGACGCCGAAGCTCGCCGGCGTCGTGCGTCATCGCTGCCGTGGTCACAGCTGCTACCACCCACGTCCTAGCTTTGCTCTGTGCTCAGCACTCTCCCAGGAGCCGGGCGCGCCCACCCATTTGACCTGTTGTGCCCCCTAGCGCCAAAACCGCACCTATCCGAACTCCGGCCGTCGCTGATTTGGTCGCCGCCGTCGATCCTGACCACCGCAGCTCCTACCACCACCACCAATGGAAGCGCCTCACTCCCAGGAACCCGTAGGTGCAACTCGCGCGTCGAATGGTGCCCTATAAAGCATTTCCGAGCCGCCCCGCCGCCTCTGTCGTCGCCGGCGGCTAAACACCGGCGACCACTGACCCGTTGACCGGCGTGGGTTGACCCCACTGCCCGGTTTGACCCCCTCTCTCTCACTGACTTATGGGCCCCGCCCGTCTAATTACTCTAGTTAGCACTAATTAACTAGTTAGGTTAGTCACTATAGTCACTGACCAGTGTGCCCAGGCTAGTTAGTTAGGGCTAACTAACTTAGTTAGTTGACTGGGTCACTGACCAGTGGGTCCCACTGGTCAGGTTTGACCTGGTCGACGCCTTTGACCTGCTGACATCACCCTGATGTCAGGCTGATGCAGTAATTACTTTCTGGAATTTTGAAATAAATCAGAAATGATTTATTATTTTCAAAAAATATTCAAAACTTCAAAAAATCATAGAAAATAATCTATAACTCCAATGGAAATAATTTATATATGAAAAATGATCAGAAAAATCCAAAGAATCTGTTTATGGCACTCTCATGCATGTTTGAACAAGTTAACCTCACTGAATAGGACAATTCATGATTATGGAATAAATGGTAATTAGCTTTGGAGTTGGAATTTGCTATAGGTTTGAATTCCACTTCAATGAATATGACTAACTATTGCACTAGGTCAATTCAGTACTTTAATATGACATATCATTCATATGAATGTGCATTGCATTGATTGTGGTTCCTTTTGTGTTTGTCGGTGGTTGTTCCCTCTTAGTAGACGATGTTTCCGACGACGTGATCGATGACACCGATGAAGAGCTATATCATCTTCAGAAGTGCCAAGCAAGCAAAAACCCCTTGCTCATTCTGATACAATCCCACTCTCTCGCTCCTACTCTCTTTTACTACACTAGGACAACAATGATTCATCTGTTACTTGCTGCGGTAGTTGAACCCCTTATCCTCTGCATGACCTGTCATTGCCACAGTAAATAGATGAAACCCACTAGCATGAGTAGGAGTTGTTTGAGCCCTGATGTGCCTACTCATTCATGCTTGTTTGTCATGCCTGTTATTGCATAGAATTGTGTCAGTTCTGATTCATCGAGGATGAATCGGAGGTGTGTGAACATGTCCTACTGTTGAGAGCTAAGTGTGTGAACATGATTTGGGAAAGGTATCGATGAGAGGCCATGTAGGAGTACATGGTGGGTTGTTTCATTGAAGCCGTCCTTAGGAACTGAGTTCTGTGTTTGTGATCCATGAAACAACTACTACCACACATTGGGCCCTGAAATATGACCCCGCTCGACTTACTGACCCCTCTCATCCTCTGTCCAGGAGTTGCAACTAGTTTCTGGTGTTTATAGGATATGTGTTGGCGGCCGTGCGTAGCGCTGACCCTAGGGGTGGGCTATGATGCGGTAGATACACCATGGCATGGTGTACCGGGTGCCCGTTTGGTGTCTCGGGAACCCTGCACACATCATTTGGGGCTGTGAGCGAAACTCCGGCCGGATCTCCTCGCGGATGGAACCCGAATAGGCGATAAACCTGGACTAGAGACTTGTGCGGTTAGTCAGGTCGTGGTCTACACCCACTTCGGCTTTCTCTTGAAGTCTGCCGAGCACATGTTGTGTGCAGATGCTAAGTGGTGGAAACATGTGTGACGAAGTACACCCCTGCAGGGTATAAAACTATTTGAATAGCCGCGTCCGCGGTAAAGGACTTTTGGGTTGCCTATAACAGTTCATAGACAAGTGAAAGTGGATACTCGAAAACTTGCAAGACAAGTGTGAGTGCTATGGATGGCCTTCTCGTAGGGAGACGGGAGCGGATCCATAGTGGTGTATTGAATGGTGAATATGTGGACTCGTGTGCGCCACCTCAAAAGAGTTGCTTGCAGTCGTAGTTCGAGTTAGCCACTGAGTCAAAGCTGGCTTGCTGCAGTTAAACTCCACCACCCCTTTATTGATACCGATGCATATGTAGATAGTTCTGATGTAAGTCTTGCTGGGTACATTTGTACGCATGTTTGCTTAATTTATGTTTTGCAGAGAGACTTCAGTCACGCTAGTAGTATCGCGTGGACTTCGATGTTTAGCTTGATACCTCAGCTACGATCTTGTGCCCCCGGCAGGATCTGGTAGATAGTCAGGCTTCTTAGCGTTTTTCATTTGTAGATGTCTGTACTCAGACATGTTAAGTTTCCGCATGTGCTTTGATTGGTATGCTATGATTGTTGGGTCATGAGACCCATGTTTGTAATATCTCGCTCCTCGGAGCCTAATGAATAAATACTTGAGTTGTAGAGTTATGTTGTGATGCCATGTTGTATTTACACATATCGAGCATATTGTGTGTATGATTGAAATGCTTGGTATGTGTGGGATCCGACAATATAGTTGTTTATCCTTGGCAGCCTCTCTTATGGGGAAATGTAGTCTAGTGCTTCCATAAGCCATAGTAGTCCGCTACAGCCCTGTTCACCGAAGTCCTGTTAGCCCAGCACTACTGCTCAGGACACTTGACTGGCCGGCATGTGTTTCACTTCGTCCTTGTGTATGTCCCTTCGAGGAAATGTCACGCGGTGACATCCGGAGTCCTGCCTTGCCTGCTACAGCCTGGGTTCCCGGAGTCTTGATAGCCCAGTGCTACAGCCCGGATTCACACGCTGCTGACCGACATGCTCGATGTGATTCATGTATGCCTATCCCCATAGGTTAGTGCCGTTTTGGGTTCACGACTAGCCATGTCAGCCCGGGTTCTCTGTCGTATGGATGCTAGCGACACTGTCATATACGTGAGCCAAAAGGCGCAAACGGTCCCGCCCATGGTAAGGCGACACCCGTGGGAATACCATGCGTGAGGCCGCAAAGTGATATGAGGTGTTACCGGCTAGATCGATGTGACTTGGAATCGGGGTCCTGACAGAGAAAGATCAATCTAGTAGGCCAAACCAAACTGATAATTCGAAGAGACTTGCAAAGATAAACCAATCATACATAAAAGAATTCAGAGAAGATTAAAATATTGTTCATAGATAATCTGGATCATAAACCCACAATTCATCGGATCTCGACAAACACACCGCAAAAGAAGATTACATCGAATAGATCTCCAAGAGAATCGAGGAGAACTTTGTATTGAGATCCAAAGAGAGAGAAGAAGCCATCTAGCTACTAGCTATGGACCCGAAGGTCTGAAGTAAACTACTCACACATCATCGGAGGGGCCATGGAGTTGATGTAGAGGCCCTCCGTGATCAATGCCCCCTCCGGCGGAGATCCGAATAGGCCCCAAGATGGGATCTCTTGGGTACAGAAGGTTGCGGCGGTGGAAATAGGGTTTCATGGTGCTCCTGGGTGTTCGCGGGGTATGTGAACATATATTGGTGGAAGAAGTAGGTCGGTGGAGCTATGTGGGGCCCACGAGGGGGAGGGCGCGCCCAGGGGGGTAGGCGCGCCCCCTGCCTCGTAGCCGCCTCGTTAATTGCTTGACGTCCACTCCAAGTCCTTTGGATCACGTTTGTTCCAGAAATCGCGTTCCCAAAGGTTTCATTCTGTTTGGACTCCGTTTGATATTCCTTTTCTACGAAACACTAAAATAGGCAAAAACAGCAATTTGGGCTGGGCCTCCGGTTACTAGTTAGTCCCAAAATAATATGAAAGTGTAAAATAAAGCCTATTAACATCCAAAACAGATAATATAATAGCATGGAACAATCAAAAATTATAGATACGTTGGAGACGTATCAGCATCCCCAAGCTTAATTCCTGCTCATCCTCGAGTAGGTAAATGATAAAAAGAGAATTTTTGATGTGGAATGCTTTCTAGAATATTCTTCAATGTATTTTTCTCTATTGTGTCATGAATGTTCAGATCCGAAAGATTCAAGATAAAAGTTTATTGTTGACATAAAAATAGTAATACTCTCAGTATGCTAATCAAGAAATTATGTCTTATCAAAATACCATAGACAAAGAAAACTTATCCCTACAAAGTCATATAGTTTGTCCATGCTTCATTTTCGTCACACAAAATGCTCTCATCATGCACAACCCTGATGACAAGCCAAGCAATTGTTTCATACTTAACTTTTTCAAACTCTTTCAACTTTTACACAATATATGAGCGCGAGCCATGGACATAGCACTATGGGTGGAATAGAATATGATGATTGAGGTTGTGTGAGAAGACAAAAAGGGAGAAAGTCTAACACTGATGCGGATAATCAATGGGCTATGGAGATGCCCACTGATTGATGTCAATGCAAGGAGTACGGATTGCCATGCAACGGATGCACTAGAGCTATAAATATATGAACGCTCATTAAAGAAACAAAGTGGGTGTGCATCCAACTCGCTTGCTCACGAAGACCTAGGGCATTTGAGGAAGCCCATCATTGGAATATACAAGTCAAGTTCTATAATGAAAAATTCCCACTACTATATGAAAGTTACAAAATAAGAGACTCTCTATCATGAAGATCATGGTGCTACTTTGAAGCACAAGTGTGGAAAAAGGATAGTAACATTGTCCCTTCTCTCTTTTTCTCTCATTTGTTATTATTATTATTATTATTTTATTTGGGCCTTCTTTCCTTTTTTTTCTTTTGGCCTCTTTTCTTTGTTTTTTCTTCTTCCATTTTTTTCGTCCGGATTCCCATCCCGACTTGTGGGGGAATCATAGTCTCCATCACCCTTTCCTCACATGGGACAATGCTCTAATGATGATCATCACACTTTTATTTTCTTCCAACTCAAGAATTACAACTCGATACTTAGAACAAAATATGACTCTATGTGAATGCCTCCGGCGGTGTACCGGGATTGCGATGAATCAAGAGTGACATGTATGAAAAAATTATGAACGGTGGCTTTGCCACAAATACGATGTCAACTACATGATCATGCAAAGCAATATGACAATGATGATGTGTGTCATAATAAATGGAATGGTGGAAAGTTGCATGGCAATATATCTCGGAATGGCTATGGAAATGCCATAGGTAGGTATGGTGGCTGTTTTGAGGAAGATATAAGGAGGCTTATGTGTGATAGAGTGTATCATATCACGGGGTTTGGATGCACCGACGAAGTTTGCACCAACTCTCAAGGTGAGAAAGGGTAATGGATAGTACCAAAGAGGATAGCAATGGTGGAAGGGTGAGAGTGCGTATAATCCATGGACTCAACATTAGTCATAAAGAACTCACATACTTATTGCAAAAATCTACAAGTCATCAAAACCAAGCACTACGCGCATGCTCCTAGGGGGATAGATTGGTAGGAAAAGACCATCGCTTGTCCCCGACCGCCACTCATAAGGAAAGCAATCAAAGAACACCATACGTGCTTGCTACGGGACTTGCCAACTTCAACACAAGTATTCATCAATTTCACAATTACTCAACTAGCACACTTATAATATTACCACCTTTATATCTCAAAACCATCTATCAAGCATCCAACTTCTCTTAGCATTTATAATTTATAACCAAAGTGAATTACCATGCTGTTCTAAAGGACTCTCAATATGATATAAGTGAAGCATGAGGATCAATTATTTCTATAAAGTAGAACCACGGCCGTGCTCTAAAAGATATAAGCGAAGCACTAGAGCAAAAAAACTATATAGCTCAAAAGATATAAGTGAAGCACATAGAGTATTCTAATAAATTCCAATTCATGTGTGTCTCTCCCAAAAGGTGCAGAAAGTATGATTGAGGTAAACTAGAAAGCAAAGACTCAAATCATACAAGACGCTCCAAGCAAAACACATATCATGTGGCGAATAAAAATATAGCTCCAAGTAAAGTTGCCGATAGACGAAGACGAAAGAGGGAATGCCTTCCGGGGCATCCCAAGCTTAGGCTTTTTGGTGTCCTTGGATTTTACCTTGGGGTGCCTTGGGCATCCCCAAGCTTAGGCTCTTTCCACTCCTTGTTCCATAATCCATCAAATCCTTACCCAAAACTTGAAAACTTCACAACACAAAACTTAAAAGAAAATCTTCGTGAGCTCTGTTAGTAAAAGAAAACAAACCACCACTTCAAGGTACTGTAATGAACTCATTCTTGATTTATATTGGTGTTAAACCTACTGTATTCCAACTTTTCTATGGTTCATAAACTCTATTACTAGCCATAGATTCATCAAAATAAGCAAACAACACATGAAAAACAGAATCTGTCAAAAACAGAACAGTCTGTAGTAATATGTAGGTTTAGAATACTTATGGAACCCCAAAAATTCTAAAATAAATTTCTGGATGTGAGGAATTTATCTATTAATTATCTTCAAAAATAATTAACTAGATATCTGTAACGCCCCGAGACCGACGCTCCAGAAGACTTCCAGCTACTCCGAGTTTTGTTGTGTGATTTTGTTTTGTTCGTGCATTCATCCTTGCATCATGTGCATTGCATCATGTCATCATGCCATCATATCATTAATTTTTAAAACCTCAACTAAATAAATTGCATAGATCTTTTGATCTATTTAAATTGAGGGAATTCACTCGTGATTTCTCTTTATAACATATTAAAGCCTCTCAATATTATTAGGGAGCTATAATAAAATATTCCATTCTTTTGGAATTAACCAAAACACACTTGAAAAATCCCCACTCCCTTTCTACTTCAAGTTTGGTCCCCAAACTTTGCCAACATTTCTTTTCCCATTTATCGAGGCTCCTGCTAAATTCTCAACATTTTTGGACTCTTCTAAATCCTAGTCCTTGTTCAAACCTTTTAAATTAAATTCAAATGACTTTGAATTTAATTCTTGCAATCTTGCCCACTCCATTTTTCTTGGGTCAAGCTCATTTTTGTGAGTCCGGAAAAATTATCCACATGCCCAAATTCTTGTCCACTCATTTCTTTTCTCTCCTTTTCTTTCTTTGCTTTTCTGTTTTTAGAAGAGTTTTGAAAAGAGAGGGAGTAGAGAGCCCAGCCGCCTCCCTCTTCGCTGGGCCGGCCTCCTAGGCCCACCAACCCTCCTGAAGCCCAGCCGCACCGATAACCAACCCTAGCTCTGTCCCTCGATCCCTCTCTTCCCCTCGAACCCTTCCTCCAGCGCCGCCATCTCCCTCGCTCATCCCGATCCCCATCTCACTCTCTCCCTCTCGATCCCGCGCGCCTCCCTCTGCAGCACCAGGCCGCGACCGCGCCTCCTCCTCGCCAAATCCTCGTCGCCCGAGTGCTCGAGGAGAGGAGCCCCTCGAGCACCCGCGCCCGCATCCGTCGTCCGCCGCCGCCTGGCCCGTTCGTCCGCCTCCTCGCGCGACCACAGCGCCTCACCGGACCCGGGGAGCACCGCCGTCGCCTGCAGTCGCCGGCGCCCACTGCTCCTCGCCGGACCCGGTCCCGGTCCCCGTGCCCTCCTCCCTCTCCGTGCGGCTCCCTCCCCGCGCCTCTGCTTCGCGCCTCCCAAGCAGTGCCGGGATGCTCTTCCTCCCGCTGCGTCTAGGAGCGCCACCACCAGCTCTCCGCGCCGCGCCGTCCTTCCTCGCTGCCGGCATCCAGCCTCCCCGTGCTCGACCCCAGCCTTCTCTGCTTTGCCTTCTCGCCGGAGCTGCTCCTTTTGCCGAGCGCCACCCCGAGCCCCAAGCATCGCCCCTGCTCCCTCCTTCGCCAGCACCCTGCCTCCTTCACGCCTCCCCATCAGCCTCGCCGTGGCCCTGTTCGCGTGAAGCCCCTGCGCCACCACCATCAGCGCACGGCATCTCCGACCCGTTCCGCCCCTTGCTGCTGCTGTAGGCCATGAGCTCGCGGCTACCGCACGGACGCCAAGACCGAGACCGCCCTGAACCACGTCGTCTCGCTGGATCGTCAAGACCATCTCGGTTTTTGCAAGTACCTCTACACCCGAAGATGTTGGATGCGCCAAGTTCCACTACGATAGGCACCACTACTGTTGCTGAGAGTTTCGTCAAGTTCAACTACATCGACTACGACACGTGAACGACTACCGTCGCCGAGACCGCAAGTACCACGACTAACATGTACGGCTACACGACGACCCGCCAAGACCCTGAACAACTACCGCCGCCGTCGTGTACCACTACTTCCACTACCGTCGCGACGTGAACAACTACTTCCGACGACGTCCCGTGAACGCCTACTTCCTCTACACCGCTCCGAATGCGAACCGTCTCGTTTGAACGCTTCGAAGGTATAACCCGAAATGACCGATCGTGATCGAATGCATGTGTTGTATGAGATGTACGATATGTTTGCACCGTGCCCGTTTGTTTCGTGCGCGTTCCTCGTTTCCATGCCACTATCCGGTGGGACACCCGGTAGTCGGGAGCACCCCACCATCTCTAGCATGTTCCGCACATCCGCACGCCTCCTTTTGCACCGGTATCTCCATGAGTTACCGGGACCGGAATGTTGCCGTGGCACCATTTTTGTTTCGCCGCCGTGGCACCCTTTTTGTTCCGCCATGGTGACCAAATGCTTCATAACATGCTCATGTCAATATTTTCATAAAATTGCATAAAACTTGTATATGTCATCCGCATCATGATAACAACATTTAAAATGTTTAAACTTGTTGTTGCATTAAATTGCTAAATGCATATGGGGATTTACCGGATTTGTTGTTTTTATATCCGGCCCCATTTAAATTGTTTAGATGGTATAGTTTATATTTTGCTTCACCCGCTTGCCTTGTTTAATAACATTTAATATTGTTGGGTACATAAACAAGAGAGAACTAAATAATTGATGTGGTGTTCCGTCAACATGCACCTCGTTGCATATTGAGCTCCACTTAACTTGTAGTATTGTTTGTTGCACTTTGCCATGCTATGCCTCATTAAACCGGACATGCATCATACGTGTTTGTGCATCATGACTTGTTTATGCTTGTGTGTTTACTATGTTGTTTGTTTCTTTCCGGGTTGCTTCTCTCGTTAGCTTCGGTTTCGTTCCGGAGTTGTGAGGATTTGTTCGTCTACGACCGTTTGTCTTCTTCTTGGATTCGTTCTTCTTCCTTGCGGGATCTCAGGCAAGATGATCATACCCTCGAAATCACTACTATCTTTGCTATGCTAGTTTGCTCGCTCTTTTGCCATGCCAATGCTACGATGCCTACCATTTGCTTGTCAGCCTCCCAAATTGCCATGTCAAACCTCTAACCCACCATGTCCTAGCAAACCGTTGATTGGCTATGTTACCGCTTTGCTCAGCCCCTCTTATAGCATTGTTAGTTGCAGGTGAAGATTGAAGTTTGTTCCTTGTTGGAACATGGAGATGTTGTTCCTGGTTGGAACATGTTTACTTGTTGGGATATCACAATATATCTTATTTAATTAATGCATCTATATACTTGGTAGAGGGTGGAAGGCTCGGCCTTATGCCTGGTGTTTTGTTCCACTCTTGCCGCCCTAGTTTCCGTCATATCGGTGTTATGTTCCCGGATTTTGCGTCCCTTACGCGGTTGGGCTATAATGGGAACCCCTTGACAGTTCGCCTTAAGTAAAGCTCTTCCAGCAATGCCCAACCTTGGTTTTACCATTTGCCACCTAGCCTTTTCTTTCCCTTGGGTTCTGCAGACTCAAGGGTCATCTTATTTAACCCCCCCCCCCGGGCCAGTGCTCCTCTGAGTGTTGGTCCGAACTGGGCAGCCTGCGGGGCCACCTCGGGGAAACTTGAGGGTTGGTTTTACTCGTAGCTTGACCTATCTGAGTGTGCCCCGAGAAAGAGATATGTGCAGCTCCTATCGGGATTTGTCGGCACATTCGGGCGGTGTTGCTGGTTTAGTTTTACCCTGTCGAAATGTCTTGTTGTACCGGGATACCGAGTCTGATCGGAATGTCTCGGGTGGAGGTCTATTCCTTCGTTGACCGTGAGAGCTTGTGATGGGCTAAGTTGGGACACCCCTGCAGGGATTTGAACTTTCGAAAGCCGTGCCCGCGGTTATGGGCAGATGGGAATTTGTTAACGTCCGGTTGTAGAAAACCCGAAGTTGACCTTAATTAAAATACATCAACCGTGTGTGTAACCGTGATGGTCTCTTTCCGGCGGAGTCCGGGAAGTGAACACGGTGTTGGAGTTATGCTTGACGTAGGTTGCTATAGGATCACTTCTTGATCATACTTTTATCGACCGTGCTTTGCCTTCTCTTCTCGCTCTCATTTGCGTATGTTAGCCACCATATATGCTAGTCGCTTGCTGCAGCTCCACCTCATTACTCCATCCTTCCTATAAGCTTAAATAGTCTTGATCTCGCGGGTGCGAGATTGCTGAGTCCCCGTGGCTCACAGATACTTCCAAAACCAGTTTGCAGGTGCCTATGCTACCGAACAGGTGACGCAACCAAGCTCAAGGAGGAGCTCGATGAAGATCTTGCCCTTTGTGTTGTTTCGTTCTAGTTGATCAGTAGTGGAGCCCAGTTGGGGTCGATCGGGGACCTTTGTCGCATTTGGGGTTCTTCTTTTATTTTGGTTCCGTAGTCGGACCTTGATTGTATCTGGATGATGTAATGCTTTATTCATGTAATTGTGTGAAGTGGCGATTGTAAGCCAACTATGTATCTCTTTCCCTTATGTATTACATGGGTTGTGTGAAGATTACCTCACTTGCGACATTGCTTTCAATGCGGTTATGCCTCTAAGTCGTGCTTCGACACGTGGGAGATATAGCCGCATCGAGGGCGTTACAATATCACTCTCCAATAAAACATGGCATCAATTCTCGCGAGTGCTAAAGTTTCTGTTTTTGACAGCAGGATCAAAAAGACTTTCCCCAAGTCTTCCCAATGGTTCTACTTGGCACAAACACTAATTAAACAAAAAAACATAATAAAAATAGAGTCTAGATAAATTAGTTATTACTAAGAATGAGAAAAAAATCAAGGCATAAAAATAAAATTGGGTTGCCTCCCAACAAGCGCTATCGTTTAACGCCCCTAGCCAGGCATTGATAATTTCAATGATGCTCACATGAAAGACAAGATTTGAAGCACAAAGAGAGCATCATGAAACACGTGACAAGCAAATCTAAGTATAATATAATTCCTATGCATAGGAATCTTATAGGCAAACAAATTATCAAGGCAAGCAAAAACTAGCATATGCAAGGAAGTGGAAACAAACAATAGCAATCTCGACATAATGAGAGGTAGTTTAGTAACATGAAAATTTCTACAACCATATTTTCCTCTCTCATAATAATTACATGTGGGATCATAAGCAAATTCAACAAAATATCTATCACATAGAATATTTTCAACACAATCCACATGCATGCAAAGTTGACACTCCTCCAAAATAGTGGGATTAAAATTTACTAAAGTCATGACCTCTCCAAACCCACTTTTATCAAAAGAATCATAAGATTGAACATTCTCCAAATATGTGGGATCTAAAGTTGACACTCTTCCAAACCCACTTTCAATAATATTGCAAACACTCTTATCAATCTCATATTCATCATGGAGCTTAAATAAATTTTCAAGATCAAAAGAAGAATCACCCCAATCATGATCATTACAACAAATAGTAGTCATAGCAAAACTAGCATCCCCAAGCTTGAGGTTTTGCACATCATTAAAAAAATTGACATTAAGATAATTTATAATAACATCATTGCAATCATGCTTTTCAATGAAGGAACTATCAAGTATGGGTGCAATAGCAACGATCTCATGTTTAACATAAGGAACTATAACAAGTTCATCTTCATAAATATTGGCATCATGGTCACAAGAATAGCAAGCATCATGTTCATCAAGGGATATTTCAATCAAATCATAGGAATCATAATTATCTATAGATCCATGCATATCATTATTTTCTTCCGAAGCAACGATCATTCTTTTAATAAATTCTTTGACATAGACATTATGAGCATAGTTTTCATAGCAATATTTAAGTATGTCAAAAAAATTAGATTCGTAGAGAGTAATATCATACTTTTCAATCAAAGAAGAAACTTAAGCACCCTTAAAAGCAAAAAATTCTTCAATCTGTTCGATATTGTAGTAACTATAAATACCCTTTACATAAGAAGATAAGATTTCATTGTCATTAAACTCACATAGGTAGGGGAGGTGTTTTTAGGGTTCTTGGAGCAACAAGTAAAATTACAAATTTCACAAAGATTCAAAGCATAACACAACAATCTATTTATTTGATCCCATAAGAGTGTCCCTTTTTTAGACAAAAGGTGATGCACAAAATGAGCATGCTCATCTAAAGATTTCCCATCAACTAGGGTAGTTGGGGTTTCAGCACGAGCGCATAAGGATCGAAGATGATCCAAGTAGAACACTTTAAGTGGATGCATATCAATAGATTTTTAGCAAGCAAAGATGCAAGCAAATAGAAGGCTCATGGAAACACAAAGAAAGATAGATACGGTAAGAAGGCGAACGGAAAAAAGGCGAATAAAACGGCTAAGGTGAAGTGGGGGAGAGGAAAATGAGGGGCAAATGGCAAATAATGTAATGTGAGGGATAAGAGTTTGTGATGGGTACTTGGTATGTCTTGACTTGTGCGTAGACTCCCCGGCAACGACGCCAGAAATCCTTCTTGCTACCTCTTGAGCACTGTGTTGGTTTTCCCTTGAAGAGGAAAGGGTGGTGCAGTAAAGCAGCGTAAGTATTTCCCTCAGTTTTTGAGAACCAAGGTATCAATCCAGTAGGAGACCATGCACGAGTCACCTCGTACCTACACAAACAAATAAGAACCTCGCAACCAACGCGATAAAGGGGTTGTCAATCCCTTTACGACCACTTGCAAGAGTGAGATCTGATAGACATGATAATAATAAGATAAGTATTTTTGGTATTTTTATGATATAGTTTGAAAGTAAAGATTGCAAAATAAAATAGATTGGAAACTTGTATGATGGAAAATAGCCCAGGGGCCATAGGTTTCACTAGTGGCTTCTCTCAAGATAGCATAAGTATCATGGTGGGTGAACAAATTACTGTCGAGCAATTGATAGAAAAGCGAATAATTATGAGAATATCTAGGTATGATCATGTATATAGGCATCACGTACGTGACAAGTAGACCGACTCATGCCTGCATCTACTACTATTACTCCAGACATCAACCGCTATCCAGCATGCATCTAGAGTATTAAGTTCATAAGAACAGAGTAACGCCTTAAGCAAGATGATATGATGTAGAGGGATAAACTCATGCAATATGATATAAACCCCATCTTTTTATCCTCGATGGCAACAATACAATACATGTCGTGTCCCTTTCCGTCACTGGGATCGAGCACCGCAAGATTGAGCCCAAAGCTAAGCACTTCTCCCATTGCAAGAAAGATCAATCTAGTGGGCCAACCCAAACTGATAATTCAAAGAGACTTGCAAATATAAACCAATCATACATAAATGAATTCAGAGAAGATTCAAATATTGTTCATAGATAATCTGGATCATAAACCCACAATCCATCGGATCTCGACAAACACACTGCAGAAAGAAGATTACATCAAATAGATCTCCAAGAGAATCGAGGAGAACTTTGTATTGAGATCCAAAGAGAGAGAAGAAGCCATCTAGCTACTAGCTATGGACCCGAAGGTTTGAAGTAAACTACTCCACATCATCGGAGGGGCCATGGAGTTGATGTAGAGGCCCTCCGTGATCAATGCCCACTCCGGCGGAGCTCTAGAAAAGGCCCCAAGATGGGATCTCTTAGGTACAGAAGGTAGCGGCGGTGGAAATAGGGTTTCATGGTGGTCTTGGATGTTTGTGGGGTATGTGAACATATATAGGAGGAAGAAGTAGGTCGATGGAGCTACGAGGGGCCCATGAGGGGGAGGGCGCGCCCCCTGCCTCGTGGCCGCCTTGTTGATTGCTTGACGTCTACTCCAAGTCCTCTGGATCACGTTTGTTCCAAAAATCACGTTCCCGAAGGTTTCATTCCGTTTGGACTCTGTTTGATATTCCTTTTCTACGAAACACCGAAATAGGCAAAAAAACAACAATTTGGGTTGGGCCTCCAGTTCATAGGTTAGTACCAAAAATAATATAAAAGTGTAAAATAATGCCCATTAACATCCAAAATAGATAATATAATAGCATGGAACAATCAAAAATTATAGATACATTGGAGATGTATCATGGGGCAACAAAAAAGGGTCTGTGGGGCAGGCCTTATTGAGGTCTTTAAAATCAACACAAAGGCGCCGGGATTTATCCTCCTTTGGCACCATGACCAATTTAGCGTGCCAATCCGGATGTTTGATTTCTCTGATGAACCCGACCTCGAGCAAGTTAGCTAGCTCCTATCCCATAGCTTGTTGTTTGGGTTTGGAAAATCGCCCTAGCATTTGCTTAACCGATTTGAACCCCTTGATTATGTTGAGGCTATGTTCGGCCAATCTGCGTGGGATCTCGGGCATGTCCGAAGGGTGCCAGGCAAAGATGTCCCATTTTTCGTGCAGGAATGCTCGTAAAGCGCCATCGACCATTGGATCCAGGTGTGCTCCAATGGATGCTGTTTTGTTAGGATTCATCGGGTGCACTTGGAATTTAACTATTTCATCTGCTGGTTTAAAAGAGGTAGATTTGGGCCTGTTATCGAGGATCATATCGTCCTTGTCCACCGTGGATCTCAAGGTGGTCAGTTCTTCGGCCGCAAGGGCTTCAGATAGTGCCTCGAGGGCTAAGGATGCGGTTTTGTTTTCGGCGTGGAGTGCTATATCCGGATCACTGGTGATAGTGATGATTCTGTTGGGCCCTGGCAATTTGAGCTTCATGTACCCGTAATGGGGTATGTCCTAGAAGCGTGAGAAGGCGTCTCGCCCCAAAATGGCGTGATATCCGCTGTTGAAGGGGGCCACGTGGAAGAGCAACTCTTCGGATCTGTAATTCTCAGGCATGACAAATACTACATCGAGTTTGATTTTCCCCGAACATCGTGCTTCTCGACTAGGGATGATGCCTCAAAAGGTGGTACTGCTTTGCTCGATGCGGGTCTTGTCAATTTGCATTTTGTCGAGCGTGTCCTCATAGATGAGGTTAAGTCCGGTACCACTGTCCATGAGAACTTTGTTGAGTCGAAAGCCATCCACAATCGGGTTTAAGACCAAGGCGGCTGGTGCTCGGACTTATCGGGCCCTTGGTTCATTGTCGGCGGTGAAAGTTATGGCTGCGTCATTCCAAGGGTTCATTGCGGGTTCTTGGTTGACTTCGGCGAGGTTGCGGAGCACCCTTTTGTGCCGACTATTTGAGGAGAAGGTTTCGAAGACCGTAAAGATGTTGAGATCATCATCCTCCGACGAATGCTTCGCTGGAGTGATATTAGTGAGGATAGCCTCACTGCTTTTAGCCACTTGCCAGAGTACCCAGCATGCCCGCAGGCTGTGAGTTGGTTCGGTACTCGGTGTCGCATGTATCTGTCAGGGTTTGTCGAGGAGTTCGTCAAGAAATATTTTGTGCTCTGTGAGGGGTTTGTTTTGCTTTCCAATGGGCTTACAATTGGATACCTTGTAGGGGTGTATCCGTTTTGCCTGTGTGGTGGACCGCCTAAAGGCAGCAGGTTCCAACTGGGCGTTCTGGCCTTCCATGTGCTCTCCATCGCAGAGTACTTATGTACTAAGTGTGATAATTCTGTGAAGGTTTGTATGCGGCGGCGGTTGAGGGCGTTTAGAATTCCCTCGTCCGAACAATTATGATAAAAAACAAAAACTGCTTCATTGTCGTAGGAATCTTTGATCTTGTTTTTAACACGCAGGAATTTGTTCCAGAAGTGATGGACCATTTCCTAAGGTTGCTGTCATACATACATTAGGTCACATATGTCTGGAGGGCCTGAATTACTTGGAGAGTATTTATTGTAGTGGGTGGGTTGGTTAAAACCCGAATCCTGACCCGAAATTGAATCTAGAGCTTGAAAAATCTCCGAGGTTACCAGTTCGGGCCCGGGAAGATCCAGGTGCTTTCCGGGCTCTAAGTCTGACCCTGGGTTCAGAGGACGTGAAGTCTCATCCGAAGGGAGGGTGTCTGGCTCGAGAGGCTTGGAGATCCGGACATAGCTAGTTTTTAACTTAGGGGAAGAAGTGTTTTCTGCTTGTTCCTCAACGACCACTACCAGATGGGTGATCGGTGGTGATTTGATTTCCCTCTGATCGGGTTTGAGCCCGATCTGATCATAATCTGTTGCAAGCCTCAGGGCGGAGATGCGATCTAGCAGCTCGTTCAAGGACGAGATATTCGTCGGATCCATCTTTTCAGAGTGTTCGAGGCCGATGCGGAGGTTATATTTGGCAATTGTAGGGGCCGATGCTGGCTTCATGGCCGTGCGCGCGCCCATGGAGAAACTGCCGAGCTGGAGGACCTGTCCTGAAGTTAGGTTGAGGGATTCCTAGATTAGGGGGTATCCGGAGAGCCGTATTATATCCTTTGGCCGGACTGTTGGTGTCAGGACCCCGACTCAATGCCACATCGATCTAGCATGTAACACCTCATATCACTTTGCGGCCTCACGCACGGTATCCCCACGGGTGTCGCATTACCTTTTCCCGGGACCGTTTGCGCCTTTTGGCACACGTATATGACAGTGTCGCTAGCATCCATATGATAAGGAGCCCGGGCTGACATGGCTAGTCGTAAACCCAAAGTGGCACAGACTTACAGGGACAGGCATCCATGACCCAGCATCGAACGTGTCGGTCATCAGCGAGTGAATCCAGGCTGTAGCACTGGGCTAGCAGGACTCCGGTGAACCGGGCTGTAGCGGGCTAACAGGACTCCGGTATTCATCGCGTGACATTTCCCCGAAGGGACAGACACAGGAACGAAGAAGGACACATGCCGGCCAGCCTAAGTGTCCCGGAGCAGTAGCAAGCTACCATGGCTCGGTGGAAACACTAGGAGACATTTCCCGGTAAGAGAGGCTACCAAGGATAAACAACTAGGTTGTCAGATCCCACACATACCAAGCATTTCAATAACATACACACAATATGCTCGATATGTGCAAATACAACATGGCATCACAACATGACTCTACAACTCAAGTAGTCTATTCAATAGGCTCCGAGGAGCGAGATATTACAAACAGGGGTCTCATGACCCAACACTCAGAGCATACAAGTCAAAGCACAAGCGGAAGCTATCATGTCTGGGTACAGACATCTATAAATGAAAAAGGCTGAGAAGCCTGACTATCTATCATATCCTGCCGAGGGCACAAGATCGTAGCTGAGGTAACAAGCTAAACGTCGAAGACCACGCGGAACTACTAGTGAGACTGAAGTCTCTCTGCAAAAACATAAAATAGGCAAACGTGAGTACAAATGTACCCAACAAGACTTACATCAGAACTATCTACATATGCATCATTATCAACAAAGGGGATGGTGGGGTTTAACTGCAGCAAGCCAGCTTTGACTCGGTGGCTATCCTGAACTACGACTGCAAGTAACTTTTTTGAGGTGGCGCACACGAGTCCACATATTCACCATATCAATACACCACTATGGATCCGCTCCCATCTCCCTACGAGAACGCCATCCATAGCACTCACGCTTATCTTGCGTATTTTAGAGTATCCACTTTCACTTGTCTATGAACTGATATAAGCAACCCAGAAGTCCATTTCCGCGGACACGGCTATTCGAATAGATGATGTTAACCCTGCAGGGGTGTACTTCTTCATACATGTTTCCACCACTTAGCGTCTGCACACGACATGTGCTCGGCAGACTTCAAGCGAAAGCCGACGTGGGTGTAGACCACGACCTACCTAAACACCTAAGTCTCTAGTCCAGGTTTATCGCCTATTCGGGTTCCATCCATGAGGAGATCCGGCCGGAGTTTCGCTCACAGCCCCAAACGATGTGAACAGGGTTCCGTGACACCAAACGGGCGCCCGGTATACCCGGCCACATGCCTACCGCATCACAGCCCACCCCTACGGTCAGCGCTGTCCACGGCCTCCAGCATACTACAAACACCAGAAACTACTTGCAACTCCTGGACAGAGGACAAGGGTGAATAAGAAGTCGAGCGGGGTCATATTTCAGGGCCCAATGTATGGTAGTAGCTGAATCATGGATCACAAACACAGAACTCAGTTCCTGAGGACGGCTGCAATGAGACAACCCACCATGTACTCCTACATGGCCTCTCACCGCTACCTTTACCAAATCGCGTTCACACACTTAGCTCACACACAGTAGGACATGTTCACATGCCTCTGATTCATCCCCGATGAATCAGACCTGACTCAACTCTAAGCAGTAGCAGGCATGACAAACAAGCATGAATGAGTAGGCACATCAGTGTCAACGATCACATCATCGGTATCACGTCTATCGAGAGGGGACAAATACCGGCAACACAGAAAAACACGATCAATGCAATGCACAATATGATGCATGCTATGACATGGCAATATGAATGTGTTTTGGGCTAATGCAACTAAAACCAGATTAAATGAAGTTGGTTTGAATATAAAATTCAAATTCAAACTCCATATGTGATTAAATAAATGCCCTTTAATTGATTTGTGCTAAACAGCAGCTATAAGTTGTTCTAACATGCATGAAAATGGTACAGATGGATTCCTTGAATTTTTCTGATAATTTTTCATATATAAATTATTTAATTTGGAGTTACGGTTAATTTTCTATGAATTATTGAAGTTTATACAATTTTCTGGAATTTCTGAATAATAATAAATCCAGAAATGAATTTACTGCGTCAGCATGACTTCACAGTGACGTCAGCAAGTCAACGGGCGCCGTCCAGGTCAAACTGACCTGTGGGCCCTGCATGTCAGTGTAATTAGTCTAACTAATTTTTAGTTAACACTAATCCTAACCTAACTAACAGGCCGACCCCACCTGTCATGGACACAGGGGAGGGTCCTGCCGTGGTCAACGTGGGTCAACCCCACCGGCGGCTTGACGCCGGCGAGGCCAGCCGCGGTGGCGAGCCTCGGGTTTTGCCCACAGGGCTCGGTTTGGCGCGCGGAGCACAGCTTCGGGATGCGGACGCTCGTCCGCATCCAACTGTGGTGGTGGCGCGGCCGGGAAGTGGCCGGAGTGGTGCCGGCGACGAGCTCGGCGGCGGCCGAAGCTCGGGTGCAAGTGGGGATGGGCCTGCGGTGCGCAAACAAGCGCGGCGAAGTGCCACGGAGGCTCCACGCGATGCGGGGAGCGCGTTGGGCGCATGCCCGGGACCAAATGGTCACCGGAGCATCACCGGCGACGAGTGCGGCGGCGGCGAAGGTTCGGCCATAGTGGAGACGACAGCTAGAGGGCGAGCGCGACTAAGCGGGGAGGGGGAAACGACGGAGGAGCTCACGGGGGTTGCGACGGTGGCCTCGGGGAGCTCGGGGAGGCGTCGGAGGCGGCGAATCGACGGCGGTGAGCTTCGGTGGCCGGCGACGGAACGGCGATGGTGGCGGTGTTGCAGGGCTTCCGGAGGGCCGTGGGTCGGTGGGGAGGAAGGAGGGGGTCGAGGCGGAGCCTCTGGGCTAGTCGGGGGAGCGAGGGAAGGGCGGTGGCTGCAGCTACGGCGAACGGCGTCGACGGCTGCGCTCTGCTTCGGGAGAGGGGCGAGGGAGGCGAAGCAGGGAGAGAGGGAAGAGGTGCACGGGAGAGTGAGGGGGGTCAGGGGGATCGGGACGGCCTGCGGAAGTCGTCCACGCGGCCAGAAGCTCGTCGGCAAGCAGGAGGTGGCCGCGCGGCCGTGCGCGTGCGAGCACGCAGCAGCTTCGGGGCGAGGGGAGGAAGACGACGGAGGGCTGCAGTGGTGGGCTGGGCCGGCTTCTGCTGGGCTGCACAGTAGCGGGCCGCGTGGGTGGGTTGCCAGGTAAGGTCCAGGTAAATTCTGTGTTATATTTTTCTGTTCTGTTTTGTTTTTATTTAATTCTTTTGCCACTGTTTTGAATTTAAGAATAATTCAAACAATGCCAAAAACTCCACTGAATATTTTATATTGCTAGATGGACTTTTCCAAAAGCTTATAAAATATTTCAGGGATATTTGAAATTATATTCTAATTATATGAATATAATTCAAATTCAAATAGCTAATGATTTAAATTCAAAGTCCCAAAAAATAAATCCTTAAAAATGTTCAATATTTTGGTTGGGACCAGAACCCTTACCAAAAATTATCAAACATTTAAGAAGAGCCTTTTGGAGCAATGAATAAGATTTCTAGGGTTTCTTGCCCCTCTTTTATTTAGGGTTTTGAGGCTTCCAATATTCCTCAGTTCAAGTTTCAAAAATATAGACATGATGCACACATGAAGCTAACCTAGAGCAATGCCTGAAGCTAGGGATGTGACAACTCACCCCCACTAAACAAGAATCTCGTCTCGAGATTCAAGCGTAGGGTAAGGTGAAAGGGGAACGCAAACTAGCACAATCTTCACGATCCAGGTTGCACTTCAAATGGACTTTGATTCGTCCACCATCATTGTCTTGAAGTCTTGCTCTGAGAAATCCTGTCAACATGACATGGAGGGAAGAAGGAGACTCTAGAAGGGTCGATCTTCTCGAAGATCGAACAACTCACGGAATGAGACATAGGACCATCTCTCGGGTTGAGACACGAGATACACATCAAGAGGGGTGGAAAGAAACGGATGACGAAGGTTCACTAGGTAGACAACGATTCCACACCTAAGAAGGTGGTGAACGGTTGTCAACGTAGCGAGGAGTTGAGTTGCCATGATACCACGACGAAACATCCTGGAGGGGGGTGATTCGTAGATTATTATCTTAACTGGCAAAAAGAATTACCTTTGATATAGAGATCATTGAGACTCTCTGTATCAGCCTAAGGCAATTCCCAAGCGATCGTTTGGAGGGGGTCAGTAGGATGACATACTCAGACTTGGATGATGTGGATTACCTTGCTGAAGACAACGCAATGGATGAATTTGCTTATCACCGGAAATGGAAGAGATCCATGGTAGAATGGCACATTGGCGGTGCAAGCTGGGAACAAAATGCAAATGCTGGGAATGATTCTGGTAACTGGGGAGAACCCAACAATAAAGGGTGAATTCACTGTTTGAAAAGGTCATAGCATTGCCGAGGAAACTGAGAGCATCCCAGTTAGAGCCGATGATAACACGTAACGCTTGTGCGTGCTCTCAAGAACTTGAGCATTTCCAATTTCATCAAGGTTTTACCAACATCCGTGTCAAGGGTCCGGCAACACAACTTGCTACCATGATGAATGATGATGGAGGATGTAGATGCAAAGGAAGATAACACCTTCTCAGATTTCATCTTAGCGAGGCCAAGGAAACAAAATCTGGATGATCGACCGAGAAACATTTAGCACTCCGCTTCTAATGTTCTCCTTGATGTGCTAGTGTAACCCACTCATAGATACGGTTTGATAACTAGAACATCAAGTAAAAGGTCGGACTTCGGGAGCAATAGAATCCATAAGGAACAGTTACGGAGGTAAATCCTACGAAGTCCTCATGGGGAGGTGGCCAACTTCTTCAATCAAGATATTATAATAACAGGTCTTCCGGTTGGGTGTGTTGGCCACGACATCCACTTTACCGGTTATTGCGCGACCAATATTATAATTCTTGGGAAATATTCTAACCATCATATCTGCCTGCGATTCAGATCTGGTTGGTGTCAGGATATTCCAGACTCATCGAGTCTAGGAAGAAAAAAATGAAGGTTTGCAACACAAATCGACGAGATGACGTTGCGGGATTCTCGGGAGATGAACTACGATAGCAAGCTCCAAAACATGAGCTGGTTCTGCTACAAACATGTGAACACGTTGTCCCAGACAAAACATTATCACATGGTAGTCTTACAACAAAACACTACCGAGTTCAGGTGGGGAACCATAATCGAGGACATTGAAGTCCTTGCATAAGGCATGCTCTTAAGAAGGAACTTCTTCTCCTTGAACAAATCAATCAGTGGCTTGGTGTGCTCGGAACCCATATGGAATGAAGGTTGCAAGTCTCCAGACCACAGAATACTTCGCACATATGCATGACTGACTTGGGATGATTCCAGAGGAAACAAAACTAACTTTCTCAAATTCACGGCGGCAACTTTCACCAAATGCACGTGTATAAAAGGAAGTCACTCCTTTCATCAACAAATACTTCATGAGCTAGCATGAAGAAAATGCTTTCAAAAATTTCCAACACTAGCTTAATGTTCAACAAAATCATGGAGGAGATAAGGATGTTGTCAATGGGCTCAACAACAATTCATCTAGGTTTCCTTTTAAAAGGAATTCCATAGTTAAGTGAACACGGTGATAGCATTGGTCAGACCCAAAAGATATAATGGTGTATGCTCGAGGAATCAACCACGAGTAAGACAACATTACGAATATCGTTGGTTCTGATTTGATTTGACGAAAGCCCATACTCAATCAAGGGTTCGGGTAAGATAATAGATCCAACAACTGATCACAGGGACCAATCGATGAAGATATCATCTTTCTTCAACACACACTACACAAGAATATCCCTTTGAAACGAACTAAGTCAGGCAAGCTTTTACCTTTCAACTCTCCAAGTTGTTGTCTAGCTTAACCAACTAGCTCAGGGATATCTAACACCGATTCTTGGAGAGAAGGTGGTTCACAAGAAACCAACTTGATCACGAACTCAACATAGCGGTCAGGTGACAACCCGGTAACACCTCCAAGAAGATATTTGGAACTCACGAACCACCGGTATGTTACTAAGCTCGAGAACAATCTTGCTTTTGAGGGCAAGACGATATGATCAAATGAGTGAGGACTTGACAAGATCCTAACTCATCAATCGAAGGGTGCACCGAAATAAGGACTAGGTAGCACGATCAGTCTTAGAAGGATGATTCGAAAACCAACATACTAAGAATGAAATTATTATCCTTTAACTACCAAGCAACAGAGTTGCTAGCAGTATTGATTTCACACATCACAATTCATTTGTCGGTATTCCGGTTGCATCAACACGAGGGCCGATGAATGAACAGTGATGGCAAGAAGTGTCACTGTACCAAGAGTTCATGGGATGGTGTGCAATTCCTATAACAATCTCGATATAAAATATGTAATACTCCAAGGTAGAGCAGAACCAAAAGCTGGATTGGCATTTGATCTGCGGAATACAACTACTTTGACCCAATCCTAGATATGGAAGAGGTACTGGAGTTTGTTTCTCCTAGTCATTCCGGAATAGAATGGCTTGACAGACCACAAGAGTCATAGGCATCGATGAACGAACGCACGCATACTCTTGACTATCAATTGATAGACGAGGGTCAGAATGCAACTAAAGAGAACAACTCAAAGGAACATATAACTTTCTGAGTTGTGGATGCATAGATTAGTATGTCGAACCAAGTTCAACATATTTCTTCCGGATAACCCATGCAGAAAGGTAGAACTGGCAGAGTCACGATTTATGAATGGAGAACTCCTCAAGAGTACTCTAATTGTGATTTTTTTTTGATCCAATAAACATCTGCCATAAGTAGTTCATGGTATTTGGAAGAAGAAGATACCACGGACTTCAAGGACTATCGCAAAGGTTACTAATATCCTAAAGGCACTAGCAATTACTATCAACATGAAGTAGGTAGAGTGAATCTCGGGTTCAGAACCCAGGAGTAGAATACCTACTACTAAGTAGCATCACGGGATGCTTTCGATAATGACGGCCAGAATCATCACACTGGGAACACAAATCATGGCTAGACCACTAGATGATCCCCTAAGACACCTAGGGTCATAATAATATCTCCAACATATATGTCAAGGTAACAGAGTACCTCAACTCACTAATTAGTGTGATTGAGCTGGCATAAAGGAGCATCGAAACCAGAGGGAAAGGATTTTGCAAATGCATCAGACTATTTGGAAACCTGGGATGACTCGGACAGCATAACGGCTATAATTGCTCAAAAAGATTTGAGACAATCACAAAAATGGTGGCATAACCACTCAGAAGCACAATATCAAGGTTCCGAGATCAACAATTAACATACGGAAGTAGTAGAAACTGAACTCAAGCTTAAATCCAACAGTCTTATAAGTCTACGAATTAGTAACGCGTGATCCTGATAGAAAGAAGAGATAGCCTAGTTCCTTAACCCCGTAGGAAAGATAAGATGACTCAGATCAGAAGGGCATGAGGTATAAGGAGTAAAAAGAGCCTTACGTTCCATCCCACAATCAATTCCCTTATATAACTAAAGAATTTCTAGACTCAACTTCGACCAGTTTGGCTTGGTAATCCTACAGGCAGTCAAGCTCTGATACCAACGCTGTCAGGACCCCGACTCAATGCCACATCGATCTAGCATGTAACACCTCATATCACTTTGCGGCCTCACGCACGGTATCCCCACGGGTGTCGCATTACCTTTGCCCGGGACCGTTTGCGCCTTTTGGCACACGTATATGACAGTGTCGCTAGCATCCATATGATAAGGAGCCCGGGCTGACATGGCTAGTCGTAAACCCAAAGTGGCACAGACTTACAGGGACAGGCATCCATGACCCAGCATCGAACGTGTCGGTCATCAGCGAGTGAATCCAGGCTGTAGCACTGGGCTAGCAGGACTCCGGTGAACCGGGCTGTAGCGGGCTAACAGGACTCCGGTATTCATCGCGTGACATTTCCCCGAAGGGACAGACACAGGAACGAAGAAGGACACATGCCGGCCAGCCTAAGTGTCCCGGAGCAGTAGCAAGCTACCATGGCTCGGTGGAAACACTAGGAGACATTTCCCGGTAAGAGAGGCTACCAAGGATAAACAACTAGGTTGTCAGATCCCACACATACCAAGCATTTCAATAACATACACACAATATGCTCGATATGTGCAAATACAACATGGCATCACAACATGACTCTACAACTCAAGTAGTCTATTCAATAGGCTCCGAGGAGCGAGATATTACAAACAGGGGTCTCATGACCCAACACTCAGAGCATACAAGTCAAAGCACAAGCGGAAGCTATCATGTCTGGGTATAGACATCTATAAATGAAAAAGGCTGAGAAGCCTGACTATCTATCAGATCCTGCCGAGGGCACAAGATCGTAGCTGAGGTAACAAGCTAAACGTCGAAGACCACGCGGAACTACTAGTGAGACTGAAGTCTCTCTGCAAAAACATAAAATAGGCAAACGTGAGTACAAATGTACCCAGCAAGACTTACATCAGAACTATCTACATATGCATCATTATCAACAAAGGGGATGGTGGGGTTTAACTGCAGCAAGCCAGCTTTGACTCGGTGGCTATCCTGAACTACGACTGCAAGTAACTTTTTTGAGGTGGCGCACACGAGTCCACATATTCACCATATCAATACACCACTATGGATCCGCTCCCGTCTCCCTACGAGAACGCCATCCATAGCACTCACGCTTATCTTGCGTAGTTTAGAGTATCCACTTTCACTTGTCTATGAACTGATATAAGCAACCCAGAAGTCCTTTTCCGCGGACACGGCTATTCGAATAGATGATGTTAACCCTGCAGGGGTGTACTTCTTCATACATGTTTCCACCACTTAGCGTCTGCACACGACATGTGCTCGGTAGACTTCAAGCGAAAGCCGACGTGGGTGTAGACCACGACCTACCTAAACACCTAAGTCTCTAGTCCAGGTTTATCGCCTATTCGGGTTCCATCCATGAGGAGATCCGGCCGGAGTTTCGCTCACAGCCCCAAACGATGTGAACAGGGTTCCGTGACACCAAACGGGCGCCCGGTATACCCGGCCACGTGCCTACCGCATCACATCCCACCCCTACGGTCAGCGCTGTCCACGGCCACTACAAACACCAGAAACTACTTGCAACTCCTGGACAGAGGACAAGGGTGAATAAGAAGTCGAGCGGGGTCATATTTCAGGGCCCAATGTATGGTAGTAGCTGAATCATGGATCACAAACACAGAACTCAGTTCCTGAGGACGGCTGCAATGAGACAACCCACCATGTACTCCTACATGGCCTCTCACCGCTACCTTTACCAAATCGCGTTCACACACTTAGCTCACACACAGTAGGACATGTTCACACGCCTCTGATTCATCCCCGATGAATCAGACCTGACTCAACTCTAAGCAGTAGCAGGCATGACAAACAAGCATGAATGAGTAGGCACAACAGGTCTCAGACAATTCCTACTCATACTAGTGGGTTTCATCTATTTACTGTGGAATGACAGGTCATGCAAAGGATAAAAGGGTTCAGCTACCGCAGCAAGTAACAGATAAATCGGTGTTGTCCTAATGCAGTAAAAGAGAGCAGGAGCGAGAGAGTAGGATTGTATCGGAATGAACAAGGGGGTTTTGCTTGCCTGGCACTTCTGAAGATAACATTGAGTCTTCATCAGTGTCAACGATCACATCATCGGTATCACGTCTATCGAGAGGGGACAAATACCGGCAACACAGAAAAACACGATCAATGCAATGCACAATATGATGCATGCTATGACATGGCAATATGAATGTGTTTTGGGCTAATGCAACTAAAACCAGATTAAATGAAGTTGGTTTGAATATAAAATTCAAATTCAAACTCCATATGTGATTAAATAAATGCCCTTTAATTGATTTGTGCTAAACAGCAGCTATAAGTTGTTCTAACATGCATGAAAATGGTACAGATGGATTCCTTGAATTTTTCTGATAATTTTTCATATATAAATTATTTAATTTGGAGTTACGGTTAATTTTCTATGAATTATTGAAGTTTATACAATTTTCTGGAATTTCTGAATAATAATAAATCCAGAAATGAATTTACTG
>NC_041386.1:126944422-127089540 GCF_002162155.2 Triticum dicoccoides | reverse complement strand
GGAACGGCGATGGTGGCGGTGTTGCAGGGCTTCTGGAGGGCCGCGGGTCGGTGGGGAGGAAGGAGGGGGTCGAGGCGGAGCCTCTGGGCTAGTCGGGGGAGCGGGGGAAGGGCGGTGGCTGCAGCTACAGCGAACGGCGTCGACGGCTGCGCTCTGCTTCGGGAGAGGGGCGAGGAAGGCGAAGCAGGGAGAGAGGGAAGAAGTGCACGGAAGAGTGAGGGGGGTCAGGGGGATCGGGACGGCCTGCGGAAGTCGTCCACGCGGCCAGAAGCTCGTCGGCAAGCAGGAGGTGGTCGCGCGGCCGTGCGCGTGCGAGCACGCAGCAGCTTCGGGGCGAGGGGAGGAAGACGACGGAGGGCTGCAGTGGTGGGCTGGGCCGGCTTCTGCTGGGCTGCACAGTAGCGGGCCGCGTGGGTGGGTTGCCAGGTAAGGTCCAGGTAAATTCTGTGTTATATTTTTCTGTTCTGTTTTGTTTTTATTTAATTCTTTTGCCACTGTTTTGAATTTAAGAATAATTCAAACAATGCCAAAAACTCCACTGAATATTTTATATTGCTAGATGGACTTTTCCAAAAGCTTATAAAATATTTCAGGGATATTTGAAATTATATTCTAATTATATGAATATAATTCAAATTCAAATAGCTAATGATTTAAATTCAAAGTCCCAAAAAATAAATCCTTAAAAATGTTCAATATTTTGGTTGGGACCAGAACCCTTACCAAAAATTATCAAACATTTAAGAAGAGCCTTTTGGAGCAATGAATAAGATTTCTAGGGTTTCTTGCCCCTCTTTTATTTAGGGTTTTGAGGCTTCCAATATTCCTCAGTTCAAGTTTCAAAAATATAGACATGATGCACACATGAAGCTAACCTAGAGCAATGCCTGAAGCTAGGGATGTGACAGTTGGACTATGAAGATACAAGATTGAAGACTTCGTCCCGTGTCCGGATGGGACTCTCATTGGCGTGGAAGGCAAGCTTGGCAATATGGATATGTAGATCTCCTTCCTTGTAACCGACTCTGTGCAACCCTAGCCCCCTCCGGTGTCTATATAAACCGGAGTGTTTAGTCTGTAGGACCAAGACAACAACAATCATACCATAGGCTAGCTTCGAGGGTTTAGCCTCTTCGATCTCGTGGTAGATCAACTCTTGTAATACTCATATCATCAAGATCAATCAAGAAGGAGTAGGGTTTTACCTCCATCGAGAGGGCCCGGACCTGGGTAAAAACATCGTGTCCCCCGTCTCCTGTTACCATCCGCCTAGACACACAGTTCGGGACCCCCTACCCGAGATCCGCCGGTTTTGACACCGACATTGGTGCTTTCATTGAGAGTTCCTCTGTGTCGTCATCGTTAGGCTGGATGGCTCCTTCAATCATCGATAGTGATGCAGTTCGGGGTGAGACTTTTCTCCTCGGACAGATCTTGGTATCCGGCGTCTCTGCACTGCGGACCAACTCGCTTGGCCATGTGGAGCAGATCGAGAGTTACGCCCCTGGCCACCAGGTCAGGTTTGGAAGCTTAAACTACACGGCCGACATCCGCGGAGACTTGATCTTTGACGGATTCGAGCCCCTGCCGAGTGTGCCGCACGGTCACGATGAGCATGATTTAGCTCTACTATCGGACAGTGTTCAGGAGACTGCACCGGCAACCGCTCCGACCCTCAATTCGGAGCCAATTGCGCCATCCATGGACTAGTGGATAGACCCCGCCACGGAGGCCGCATTCTCAGCGGCGATCGAGCCGTGTATTGACCTTACCTTTCACGAGAGCCGTGACACCAAACTGTCGGATTCTTCCCCGGCCACGGACTCCGAACCGCCTGCGCCCGTGCCTATCGAATCCGACTGGGCGCCGATCATGGAGTTCACCTCCGCGGATATCTTTCAGCACTCGCCCTTCGGCGACATACTGAACTCATTAAGGTCTCCCTCCTTGTCAGGAGAGTCCTGGCCGAACTATGTCCGGCAGGATTGGGATGTGGATGACGAAGAAATTCGCCGCCCACCCACCACCCACTTAGTAGCCACTGTCGACAATTTGACTGACATGCTCGACTTCAACTCTGAAGACATCGACGGTATGGACGACGATGCAGGAGACGAACAAGAACTGCTGCCCACAGGGCATTGGACAGTCACCTCATCATATGATATATATATATGGTGGACACGCCCAAAGAAGGCAATGGCGACGGGACAGCGGAGGATGACCCCTCCAAGAAGCAACCAAAGCGCTGACGTCAGCGGCGCTGCTCTAAGTCTCGCCAAGGCAAAAGCGGTGATACCGGCACATGAGATAATAGCACTCCAGACAGTGCCGAAGATGACGACAATCCCCTCCAGCAAGATTTAGAGTAGGAGGATGGAGAAGCCAGCCCTCCCGAGAGAGCGGCAGATCGAGAGGCGGAGGATGATAATTACATGCCTCCCTCCGAAGACGAGGCAAGCCTCGATGACGACAAATTTGTCGTGCCTGAGGATCCCGTCGAGGAAGAGCGCTTCAAGCGCCGGCTTATAGCCACGGCAAATAGCCTTAAGAAAAAGCAATAGCAGCTTCGAGCTGATCAAGATTTGCTAGCTGACAGATGGACTGAAGTCCTTGCGGCCGAACGCCCCTCCAAGAGTTACCCAAAGCGCAGGTTGCTACCCCAACTAGAGGAGGAAGCATTAAAACCTACATCTCCAGCGTATGACGCGGCTGATCGGCCACCTCGTGGCCGTGACAAAGAGGCATTTCAGCCAAAAGCTCAGCCCGCACCCCGACGCCACTCAAATAAAAATGTCAAGGCATGGGGAAACACGCTAGACCTATGAGACGTATTGGAGGACAAAGCAAAACACGCAAGATCAATCTATGGATCACGAGGGCGCGCCACTATGCGAGACGATAACCGTCATGCCGGATATAGTAAAAGTAAATCCGGCCGGGCCGAACACGGCGGACAACACCCATTTGAGCTGCGTCGCGATATAGCCCAGTACAGAGGCGCCGCACACCCCCTATGCTTCACAGACGAAGTAATGGATCACCAAATCCCAGAGGGTCTCAAACCCGTAAATATCGAATCATACGATGGTACAACAGATCCTGCGGTATGTATCGAGGACTTCCTCCTACACATCCACATGGCCCGTGGTGACGATCTACATGCCATCAAATACCTCCCACTCAAACTCAAAGGACTAGCTCGGCATTGGCTCAACAGCCTACTAGCAGAATCCATTAGCTGTTGGGAAGATCTGGAAGCCGCATTCCTCGACAACTTCCAGGGCACTTATGTGCGACCACCAGATGCCGATGACTTGAGCCACATAATTCAGCAGCCAGAGGAATCGGCCAGGCAATTCTGGACACGGTTCTTGACAAAGAAAAATCAAATCGTCGACTGTCCGGATGCAGAGGCCCTAGCAGCTTTTAAGCACAACATCCGCGACGAGTGGCTCACCCGACACCTTGGCCAGGAAAAGCCGAAATCTATGGCAGCCCTCACAACACACATGACCCGCTTTTGCGCGGGAGAGGACAGCTGGCTGGCTCGAAGTAATAACATATCAAAGAACGATGGTACTTCGGATACCAAGGATAGCAATGGTAGGCCACGTCGCAACAAACACAAGCGCCGCATCAACAGCGACAATACTGAGGATACGGCAGTCAATGCCGGATTCAGAGGCTCTAAACCCGGTCAGCGGAAAAAGCCATTCAAAAGAAGCAATCCGGGCCCGTCGTGCTTGGTCCGTATACTCGATCGCTCGTGTCAAATACACGACACCCCCGACAAGCCAGCCAACCACACCAACAGGTAATGTTGGGTGTTCAAGCAGGCCGGCAAGTTAAATGCCGAAAACAAAGATAAGGGGTTACATAGCGATGACGAGGAGGAGCCCCGGCTGCCGAACACTGAAGGACAGAAGAGGTTCCCCGCACAAGTGCGGACGGTGAACATGATATACGCAATCCACATTCGCAAGAGGGAGCGGAAGCGTGCGCTAAGGGACGTATATGCATTGGACCCAGTCGCCCCAAAGTTCAACCCATGGTCCTCCTGCCCGATCACCTTCGATCGCAGGGACCACCCCACTAGTATCCGTCGTGGCGGATTCACTGCACTGGTCCTAGACCCAATCATCGACGGATTTCACCTCACACGAGTCCTTATGGACGGCGGCAGCAGCCTGAACTTGCTTTATCAGGACACAATGCGCAAAATGGGTGTAGACCCCTGAAGGATCAAACCCACAAAAACGACCTTCAAAGGCGTCATTCCAGGTGTAGAGGCCCATTGCACAGGCTCAGTCACACTGGAAGTGGTCTTCGGATCCCCAGATAACTTCCGAAGCGAGGAGTTAATCTTTGATTTAGTCCCGTTCCGCAGTGGCTATCATGCACTACTCGGGCGAACCGCATTTGCGAGATTCAATGTGGTACCGCATTATGCATACCTCAAGCTCAAGATGCCAGGACCTCGGGGGGTCATCACTATCAATGGAAACACAGAGCGCTCTCTCCGCACGGAGGAGCACACTACGGCCCTCGCAGCAGAAGCACAAAGCAGCCTCTTCAAGCAACCCACCAGTTCGGTGATTAAACACCCGGACACCGTCAAGCGCGCCCGAAGTAATCTGCAACAAGACCGCCTGGCACGTTCTGAGCTTGCATAGCAATGCGGCCCCCACCCCAGTCACAGCCAAACGGCGAATTCCGTGCGACGCGTACATAATTACGCATTGAAATACCATGGGTATAGGTGGGGGCATGACTGCGGCACGCCCCAAAACGCGGCTCAACCGCACTAGGGGCTTCCCGCTTTGTTATTTTTTTTGTCTTTCAGGACTTTACTCTCTGGAAACCCCGTCCGGTAGTACGATTGCCGGACACACGATACAACAACCAAGGAGGCAGAAAGCTATGTCGCACCATGAAACTCCTAGGTGGTCTCTGATAACGAGTGAAATACCTGCTTTAAATACCATTCCTCAGCTTGCCCTTGGAGGGGACATGTCAAATAGTCCTACCTTTTGCTTATCGCACTACTTGTATCATTCTGCTTCGACGCACCTTTTTGAATAAACAATGCATAGCACTAGACTATTACCGCATTCTCTATTCTTATATATATATATGTTCATTCATGACATTCAGCACCCGTACATTCTGGTACGGCCAATACGCCAGGGGCTTAAGCGTACCCCATAATACGGCGTGAGAAGTCCGAACACTTTCGACTGTGCGACACCTTGAACTTATAGCATTATATGCATCAGCTCCGAATCATGTCTTGGGTCAATAGTTGGTTTGCCCGGCTCCCATGTTTTAGTGCCTTATGTTCCGCTATATAGGATAAGGTAGCACTGGGAGAACTACTGCGATTGTGCCCCGGTTCATCTGGGCAAGCACCTCAGTAGAGAAATCTAAAACTGACTGTCATGATAAGGCGAGAGCTGATCGCTGTTCGAGAGGTCTCGAGTCCCTAAAGACTTATGCCGCTTAGGGCGAGGAGTCGGCTTTGTCCGGCTTAGGCGTGTATAGCGCCCCGAATTCGGCCTTCCGAATACTAGGGGCTTCGCCAAAATTTAAAATGGTAGACTTCTATGGCTAAGTGAGAGTGATAAAGCATTATAGTCCGATTGCCTTGTTCGTTGCACTAAGCACCTCCCTCGAAGGACCCAACAATGGGAAAAAGAGTGCTCACATTTATCCCGAACACCCCAGCACTCGTGGCATGGGGGCAGAAGCTGACGACTGGCCATCTCTCAGATTTGATAAACAGCCACACATAAGGTAATATTTTAAATTCAAACAAGCGTTGCCTAGCGCACATGAACAAGTTTTCATAATACAGGATCACACGAGCAAGTTCATTCAAAAATTACATCCTTCGCACGCTCGTCCGCCACAAGATGGGCACCCTTCAGGACACCCTCATAATACATTTTAGGGTGGTGATGCTCCTTGCCCTGCGGCGGCCCCTCCTTCACTAGCTTCTCGGCGTCCATCTTGGCCCAGTGCACCTTCGCACGGGCAAAACCCGGCGTGCACCTTCGATGCAGACGGACCGCTTTATGACTTCCAGCCGTGGACAGGCATCCACAAGCTGCCTCACCAGGCCGAAGTAGTTGTTGGGAAGGGAGTCGCCAGGCCACATCCGGACTATAAGGCCCCTCATGGCCTATTCGGCCGCCTTGTGCAGCTCGACCAGTTGCTTCAGTTGGTCGCTCACAGGCATCGGGTGTTCGGTCCCAGTATACTAAGACCAGAACAACTTCTTTGTCGAGCTTCCCTCTTCGGCCTGGTAGTACTTTGCGGCATCCGACACGCTGCGGGGAAAATCTTCGAATGCGCCTGGAGAGCTCCGGACTCGGGTAAGTAACAAGTAATTTACCTTCACATGCCTGCTTTGCATAATGAATGCCTTACCCGCCGCTATCTTCCTCATCACCTCAATTTCCTGGAGCTCTTGCTACACCTCGCCCACCCATGCCTCTTGTTTCTCCCGCTCGGTGCGCTCCTCGGCCACTTTGTTTTCTGCCTCGGACCGCACTCGCTTCAGGGTCGCCACTTCGGTCGTGGCCCCTGGCACATCCATGATGATCCTACCATTTTGTAACCACATCTTTATATATATATATATATAGACAAGGTATTACTTACCTTTGTTCTCCTCGAGCTGCCTCTTGGCAAGGCCAAGTTTTTTCTCGGACCGCTCGAGGTTCTGCTTCAGCGCGGTGACCTCCGCAGTCAGTGCGGCAGAGGTCAGCAGTGAAGCCTGCATATGCATATAGACATAATTGTATTAGACTCTTGCAGATATTATTTGATCCTCTATTTGGCTTTTCTTTGTGAACACCAAACAAAGCATCAGGGCTACTGTCTATGCGGTAATATTTTCCTATATTTTAAATACTTACCTCAAAGCCTGTTAGAAGGCTGGCATAGGCTTCAGTCAGTCCGCTCTTGGCGGACTGAACCTTCTTGATCACCACACTCATAATAGTGCGGTGCTCTTCGTCGATGGAAGCGCCTGAAGCGCTCCCAGCAGGTTGTCCGGTGCCTATGGATAGACATAGGTCACCGGCATGAGCGGCTTGCCCCTCTTGGTAGGGGGCCGCCTGCTGGAGTCCGGAACCACTGGAGGTTCCGGCACGGTGTTCGGCTGAGGGCCAAACTTGGAGCCCTTGGGATTCTTGCTCCCTTTGCGCCTGGAGTCCGGAAGGTCGCCTTGAGCGCCTCCAGGACTACCTCCCCTCGGTTCGGTGCCCCTTGAGACAATACGTCGACATTGTCCTTAGAGCGAGGAGAGGAGGCGGTTGGAAGTGACTCACTATTCATATCCGATGACTCCAAGGAACCGTCCAACGAGGATACATCAATGCGGGCTCGGGGCAGACTGCATGATCATATTCGACGTTAGATGAAGCAGTGCAATTAAAGTATGCTATGAGTTACTCTGGTATCTGAATACTTACGACTACGCCAGGGGCTTGGCCCTGAGTAACCACTCATCTTCGCTGTCGGCGGTGGTGGTGGAACAGTCCGGAAGGAGAGTCCTTCCCTTCTTGGACCCTCCGGCCTCCCCGGTTGGGGTGGCCTTCCTTTTCCTGTCTCCCCCGGCTGCAGGGGGAGAACCGTCAACTTCCTCCTCCTCGTTTTCATGGGAGGGGTGCATCTCGGAGTTATCGGACGATGAGTCCAATACCACCTAGCGTCGGGAACTCTTGCGGGTTCCCATGGCCTTCTTCTTGATCTTCTTCTCCGGCACCTCATAAGGAGCCGGAGTCCGCATCTCCATCAGGAGAGTGTCTGCAGGGTCTTGGGGCAGAGGGGCCGGACAGTCAATCTGCTCCGATGTCTCCACCCAGTCTAGTCAAAGGCATGGGAGCTCAGACCCCGCACATGGTTAAACTATGGAAAATAAATACCCTACGACGTGTACAGAACTTACCGGATTCGCAGGGCGCGTCGCGCTTAGCCCGCGGTCCTCCGTAAGGGGAGGGGGACCTCGGCTCCCTTGAACAACACCTTCCAGACATTCTTATGCATCGTGTCGAAGAGCTCGCGTAGAGTCTGGTGCTGGGCCGGGTCGAACTCCCATAAGTTGAAAGCCCGTCGTTGACACAGGAGGATCCGGTGGAAGAGCATGACCTGGACTATGTTGACAAGCTTGAGTTTCTTGCCTATCATGTTCCGGATACACTTCTGGAGTCCTTCCAGCTCCACCGATGAGCCCCAGGACAGGCCCTTCTCCTTCCAGGAAGTGAGCCGCGTGGGGATTCCAGATCGAAACTCGGGGGCCACCACCCAGTTGGTGTCGCGCGGCTCAGTGATGTAGAACCACCCCGATTGCCACCCCTTTATGGTCTCCACGTAGGAGCCCTCGAGCCATGTAACGTTGTGCATTTATCCACCATGGCTCCGCCGCATTCCGCTTGTTGGCCGCCTACTACCTTAGGTTTGACATTGAAGGTCTTGAGCCATAGCCCGAAGTGGGGCCGAACGCGGAGGAAAGCCTCACGCACGATGATGAACGCCTAGATGTTGAGGATGAAATTCGGAGCCAGATCATGGAAGTCCAGCCCATAATAGAACATAAGGCCGCGGACGAATGGATGGAGGGGAAACCCTAGTCCGCGGACGAAGTGGGTGAGGAAAACCACCCTTTCGTAAGGTTCAGGTTAGGGACGATTGGCCCCGCGGCTGGCAGCCGGTGCGCAATATCCGCGGCTAAGTATTCGGCCCCGCGCGGCTTTTTGATGTCTCCCTCCATAACGGAGGAGACCATCCACTTGCCTCCCGCTCCGGACATATTTGGAGAGGGTTGAGGAGAAGGATGTGGACTTGGGCGCTGGAGCTCGAGTGCGCGAGAATGGATGAGCAAGGAGGAAGAAGGCGTGGGTAGAAAAAGGTGAACCCTTATCCCTTTATAAGGGCGGACGAAACTATGCGCCCCCACCAGCCTGGTAAAACTCGCTTTTCCCCCAAGCGCCGTAATTGATGGCGCGGTTGGGTTACCCATGTCCGTATTGATGGGAATCCCGTAATAAGGGGACGCGATCTCTGCTTCTACAAGACATGCCAAGGAAACCGCCTCGCGAAACACGCTGACGTTGGTTGTGAAAAACGATTCGAATGGTGACCTGGCTGTGGTGTGATGTCACACTGCGGAATGCGTCGGGAGATTAGATTTATGAAAATATTATTCTCTCTATGGTTGTATGTGGAACTTGTTTTGCAGAGCCGGACACGATCCTCGTGTTCAAAATCTTCTATGAAGTATTCAGAGGAGGAACCTGCCTTGCAATGCCGAAGACAATCTGCGCGCCGGACTCATCGTCATTGAAGCCTGGTTCAGGGGCTACTGAGGGAGTCCTGGATTAGGGGGTATCCGAACAGCCGGATTATATCCTTTGGCCGGACTGTTGGACTATGAAGATACAAGATTGAAGACTTCGTCCCGTGTCCGGATGGGACTCTCCTTGGCGTGAAAGGCAAGCTTGGCAATACGGATATGTAGATCTCCTTCCTTGTAACCGACTCTGTGTAACCCTAGCCCCCTCCGGTGTCTATATAAACTGGAGGGTTTAGTCCGTAGGACCAAGACAACACCAATCATACCATAGGCTAGCTTCTAGGGTTTAGCCTCTTTGATCTCATGGTAGATCAACTCTTGTAATAGGGTTTTACCTCCATTGAGAGGGCCCGAACCTGGGTAAAAACATCGTGTCCCCCTTCTCCTGTTACCATCCTCCTAGACGCACAGTTTGGGACCCCCTACCCGAGATCCGCCGGTTTTGACACCGATATAGGTCCTTTCCAAAAGTGATATCATCATTGATGAGAAGGCGAGCCATCGATCCTTATATCGACAACACAAAGTAACTCTCAATTAAAGCACCAATGTCGGTGTCAAAACTGGCAGATCTCGGGTAGGGGGTCCTGAACTGTGCGTCTGAGGATTGATGGTAACAAGGGACGAGCGGGACACAATTTTTATCCAGGTTCGAGCCCTCTAAATGGAGGTAACACCCTACGTCCTCCTTGATTGTATTTGATGAGTATTCGGGTTACAAGAGTTGATCTACCTCGAGATCGTAATGGCTAAACCCTAGTTGTCTAGCCTATGAGAATTCTGATAGCCTCTACGGACTAAACCCTTCGGTTTATATACACACAGGAGGGGCCTAGGGTTGTATAGAGTCGGTTTGTGGGGGAAGGACATAACATATCCGACACCAACCTTATTGTCCACGCATATAGGAGTCCTACCCAGACACGGGGGAAAAGTCTTCTGCTTGTATCTTCACGGCCCACCGGTCCGGCCCATAATAAATAGCCCGGACACCCGAGGACCCCCTAGTCCAGGACTCCCTCAATACCTGTAGAGCATATTTATGATCACCTAGTTATGTTGTGATGTTTGATAGCACACAAGGTATTCCTCCAGTATCCGGGAGTTGCATAATCTCATAGTTGAAGGAATATGTATTTGACATGAAGAAAGAAATAGCAATAAATTGAATGATCATTATGCAAGCTAATGGATGGGTCTTGTCCATCACATCATTCTCCTAATGATGAGATTGTGTTATCAAATGACAACACATGTCTATGGTTAGGAAACCTTAACCAGCTTTGATCAACGAGCTAGTCTAGTAGATGATTACTAGGGACACGGTATTTGTTTATGTATTCACACATGTATTTAAGTTTCTGATCAATACAATTCTAGCATGAATAAAAAACCTTTATCATGAACAAGGAAATATCAAATAACAACTTTATTATTGCCTCTAGGGTATATTTCCTTCCGCCAACCGCGTGGCGGCATCGACGGTGACCTCGAAGGCAAGGTGCTCCTCCAAGATCTGGTGGTCGGCACAAATGGCAGCCATGATGATCTCATCCACGCGTGCGGCCATGATTTTCTTCTCCGCTGCCAGATGCTCATTAGCTCATCGCTATATTATGTGCAAAATGGTTGTGGGCGGTGCTTATTTGTTTAATAGGGCAGTTATTTGGGTGGAAGGTGTCGCGCCATCGGCGGTCGGGGCATGTGGGATGGAGAAGGAGGAGGAGGATGGGAGTTGATTACCTGACTATATCGACGAGTCCGCGTAACAAGAAGAAGGGTCGCCGACAAGGAGGCGCAGCTATAGGTAAATAAGTGAAGGTTTGAACTTGGAAAGGAAATAGGAGTAGTGGAAATGTGGCTTTTGGTCGGGGGGAGGCGGGGAGCTAGATATTTACGCGGCTGCCAACATTTTTCGCTCGGTGCTGCGAGAAACTAGCATGCAAGTGTGGTTCAAGCATGGGCGGTGGACTGTAGATGATGAAGCTTCTGGCGTAAGCCATATAAGAGGGTGCGCCAAGATATTATATATCGCATCACACACGATTCTTGCCAGTAAACTGTTTGTGGTGTACCTAATTTTTCATTCTGATTTGAAAGACAAAATGGTGTAACAGAGAGAAAGGACAGTGTTTGAATTGCTAGAACATTTATCTGTAGTGAACATGCAACTATATGAGTTCCGTGCTAAAATTTGGAAAATTTTAGTGTTCGTTTTGTGTTTTTATACATTATTCGAGTTTTCTAGCCATTCAATGTGCATAATTCAAATTTGAACTACATGCACATGCTCCACTGCGCCAAAATGAGTTGAAAAATTATATATGTGTCCTTGGTGAATGTTTAGGTCCCATGCAAGAAATGGGAATGAATTTCAAACACCACGACATCGTGGCTAGGCCGAAAACATTGAGAAACTTGATTTTTAAATTCCTGTAAATCCAAAAATCGCCTAAAAATCACAAAACTTGGCATGGTACCATGAAATGGCACCAACATGTTGTGGTAAAAAATTGTCTGATTTGGGACAAGTTATGGTATAAGCTTCTTACAAACAGGAGCTTCTCTCAACAAGCCTCATGGTTCCGAGAGGGGACGTGTCACTTGTGTGTGCGAAACAATATACACCGCTCTTGCCGCATTGATTTTTTTACAGATGCAACATAGACCAGTAGGAGTATCATGCCAACTTACAAAAATTTTCAGGGTTTGTATTGCCTTTTTTATACATTAATTGTGTTTTCCAGTCATTTAATGTGCATAATTCAAATTTGAACTACATGCACATCCTCTAGTGCACCAAAGTTGGTTGAAAAAATATATGTGTGTCCTTGAGTGAATGTTTAGGTCCCATCCAAGAATTGGGAATGAATTTCAAACACCTCGGCATCGTGGCTAGGCCGGAACATTGAGATACTTCATTTTAAAATTCCTATAAATCCAAAAATCGACTGAAAATCACGAAACTTGGATGGTATCATAAAATGGCACCAACATGTTGTGGTAAAAAATTTGTCTGATTTGGGACAAGTTTTGGTATAAGCTTTTTGCAAGCAGGAGCTTCTCTCAAGAAGGCTCGTGGTTCCAAGAGGGAACCTGTCACCTTTGTGTGCGAAATGACATACTCTGCCTCTTCCTACCTTGATTTTTTTACAGAGGCAACATAGATAAATAGGAGTTCTGTGCTAAATTTTGGAATTTTTTAGGGTTCGTTTTGCCTGTTTATACATTATTTGAGTTTTCTAGCCATTTAATATGCATAATTCAAATTTTAACTACATGCACCTGCTCCAGTGTGCCAAAATGGGTTGAAAAATCATATATTTGTCCTTGGGTGAATGTTTAGGTCCCATGAAAGAAATGGGAATGAATTTCAAACATCCAGGCGTCATGACTCGGCCGGAAACATTGAGAAACTTGGTTTTTAAATTCTTGTATATCCAAAACTCGCCTGAAAATCATGAAACTCAGCATGTTGCCTTCACATGGCACCAAATGATGTGGTAACTTGTTTGGCCGACTTACGAAAGCGCACACATTAACAACCAACAAAGTCATTTTCGAACAAGAGCTGCCATGTTATAATCAGAAACACAAGTATTATTAAAACCGTGAGTGTTCTACTAACCATTTACGTGCCGCCATGTGCCCCCTTTTTTATTAGTTAGGAGGCACCGTGTGGAGTAGCTACTTAAATATGGGTGGCATGCGAGCAGACCCCTGCACATGCTTATCGGGAGGTGAGCCCTTTGACCTCCGTCCACCGCCCACTTCCCTCCCAACTTCTCCATTAATGGTGCCCGAGCCCCTGTTTTATAGGCGCTTAATGGTGTCGCTATGTCTCACTCGACTGAGATTCAATAGAGAAAAAAAGAAATCCTGAAAAGAAAGTTTTGCATGGATCTTGATGTAAGATTTGACGGACATATATAGCATCGACTGCGACTTTTTTTGAACCAAACATCAACTGAGACTTAAAGACCGATATAAATATAATGACAATGGCAATGGATAATAATTGTCTTACATACTTAGGAAGATAATTAAAAATGCCACATGCGGTAATGCACAAAAGACATAAGGGCAAAAGAAGAAGGAAGACACGGACAACGATTTGCGTCGCTGCTCGCTAGTTTCTTGATGCATTGCTGCAGGTCAAGAGTTCCTCTAGCACCTTTCTTCATCGCCTCCACGACTAGTTCTCTCAGCGATCGATGATGATCCCTTTCATGTCTTCAATATGTTGCTTGGCAGTATCCATGGATTCCACCACCAGCCTTTCATGGTCGATGCGGAGCTTGGCATTCTCATCCATAAGTTTCTTGACGATGACACCCTTCTTCTTCAACAAGGCAGTGATCTCCTCGTGCTGCTTCACCCTTTCGGCAATCTTCGCCCTTAGCAGGTCACTCTTGGTGCAGCGATTCGCCTTATCATCACTTAGTCTGCAGATGACGCTGGTAGCATGATCAAATGAGGCATTCATCTCCTCCTACAGCTTCGCCCAGCCGAGTTCCGATCCATTAGATTATCGCGCATAGCGCACATGCGCCTGTGAGAGTCCTTGCCTGCCCGCGAGACATCTTCCCAGGCTGCCACGACGCGGCACGACCTCTCTGCTACATCCGCAGCATGGCGGCACATGTGTGCTGCTTCCGCGGAGTGGCAGGACCAGTCTGCTGCATCGACGGCGCGGTGAGACCTCTGTGCTGCTTTGGCGGCGCGGTCGACCTATGTGCTACTACGGCGGTGCAGCGGGACATGTTGGCTGCTTTCACGGTGAGGCGGGACATCTCTCGTGCTTCCGTTTCCATGCTCACCTCTCCGTCATAATTTGTCAACCTAGAACTCATGCGACACGTGGCAGATGCAAGGAACGACAATGAAAGACATGCTTGTTTTTGTTGATGAGGAAATGAGGAGGAATGTGCAGTTATCTTGGACTAGGTAGTATTTATAACCTAGTAATATGATGCAAATTGGGAAACCATGTAGGTTTTGATCGGTGTGAACAGGTTTGCAATTAAATATAGCATGGTAATTTGGAATGTGACGGGGAGCAAGCTCAAAATTTATGGATGGTTCTAGTTTCGAAGTGCTGCACGATTCCTGGATGGCGTAACGTGGGCACGCGTTCTCGGATGCATATGTGGCGTTTGCACCATAGGGTGCACTGCAATCGGCGATGTTAGCACATGACTTGTTCCATCAACCGTGCACGGTCGTTATTACCATCCCGCACGCTTCTTTTAATTAGAATACATGCCCGTCTAGTGCACACACCTTGATTTGTTTGACCATTTCTGTTTGTTGTGGCTAATCACAAACAATCCATCTGTGTGAAGTGTATGTCGTCTATCGCACACTCCTTGATCTGGCTGACCGTTTATGTTGTTTTTGCTCATCAAAAATAGTTCATCCGAGTGCACTATACGCCATATATTGCACACACCTTGATCTGACTGACCGTTTCTGTTGTGTTGCCTAATCACAAGCAGTTCATCAAAGTAAACTGTATGCCCTCTGTTGCACACACCATGATCTGGCTGACCGTTTCTATTGTGTTGCCTCATCAAAAATAGTTCATTCAAGTGAATTGTATGCCACACATCGCACACGCAACTATAATCTGAATCGTGTTTGATGACTCCGCTATCACAAATGTTTCTTATCATTTTTGACGGTTTTATTACACCACCGTTTGCGATTAATCCATCACACATAGTTTCATCGAAGGGTCTTTGATTGTAGTGTCGCGTTAGCAGCATCCTGCAGCAGTGAAAATTCCATCAAATAGCCTAATAGCAAGATGTCGTATTTTTCCTAAAACTTTTACACAACAAGATGGATATCACGTGGACTAGATCTCATGAATTTTACACACCAAATAGCCAAATAACAGGGGGTTAAAAAGATGTCATATTTTTCCTAGATTTCAAGAGTGCAAACTTACTCAACAACCCGTTACATTTGGAGATCTCTTACATTTCACACTATACCATAATTACATAATAAAATAGCTAGTACAGATATGACAACTATGATAAGTGCCAGCTTGTATCTATTTTTCTCCTCTCCCTTCAGTTCAAGTTCTTGTGTCACCCTTCCTTTCTCCTCTCCATCTATTTGCATATCTCTACCACATGATCAAATAGGGTCAAATCAGTCTCTAGTTTCAACTTATCCTTGCGAACAAGCTCTGCAATTCTCTTTTCTCCTCAACGGTACACTTCAACTCAATAGTCAATATGTTTTTACTGGCTAATTCAACACCCAAATTAGCCACCTCCTCCTCTAATGGCATCTTCTCTCTACCCCACTGGGTTGACTCATCTTGCTATGCAATATACCAATGATCATCATCTAACCTACTAAACTGTAATAATCCCCCCAAAACACACTTAACACTTCAAATTAAACAAGGGATCATTGAGATAGGTCGTGACCACTAACTGATGACACTACAAAAAGCCACTTCCATGATGATATGTGTTTGTCACAGTAGATCATGTTTTCTATCATGCATGTACATCCATGTCGATTTTATGACAGAATCAAGATAGTCATACTTGTGCTGTCGTAGAAGTGTTCCATGACAATACCAAAAATATCATCACGGAAGTGTCCACTTCCATGATGATAAATGGCGCGTCATGGAAGCACTTATGTCAAGGGTGTAGCGACCCGACCTCAAACGGTCAGGTCTCCGTGCTTCAGTGTCATCCCTGGATCGATAATGCTAACACACACAGTACTCGAAGGATTTATAACAGAGTAGAAATCACACACTTATTACATCGAATGTCTCAAAAGAGAACTTATTATAATAAATATGGCTTAAGGCCATCTAATACGATAACAACGGAAGGCTTGGAAGATAAACTGAGTCCATCAACTCCAACGGCATAGCTGAGCTGCACGGCAACGGCCTACGAACCTTACTCCTCGTCTGAAAAGTCTGGAACATAATATGTTGCATCCCGAAAATGGGTCAGCACATGGAATATGCTGGCAATATAACACACTAGAGCAAGAACAGAATAATGCTATCACTACATGCATATTTGGCTGGTGGAAAGCTCTAGGGTTATAGTTTTTGCGAAAAGCCAATTTTCCCTACAACAAAGGAATAAGTTTTGTTTAACTATCATGGTGGTTGAAACATCATTGAGAAGGTTCCTCCAACTCAATCCCAATTAAAGTAATTATCAACCCAACAATACTAATTAAGAGTGATGAGATACTTAGGATACTCCAAGTACTAGATACTCAAGATTGTCCATAACCGGGGACACGGCTAACCATGATTAGATTGTACACTCTGCAGAGGTTTGCGCACTTTTCCCCACAAGACTCGATCTCCTCTGTTGGATTTCTCGCACTACAGGGTGTTTGAGAAACGGATGACCGAGACACAGTCTTTCAGAAACATTAACTCTTTACTCTGGGCAGACCATACCAAACCTACATCCCTCTACCTGCTGATCCACCTCTTCAAGAGCTCATGCAACCTACTCAACTATGTTAGAGCCCATAATAGCTTGTGGCTGCACATGGAAGTTTCTAGCATGAAAATATCTTAGTTCCCTTTAAGCCTGGGTGGCGGACCTTAGGATGATCACACGGGTACTCCGGGATATCCTAGGACAACACTGGATTCTCAAGGTGACCGACAAGCAATCCACCCAGATGTATATTAAAATTGCCACCTTAAGTTGAACCATTAAAGTATAAGCAATACGTAGAAGTAACTCCCAAGGGTTTGAATATAACAGGGCAATAGGTTTTGCCTCATCAACTACTTCCCAACCCACATGTTAATCACATCCTAATCATGCAATGTTTGTCGATTGGAACTAATGCATAAAAACTGGATATGAAAGGAGTATGATCAATGTGTTACTTGCCTTGCTGATGATTCACAAAACCTAGGGACTCGTAGTAGCACGCTTCGCACTCCGAGAATTCTATCGCAAACAAACAATAGCATACATAAGCAATGAAGCAAAGAAGCACGGGTAAACTCAAATCAGAAGAATTGACCAGAAAGTTCAATTTAAGAACTCCGGTTTGCAAAAAGAATCAAATCAAATCAAACGGAGCAACGAAACTCAAACTGCGAAAGAAACAAGATCTATTTACTAATCTGAACTAAAGTCATATTTTACAGTACTAAAATCTTGTTCAAGTTGATTAAACAGAAAGAGGGTTTCGAGACGAAGGTCTAGGCGCTTGAATCGCCTGATTCTGATAAACGAGCGAAAAGATAAACAGAAACGAAAACAAATCGTTATCGAAAATAATCGCGAAAAATCCGAGAAAAGAAAAACTAACAAACAGGCTAACGAACGAACGTTCGTTCGCTGTAACTAACGAGCGAAAACCGTTCGTTAAAACGAACGTACGGACGAACGTCTGCAAAGTAACTAAACCGAGGAAAACTGGCGAATCGACCTATAAAAACGAAATTAGGGTTTATAAAAAAACGGATCATTTTTTTTTTAAAAAACGAAGGGCGGCGCGGGGCGGCAATGGCGAGCGGCCGCGCGTGGCAAAGGGCGGTGGCGGCGCGGCTAAGCGGCGGCGGCGAGGCAGGCGGCGGGGTTGGTGGCTCAGGTGGTGTTGGAGGGGGTCCGGGGCGGGGTATTTAAGGAGGGGGGGCTTGCTTGGGGGAGGGGGCAAGGCTGCGCGGGGAGGAGGAGTCCCGGCCGGACTTGGCTAGCAGCAGCGGCGCTCGCGGTCTCCAGGTCGGAGACGAGGCGCGGGGCGGTTGGGCCAGCTCGGCTGGGCTTTGGCCCAGTCGGGCGCTGCGATATTTTCTTTTAAAAATAATTTTGCCAGAAAATAAATAAATCCTAGAAAATAAAATAAAAATCTAAAAATACAAAAACAAATTTTCACCATCTAAATAAAATATTTAGAACGAGATGAACATTTTTTTGGCCCTAAAATGCAATTTTGAAAAAGTGCAATTTTTCTAACGCAAATAAAGTAGCAATAAAATCCGAATTAAATGAACTATTTGATTTTAATATTTTTCCTCCAATATTTCAATTATTTGTGATAAGTCATATTATCTCCTCTCATATATTTTAATATGAAATATTTTCGGAGAGAAAAATAATTAAAACCAAAATCCTCGTTTCAATATTTGATAAAATTCAAATATGAAAGCAATGAAATCCCCAACTCCCTCCAAGGGTACTTGAGTTGCTTAGCATCTCGAGGATCGCAAAACGAAATGCAGTAAAATATGATATGCATGGATGATCTATGTATAATATTCGAAATTGAAAATTTGGGATGTTACAAACCTACCCCCCTTAAGATGAATCTTGCCCTCGAGATTCAGTTTGGCTTGAAAATAGGTGTGGGTGGTCTTTGCGAAGATCATCCTCTCGTTCCCAGGTGGCTTCATCCTCGGTATGGTGGCTCGACTGAACTTTGCAAAACTTGATAACGTTGCCGCGGGTGACTCGGCTGGCAAATTCAAGAATCCTGACTGGCTTCTCCTCATAGGTCAAATCACTGTCCAACTGAATCGCCTCCAAGGGTACTGTATCTCTTAACAGTATATCGGCCATCTCAACATGACACTTCTTCAACTGTGAAACATGAAATACATCATGAACTCACGACAGTCCTTCAGGTAACTCCAACTTGTAGGCAACATCTCCCATACGTTCCAAAACACGATACAGTCCTACAAATCTCGGGGCTAACTTTCCCTTAACTCCAAAATGTTTCACTCCTAGCATGGGTGATACTCGCAGATATGCTCTGTCTCTAATTTCATAGGTTACCTCCTTGCGTTTCGAATCTGCATAACTCTTCTGCCTGGACTAAGCTACCTTCAGTCTATCTCAGATCAACTTAACTTTCTCTTCAGACTCCTTGATCAAGTCTGGTCCAAACAACTATCGGTCTCCAACTTCATCCCACATCAACGGTGTTCTGCACCTTCGTCCATACAGGGCTTCGAACGGTGCCATCTTCAAACTGGCTTGGTAGCTATTGTTATATGAGAACTCCGCGTAGGGAAAATTGTCATCCCAACTAGATCCATAATCTAGCGCACATTCCCTCAACATGTCCTCCAGAATCTGGTTGACTCTCTCGGTCTGTCCATCTGTCTACGGGTGAAATGTTGTACTGAACTCCAACCTTGTCCCCAAAGTTTGGTGCAGCTGATGCCAAAACTTTGAAGTAAAATGTGTTCCTCTATCTGATACGATGGTCCTTGGAACTCCATGCAGATATACGATCCTGGTCATATATATCTTGGCCAACTTTGCAGTTGTATAGGTGGTTTTCATTGGGATAAAGTGAGCTACTTTGGTCAAGCGATCAACTACTACCCATATAGAATCATATCCTGATTCGGTCCTGGGAAATCCGATGATAAAATCCATGCCAAGTTTATCCCACTTCCATTCGGGTATCGGCATAGGCTGTAACAATCTTGCTGGCTTTTGATGTTCTGCCTTCACTCTCTGACATACATCACATACAGCTACATACTCGGCAATATCCTTCTTCATACCTGTCCACCAGAAACGTTCCTTCAAATCCAAATACATCTTGGTGTTTCCAGGGTGTATCGAGTATGGTGAGTCATGAGCCTCCTGAAGTATTAACTTCCTGATCTCTGTGTTATTGCGCACATAAACACGGTCCTCAAACCATAAGGTGTCGTGCTCATCCTCACTAAAATCTTTGGCCTTTCCTTTGCTCATTCGCTCTTTTATCTCAGCAATCTCTTTGTCATCCTTCTGAGCTTCTCGAATCTTTCCTAACAATGTAGACTGAACCTCCATTGTTGCAACAAAACCTCTAGGAACAATCTCCAATCGAAGTTCCTTGAGATCCTCTGCTAACTCCTCTGGTAATCTTGTGCTCACTAGGGTGTTAGCATAACTCTTCCGACTCAAAGCGTCTGCTACGACATTGGCCTTGCCTGGATGATAGTGAAGCTTCATTTCATAATCCTTTATAAGCTCCAACCATCTCCTGTGCCTAAGGTTCAGCTCCTTCTGTGTGAAAATGTACTTCAAACTCTTATGATCCGTGTACACATCACAACGGTTTCCAATAAGGTAACGTGTCCAAGTCTTTAACGCATGCACTATGGCTGCTAACTCCAAATCATGCGTGGCATAATTCAATTCGTGCAGTTTTAGTTGTCGTGAGACATACGGAACAACTCTTCCGTCCTACATAAGCACACTTCCAAGTCCTAGGCGAGAGGTGTCGCAATACACTTGGAAATCCTTGCGTATATCCGGCAAAATCAGCACTGAGGCTGTAGTCAAACGTTTTCTTTAACTCCTAAAAACTTGCCTCACATTCTTCCGTCCATTTAAATTTAGCATCCTCCTTCAATAGCTCCGTCACTGGCTTCTCAATATTGGAAAAAATTTCAATGAATCTTCGGTAGTATCCCGCGATTCCAAGAAAACTGCAGATCTCGCTAACTGAACTGGGTGCCAACCATTCAGTGACTGACTGAACCTTGGTGGGGTCTACCGCTATACCTTCTCCTGATATAACATGTCCAAGGAATCCGACTTCCTTCAACCAAAACTCGCATTTGCTGAACTTGGCATACAACTGATGTTACCTGAGTTTCTTGAGAACTAAACTTAAATGCTCCTTGTGCTCCTCCTCATTCTTCGAGTATACCATTATATCATCAATGAACACCTTGTTCATCATGCTCATGAAGTAGGCAGGGGCATTAGTCAGTCAAAATGACATGACCGTATATTCATACAACCCGTACCATGTGGTGAATGTTGTCTTTGGTATATCCTTCTCTCAATTTTTTAACTGGTGATATCCTGATCGCAGATCGATCTTTGAAAACACCTTAGCTCCTTGAAGTTGCTCGAACAAATCATTGATCATCGGCAGTGGGTATTTGTTCTTGATCGTCACCTCATTCAACACACGATAATCAAAAACCATTCTTAGAGACTTATCCTTCTTCTAAACCAAAAGCACTAGGGCTCCCCATGGTGATGAACTCCGTCGAATGTATCCTTTCTCCAATAACTCCTTGATCTATTTCTTAATCTCCTCCAGATCACTTGCGGGCATCCGATAGGGTCTCTTTGATATTGGCCCTGTACCTGGCAATAGCTCTATCAAAAACTCGATGTCTCAATCCGGTGGCATGCCTGGTAACTCCTCTGGAAAAACATCCGGGTAATCCTTCACTACAGGCACTTCCACCTGAACAACTCCCGTGAGGATATTTAGTTGGCTCCTCCTAGGCGCATGCCAAGATACATACTTAATCCTTTTTCCCTCCGGGGTGGTGAGATAAATCGACTTACTAGCATAGTCAATGCTTCCTCCATACTTTGACATCCAGTACATGCCTAATATCATATCCAATCCTTGTGGATCCAAGATTATTAGGTCGGACGGAAAAACATGGCTACCAATGGTTAAGGGTATTTGGTCACACCATCGACTAGCCATATACTCTGCTCTAGGTGAACTCACTAACAGAGGAGTCCTAAGGGTTTGGGTTGGTATTTTAAACTTATCCACGAGTTCCCTTGATATGTATGAATGCGATGCACCAGTATCAAAAAGAACAAGGGTGGTAAATGACTTAACCAAAAACTTACCTATAACTGCGTCTGGCTTCTCTTCAACCTCCTCCATGTTAACGTGGTTCACTTGTCCTTTGTTGAATGGATTGAGCTTCTTCCCAGCGCTCCCATTGCCGTTTCCATTCTCCGCTTCAGGGCACTCCATGGCATAGTGTCCAGTCTTCCCGCACTTAAAGCAAGTAATGTGACTTAGATCTCTCTTGGCGGGTGTGGTTGGATTGGGGCGGTTCTGATTGTTGTTGGCTCCATTCCCAGTCCCATTCTTAGAACCATTATGGTTACGCGAACTTCCTCCGGTGTGGTTATGAACTCCATGGTTATGAACAAGTCCTCCCAAGTTCGGGGTTAGGCGAGGATTCTGCTGAGCTCCTGAGTTATACCTCCCTTGCCCATACTTCCTCTTACGGCACTCAATTTGCTGTTGCTTCCCTTCAATCATAAGAGCCTTATCTACCAACTCCTGGTAGTTGTTGAATGTTGCCACCAACAATTGCATGCTCATCTCATCATTCAGCCCTTCCATAAACTTCTCATGCTTCGCGGCATCCGTGGCCACATCATCCGGGGCATAGCGAGATAACTTGCTAAACTCATCCACGTACTGAGCTACAGTATGGTTCCCCTCACGTAAGTTGCGAAACTCATGCTTCTTCATATTCATAGCTCTAGTTGAGACATGGGCTGTGCGGAAAGCTTGCCGAAACTGATCCCAAGTGACGTTGGCTATGGGGAAAGTGGCCGTGTAATTCCCCTACCATGAGGCTGCTGGTCCATCCAATTGATGTGCGGCAAAGTGCACCTTCTTAGCATCTGTGCAACCTGCGATGGTCAACTCCCTTCCAATACGGCGTAGCCAATCATCTGCAACTATAGGCTCGGTGCTACTGGAAAATACCGGCGGCTGCAACCTCAGGAAGCGAGCTAACTTGTCAACTGGAGGCGGGTTGTTGTTGTTGTTGCCTTGGTTCTGGACTAACAATTGCATCAAGGCATTCTGCTGCTGGATCAACTAAGTGAGCTCTGGCAGGAAGGCAAATCCGGTGTCATGTCTCGGAGGCATCTGGCGGGTTTAGAGGGGAGAGATTAGAATAAAAAAGGGGTCTAGTGAGAAAGCACTACCCATATGCACATGAGACAAACACAATCATTTCACTCAATCAAATCAAGCAAGGGCATACAAACGGTCTAGAACTATCGTAAAAGTGCTCAGTTACTACTATATACATGGGGGAATACTACTATCATTTGGTGGTCATCTAGAAATTTTGATTGGTGGAAGACTCCATGATGTCTGCTCTAGCTTTGTCTTTAAAGTCATCATCACTGGGGTCGGAGTCAGTGTCGTTGATGATGATGTAGTTCTCCGGGCAAGTGGAATCGTCGTCCTCTCCTCCCGGCATGGAATCTCCCATGAATACTCTGATCTTCTTTATCAGGTCGTCATTCTTCTCCAATAGTGTTTCAATTTCCTCCTCATATCCATCGCGCGTAGACTTGAGTTCTTCTTCTAGATCGATGATCCTTGTCTTCGCCTTCTTCAAATCTATCATGTCTGCGCACATCTGATTCTCCTGGCATCGAATGTGCTGGTTTAACTCCTGGATGAAAGCTGCAATGGACCTGTCCTTCTTGGTGCTGATCATCTCCCATTGCTCATCTCAGCACCCACATATCTGATAGATAGTGTCCTTAACATCCTTGTTGTAGACTTCTTCAATGCGTCCCATGGTAATGTGGGCCGCCATGCTCTTGCCTAGACTCCAGGTGGGTGCTTCAAAAGAAAATTCTATGGGCTTTGTGGTTGGCGAGAACGTCCTTCCTGGAACTTGAACTTGAATCATCCAGTGCTCCTCTTCTAGTAAGATGGTGTTCTACGTCCCGGTGAATCTTGGTATTCCAATGTTCAAGTACCTAGTGACTTCCTTCAAGTGGCCTCCAAAGGGTGTGTCTTCATCCGGTTGTGCAAACTTGTTCTTCAATTCCGCCATCCTAAAGAGTAGAAAATAGGAGAGGAGTCAGAAATGAGTAGAGGAGAGTGACCTATGGCTTATCTTAATGCTCGTGTCCTACACTCAGTGTGTGCTCTGATACCATCTTGTAGCGACCCGACCTCAAACGGTCAAGTCTCTATGCTTCAGTGTCATCCCTGGATCGATAATGCTGACACACACAGTACTCGAAGGATTTATAACAGAGTAGCAATCACACACTTAATACATCGAATGTCTCAAAAGAGAACTTATTACAATAAATATGGCTTAAGGCCATCTAATACGATAACAACAGAGGGCTTGGAGGATAAAGTGAGTCCATCAACTCCAACGGCATAACTGAGCTGCACGACAACGACCTAATGAACCTTACTCCTCGTCTGAAAAGTCTGCAACATAATATGTTGCAGCCCGAAAACGGGTCAGCACATGGAATATGCTGGCAATATAACACAGTAGAGCAAGAACATAATAATGATGTCACTACATGCATATTTGGCTGGTGGAAAGCTCTAGTGTTATAGTTTTTGCGAAAAGCCAATTTTTCCGTACAACAAAGGAATAAGTTTTATTTAACTATCATGGTGGTTGAAACATCATTGAGAGGGTTCCTCCAACTCAATCCCAATTAAAGTAATTATATTGCCAAGTACTCCAAGTACTATATACTCAAGATTGTCCATAACCGGGGACATGGCTAACCATGATTAGATTGTACACTCTGCAGAGGTTTGCGCACTTTTCCCCACAAGACACGATCTGCTCCGTTGGATTTCTCGCACTACATGGTGTTTGAGAAACGGATGACCGAGACACAGTCTTTCAGAAACATTAACTCTTTACTCCGGGCAGACCATACCAAACCTACATCCCTCTACCTGCTGATCCACCTCTTCAAGAGCTCATGCAACCTACTCAACTATGCTAGAGCCCATAATAGCTTGTGACTGCACACGGAAGTTTCTTGCATGAAAATATCTCAGTTCCCTTTGAGCCTGGGTGGCGGACCTTAGGATGATCACATGGGTACTCCAGGATATCCTAGGACAACACTGGATTCTCCAGGTGCCCGACAAGCAATCCACCCAGATGTGTATTAAAATTGCCACCTTAAGTTGAACCATTAATTAACAATCTCACATCTGTCATGGATTCACTCACCCAAACCACGTCTACGAGCATAGCATAGTAGTATAAGCAATATGTAGAAGTAACTCCCAAGGGTTTGAATATAACAGGGCAATAGGTTCTACGTCATCAACTACTTCCCAACCCACATGTTAATCACATCCTAATCATGCAATGTTTGAGGATTGGAACTAAAGCATAAAAACTGGGTATGAAAGGAGTATGATCAATGTGTTACTTGCCTTGCTGACGATCCGCAAAACCTAGGGACTCGTAGTAGCACGCTTCGCACTCCGGGAATTCTATCGCAAACAAACAATAGCATACATAAGCAATCAAGCAAAGAAGCACGGGTAAAACTCAAATAATAAGAATTGACCAGAAAGTTCAACTTAAGAACTCCGGTTTGCAGAAAGAATCAAATCAAACGGAGCAACGAAACTCAAACTTCGAAAGAAACAAGATCCGTTTAATAATCTGAACTGAAGTCAAATTTTACATTACCAAAATCTTGTTCATGTTGATTAAACAGAAAGAGGGTTTTGAGACAAAGATCTAGGCGCTTGAGTTGACTGATTCCGATAAACGAGCGAATAGATAAACTGAAACGAAAATCGAATCAGAAATCGCGATCAAAAATAATCGCGAAAAATCTGAGAAAAGAAAAACTGACGAACAGGCTAACGAACGAGCGTTCGTTGTGTGTAACTAACGAGCGAAAACCATTCGTTAAAACGAACGTACGGACAAACATCCGCAAAGTAACTAAACCGAGAAAAGTGGCGAACCGACCTATAAAAACAAAATTAGGGTTTCTAAAAAAACCAGATCGTTTTTTTAAAAACCGAATGGCGGCGACGGCGGCTTATACCTCCGTCGAGGCTCTAGCGAGGCGGGGCGGCTCCAGCGAGGTGGGGCTGCGGCGGCGGGCGGCGCGGGCGGCAACGACGAGCGGCGGCGCGCGGCTTAGCGGCGGCGGCACTATGGGGCGGGGCGAGGCAGGCGGCAGGGTTGGCGGCTCGGGTGATGGTGGAGGGGGTCCGGGGCGGGGTGTTTAAGGAGGGGGGCTTTCTTGGGGGAGGGGGCAAGGCGGCGCAGGGAGGAGGAGTCCTGGCCGGACTCGGCTAGCGGCAGCGGCGCTCGTGGTCTCCAGGTCGGAGACGAGGCGCGGGGCGGTTGGGCCGGCTCGGCTGGGCTTTGGCCCAGTCGGGCGCTACGATTTTTTTTTGAAATAATTTCGCCGGAAAATAAATATATCCTAGAAAATAAAATAAAAAACTAAAAATACCAAAACAAAATTTCACCATGTAAATAAAATATTTAGAACGAGATGAACATTTTTTGGCCCTAAAATGCAATTTTAAAAAACGTGCAATTTTTCTAACACAAATAAAATAGCAATAAAATCCGAATAAAATCAACTATTTTCTTTTAATATTTTTCCTCCAATATTTCAATTATTTTGGAGAAGTCATATTATCTCCTCTCATATATTTTAATATGAAATATTTTTGGAGAGATAAATAATTAAAACCAAAATCCTCGTTTCAATATTTGATAAATTTCAAATATGAAAGCAATGAAATCCCCAACTCTCTCCAAGGGTCCTTGAGTTGCTTAGGATTTTGAGGATCGTGAAAAGAAATGCAGTAAAATATGATATGCATGGATGATCTATGTATAACATTCCAAATTGAAAATTTGGATGTTACAAAGGGTAACCGACACATGGCATCCACCGTAACGGGTCGCCGTTAAGCTATCAGGTTCCGGTTTGGATCCAATAACCCATTAACAGTCCGGACCAATTCGGATTTTCCACGTGTAAAATTCTCATTCGCCGGCGGATCCATGTGTCGGCTCAGCATTGGGACAATTGTCATCCAGCGAATGTACGGGACGCACCTATGATACGTCGACACGTGGCTCGACCCAACAATGGCCCATTCAGGTCAAAAGGCTGGCCCGTTGGACCTGGTCAAAAGGTAACAGTCGGCCCACTTAAAGCCTGTTAACAACCTGTTCGCATATAGCCCATTTACAGCCTGCTAACTCACGACTCTTTATGGCCTATTTGAATTAGGCCCAATAGCTTCATCTGGGCCGTCCAATATGATTATAGCTCATTGTAACTTCCGGCCCATGTATGGCCCCTGATGTCTTTCGGCCCATATGAGGTACTTTGTAACTCTTGGCCCATTAAAGGCACGTGGTGAAACTGGCCCATAATGAATGGTGTATAGCTTTATACGCATTAATGACCCATTATTCCATTGGGCCATTTCTAGCCCATGTTATCTCTCGGCCTTCTCAGGGCCCATTTATTCTTGGGCTGACTTGCAGCATTCAATTACTTATGGTTCGTTACTGGCATGTTCCGGTTGTGGGCCAAATTCAGCCCATGGTTAAAGTCGGCCTGTTTCTGGCTCGTTAATCAGTTGGGCCTTTTCATAGCATCATCAAATACGGCCCATTAATGAGCCATTATGCCTGTCAATAGAAACAAGCCCGTTATACTCATTGACCTATTAACGACCCGTTATGGTCGGCCCATGAATGGACGTTTCCCTCTCTAGCCCGTTTACATCCCATGATGCCTTCCGTTATAGGCCCATGTTTGGCCAATTGATCATACGGCCCATAGAAGGCCCATTGTTTCTACGGCCCATAGAAGGCTGGTTTTTCTATGGCTTGTAGAAGGCCCGTAGGAGGCCCATGGTCACTGCAGTAGATATGTAGCCCATGGTTATTATGGTCTAGTTTTAAAAAATAGGTTATCGCGGCCACAAGCAAACCGTGGAAAAATAACTGCAGTGAGTACAAGCAAACAAATAAACAAGACAACAAGGAAATAAATAAGCAAGCAACTTACGCTAGGCTATTATGGGTATTACTGTAGGATCGAAAGTATGTCTAGAGGGGGGTGATTAGCACCACAAAAAAAATACACTTCCATGATGATACATGTTTGTCACAATAGGTCATTTTTGTTTGTCATGCATGTACATCCATGACAAATTTATGACAGAATCAAGATAGTCATACCTATGCTGTTGTAGAAGTGTTCCATGACATTACCAAAATTATCATCACGGAAGTGTCCACTTCCATGACAATAAATCGCGCGTCACAGAAGTGCTTTCGTCAAAGGTGACCGAAACATGGCATCCACCGTAACGAAACGCCGTTAAGCTATCGGGTCGGGTTTTGGATCCGATAACTTGTTAATAGCCCCGACCAATGGGGATTTTCCATGTGTAAAATCATCATTGGCTGGAGGAGACATGTGTCAACTCATCCAATGGGCGAGACGCGCCTATGATATGTTGACACGTGGACCGGCCCATCAAGTTTAAATGGGCTGGCCCAACTGAAGGCCCACAAGATTTTGCAGACCATAATGGGCCGGCCCAGCTAAAGGCCCATGAGATTTTGCAGACCATAATGGGCTGGCCCAGCTAAAGGCCCACAAGATTTTGCGGGCCATAATGGGTCGGCCCAGGTAAAGGCCCACAACATTTTTTTGTGCCATAATGGGCCAGCCCAGGTAAAGCACACAAGATTCTTGCGGGTCATAATGGGCCGACATAGCTAAAGGCCCACGAGATTTCGCCGACATTAACGGGCCGGCCCAGCTGTAGGCCCACAAGATTTTGTGGACCCTAGTAGGCCGGCCCATTAACTGCCTGCCATGTTTTGGGCCAAATGTCGGCCCATATTTGATCCGGTCCATTATTGGCCTGCCATGCTCCGAGCCTAATAGTGGCCCATATGAGATTCGGCCCGTTAAAGGCCTACCACGTTTTGGGCCAAATTATGGCCCAGATCAGGTCCGGCCCTTTAAGAGGCTTTGGGCTCAATTATGGCCCGTATCAGATTCGGCACGTCACCTGGACACTATGCTTTTGGGCCCACTTGCTAAAGGCCCACTTAGTAATTCGGTCTGATATTAGTTTTGGCCTGTTAAGGGCCCATTTAACATTTCGGCCCTATATTAATTTCATCCTGTTAAAAGCCTGTCATATAGTTGGGCCTAACTACGGCTCGGTTTGCATCCGGCCTGCTCACAGCCGATATCTGATTGGGCCAAAGAAGGACCGAGACAATTTTTTGGCCTGTTAAAAGCCCATGATTTGATTCGCACAATCATGGGCCGGGGTTCATTTCGGGCTGCTGCCGGCCCGTGAGCTGATCGGCACGTTTCAGGCCCAACCTACATCGTGATTGCATGATGGCCCGATTATGTACCGTAATTTTACGGTTTGGCCGGTTTACTACGAAGACAGGATATATATAAAGTAAAATAACTGCAGCATCATGAATAAGAAAAAACCTATACTATACAATAAAGAAATTATGGCATATTACATCCACTGGGCATCAAAGTTCGCTACTATGATAATAAAGCACAAGCAGACAATAGATTACACACACTGGGCATCAAAGATCGCCACCAGTGCAAATAAAGACGCCGACAAAATAATATGCAAAACTGACAGCACTTAAATAGAGTTCAAGAAAGGTTAGCCCTGCTGGGGAGCTGCAGCGCAAGTAGCTGAGCAAGATGATGAGGCCGCGCTTGTTCAACACTTACATCTTCCTCACTCTGAAATATAAACAAGCGGACAGATAACAGGTTTTGCACATAAAAGTATTAGTGCTAACAATTCATCACATTTCTTACTGACGAATAAAGTGACACAGTTTAAATTTGCATTAACACAATATGGTATTGTTCAGGTCAAGACATGGGAGGAAATGACATTGTGAAGAAGTTGGCAGCTTTACGACACCACTGGATTACAGATCAAGAACTCATAAGTATCAATGGTTAGTGTGCTGTCAATTTATACCATTTCAGATTGGCAAATAAAGAGATGGTTTAAATAATAGTAGAATGATATGACATTGTTCATAGTTAAGACATTGCAGAATATGACATTGTGCTATAGTGGGTAGGTTCACCACACCACTGGATTACAGATGAAGAACAGAAGCATACATGTAGTGCAAAAGAAGATCACTTGCTCTGTATAGTTTAAGTTACATGGTATGAAGAAGGAACTTGGTTGTACAACTAAAAACTTAAATTGAGAAAGGACGAACTTTTGTTTATGAACTACATATAATAAACTTTAAACAAGCAATTTGATGCAAACACCAAAAATAAACAGCTGTTGCAGTCATGCCTAACCAAATATATACAACAAAGTTTGAAGGCTTGAGATGGACAAACTTACATTATTGGTGAAGACATGCTCTATAAAGGCCTTGTCCATGCCGATGGGGGGGGCTATTCAAGAAGTTTACCACAGAATCTTCTTCAAAAGCATTGACTTTATTCTACATTTTGTTAAGAGTAAATATAGATGTGATAATATACGAAAAAACGGAGAATATTTAAGATAAGATGAAGAGTGATGCTACATAACCAAGTAGCTATAAATGTAAGTGCAGCGATACAGGAAAAAGGTACAACCAAGAGCAATGCACAGCTAAACTTCTTCAGTACCAACCTTATGGTAAGAGTAAATATAGATCTGATGTGTAGAAAATGGAGGGCAAAGGAAAATAAGTTGCAGAGTGATGGTACATGAACACCTACCTGTCATTATAAGTACACTGATAAAGGAAAGCATGTACTTACAAGAACAATGCAGAGCTAAAAAAACATTGGCATTGGATATATTCTACACTAATGTAACCATTCATACAAATCAGATAATTTGGAGCGAACAATTGATAAAAACATTGGTGTCAGTGTCAAAACCAGCGGATCTCGGGTAGGGGGTCCCGAACTGTGCGTCTAGGCCGGATGGTAACAGGAGGCAGGGGACACGATGTTTTACCCAGGTTCGGGCCCTCTTGATGGAGGTAAAACCCTACTTCCTGCTTGATTAATATTGATGATATGGGTAGTAAAAGAGTAGATCTATCACGAGATCAGAGAGGCTAAACCCTAGAAGCTAGCCTATGGTATGATTGTATGTTGTGATTGTTGTCCTACGGACTAAAACCCTTCAGTTTATATAGACACCAGAGAGGGTTAGGGTTACACAAGATCGGTTACAAAGGAGGAGATATCCATATCCGTATTGCCTAGCTTGCCTTCCACGCCAAGTAGAGTCCCATCCGGACACGAGACGAAGTCTTCAATCTTGTATCTTCGTAGTCTAACAGTCTGGCCAAAGGATATAGTCCGGCTATTCGGAGACCCCCTAATCCAGGACTCCCTCAGTAGCCCCTGAACCAGGCTTCAATGATGATGAGTCCGGCGCGCAGTATTGTCTTCAGCATTGCAAGGCGGGTTCCTTCTCCGAATACACCACAGAAGAATTTGAATACGAGGATAGTGTCCGACCCTGCAAAATAAGTTCCACATTCCACCGTAGAGAGAATAATATTTTCGCAGATCTAATTTGCTGGCTTGTTTTGGCAGCATGACGTTATGTCATGGCCCGGTGATTATTCAAACCGTTCCCTTTAACCAGCCCCACACATAATGCGAGGCAGTTTTTCGACACGTCTTGTCAAAGTAGAGATCGTGCCCCCTTATTACGGGATTCTCATCAATACGGGCATGGGTAACCCAACACCGCCACCAATTACGGCGCTTGGGGGATAAGCGAGTTTTACCACGCAAGTGGGAATGCTCAGTTTCATCCGCCCGTATAGAGGGATAAGGATTCACCTTCTTATCCACGCCTTCTTCCTCCTTTGCTCATCCGTTTTCGCACATTCAAGCTCTAGTGCCCAAGTCCACACTTCCCACCTCAACCTTCTCCAACCATGTCCGGAGCGGGAGGTAGGTGGATGGTCTCCTCCGTCACGGATGGAGACATCAAGAAACTAAGGAGAGCCGGATACCTGCCCGACGACATCATGCACCGGCTCCCAGATGAGGGGCAGCTCATCCCGACCCCCAGGCCCCATGAGAGGGTAGTATTCCTCACCCATTTCCTCCGTGGACTGGGATTCCCTCTCCATCCATTCGTTCGGGGGCTCATATTCTATTACGGCCTGGATTTCCACAATCTGGCCCCAAACTTCATCCTCAACATCTCGGCTTTTATCGTCGTGTGCGAGGCCTTTCTCCGCATCAAGCCCCACTTCAGCTTATGGTTGAAGACCTTCAACGTCAAGCCGAAGGTTGTGGGCGGCCGCCAGGTAGAGTGCTGTCAGGACCCCGATTCCAAGTCACATCGATCTAGCTGGTAACACCTCATATCACTTTGCGGCTTCACGCACGGTATCCCACGGGTGTCGCCTTACCATGGCCCGAGACCGTTTGCGCCTTTTGGCTCACGTATATGATAGTGTCGCTAGCATCCATATGACAGAGAACCCGGGCCGACATGGCTAGTCGTGAACCCAAAGCGGCACAGACCTATGGAGACAGGCATACATGAATCACATCGAACATGTCGGTCATCAACGAGTCATTCCGGGCTGTAGCACTGGGCTAACAGGACTCCAGGGAACCCCGGGCTGTAGTAGGCTAGGCAGGACTCCGGAAGTCACCGTGTGACATTTCCCCGAAGGGACAGACATAGGGACGAAGTGAAACACATGCCGGCCAGTCAAGTGTCCTGAACAGTAGTGCTTGGCTAGCAGGACTCCGGTGAACCGGGCTGTAGCGGACTACTATGGCTCGAGGAATACTAGACTACATTTCCCCATAAGAAAGGCTGCCAAGGATAAACAACTAGATCGTCAGATCCCACTCATACCAAGCATTTCAATCATACACACAATATGCCCGATATGAGTACATACAACATGGCATCACAACAAAACTCTACAACTCAAGTACTTTATTTAAAGGCTCCAGAGAGCCATACATAACATGTTCATACAGATAGGGGTCACATGACCCGACACTCAAGTCATACAAACATACAAGCACATGCGGAAGCAACTAGTCTGAGTACATACTCTAGAAAGAAAGAAGGCTTCTCGAAGCCTGTCTATCTACATAGGGCCCTCCATGGCCAGGATCACCACCTGGGTGGCTAGTCACTCGTCGACGTCAAGGTCTACATAAAACCCATCGGAGGGGGCAGTGTTGTCGTCTGAAAACAATAAATAAGCAAACATGAGTACAAAGGTACTCAGCAAGTCTTACATCAGAACCTACTATACATGCTTATTCTCAAGAAGGCGATGGGGTTGATGCAGCAAGCCAGCTTTGACTCTTGGCTAAGCTATCCTATGGAACTCCACCAGTAAAATAGTTTTCGCACACGAGTCCACTACTCACCAACGCAATACTCCACCGGGGATCCTCCCTCGTCATCCTACGAGAGGGCCATCCTCGGTACTCACACTTATCTTGAGTCTTTTAGTAGTATCCATTAACTTGTCTATGAACTATATAGGCAACCAAGTAGTCCTTTACCGCGGACACGACATGTGCTCGGCAGACTTCAAGCGAAAACCGACGTGGGTGTAGACCACGACCTGACTAACCTCACAAGTCTCTAGTCCAGGGTTATCGCCTATTCAGGTTCCATCCGCAAGGAAATCCGGCCGGGGTGTCCTCAACGGCCCCAAACAATGTGAATAGGGTTCCCGAGACACCAAACGGGTGACTCGGTACACCGTGCCACGGTGTATCTACCGCAACATAACCCACCCCTAGGGTCAGCGCTACGCACGGCCGCCAACACATGTACTACAAACACCAGAAACTAGTTGCAACTCCTGGACAGAGGCGAGAGGGGTTAGTAAGTCGAGCGGGGTCATATTTCAGGGTCCAATGTGTGGTAGTAGCTGAATCTTAAATCACGCATACAGATCTCAGTTCTTAGGGACGGTCTCAATGAAACAACCCACGATGTACTCCTACATGGCCTCTCATCGATACCTTTACCAAAACATGTTCAACACATCCCTCACATTACCGACATAAGCATTTCACTCTAGCCCATCACCCAGATGAACCAGACCTGACACAACTCTAAGCATAGCAGGCATAGCAAGGTAGGAATCACATACATGGCTCAATCAACTCCTACACATGCTAGTGGGTTTCATCTAGTTACTGTGGCAATGACAGGTCATGCAGAGGATAAGGGTTCAACTATCATAGCACACAGCAGTTTGAATCACGATGTCTTAATGCAGTAAACAAGAGCAGGAGCGAGAACATGGGTTGTATCGGAATGATCAATGGTTGCTTGCCTGATGGAGTGGTAGCGGGATACTGCCCTTCAGTTGGATACTCGTGGATATCCTCGGAAGCAGAACCTACCACAAAGAACACATCGGAACACAATCAAAAAATGACGATATGCAACAATATGATGCATGCTATGACATGGCAATATGATTGTGTCTTGGCCTAATGCAAGCTAGAATAGAAAGGGATGAACTCATTTGAATCAAAGATTCAAATATTAGCTCATTAAACATGGCCTTAATAGTGCATTTCCTTATTCTGCCTAAACTTCAAGCTAAACTTGTTTTGTCATGCATGAAACCATTACAGATGGATAGACTGAATTTTTCTGATAATTTTACATATATAAATTATTTCATTTGGAGTTACGGTTGAATTTCTATGAATTTTTGAAGTTTGAACTATTTTCTGGAATTTCCTGTATAAAAATAATTCCAGTAAATCAATTACTGTGTCAGCAATGCGTCAGGGTGACGTCAGGGTCAACGGAGACGTCCAGGTCAAACCTGACTGGTGGGTCCCGCGTGTCAGTAGTTAATTAAACTAACTAATTTTAGTTAGCAACTAATCTGGATAATTAGCAGGGGGCCCACTTGTCATTAACTCAGGGGAGTCAACTGGGGCCACCCAGTCCACGTCAGTGGTCAAATCCGCCGGTCAACAGGGCTAATCCCACCGGCGTTGAGTCGCCGGCGAGGCCGAGATGGCGGAGGGCTTCGGAAAACACCCTCAGGTGACCAAAACAACGGCGGAGACCACCCGAGCGAAGCCCAGGCTCTCGCGCATCCAATGGAGCAAGTGTGAGGAGCTGGGGTGGAGCGAGCTCACCGGAATCGAGCTTGTGGCGGCGGCCGGAGTTCGGGCGTGGTCGGTTTCGACGCTAAAGTGCATGGGAGGAAGAGCTGGTGGTGGCTACGGGTTCCTGGTGCTGCACTGAGCACGGTGAGGCGCTCCGTTGTGAGCTTGCACGGCTGTGGCCACGGCTGCGCCATGGCCAGCGGCGAGAAGCTCTCGGGTGCAGTGGAAATGGCGGCTACACGGGCCAAACGAGCACGAGTGCTAGGGGGAAAGGAAGAGGAGCTCACAACGGGGTCGGAGAGGGGGTCAGCGGGCTCGGGGACGGGCTGGAGACGAGGTGCGGTCGCCGGCGATCTTGGATGCCCGAGGTTGAAGACGAGGGTGAAGGCGGCGTTGCAGGGCTTCCGGCGAAGCGTGGCTCCGTGGGGAGGACGAGGGAGTCGAGGCGGAGCTGATGGGCTCGTCGGAGGGGCGAGGGGACGTCTCTGGCGGCGAGTACGGCGATCGGCGGCAAGGGACGCGCTCGGCCATCGTTGGAGAGGATGAGGGAGACGAGGGGGAGAGTGAGAGAGGATGAGAGGGAGACGTGGGGGTCGCGTGGCGTCCTCTGGGCGTCTCCCGGCGTCGGCAGAAGTAGGAGGTGGCCGGCGCGTGGTCGGCGCGCTGCGAGCACGCACCCCTGCCTCCTGGCGCGAGGTAGGGGGTGACTGGCCGAGCCAGTAGGCTGGGCCGAGCCAGGTAAGGCCCAGGTGGGCTTCTTTCTCCTTTTTTGATTTAGTTTCTGTTTTCTATTTAACTGCAACTGTTTAGCTTTATTTAAAATACTAAAACATCTCCAAAAATCCTGAAAATAAATGTGGCCTCTATTTAGATTATTTCCAACAGGAAACATTTACTCCCAGAATTATTTGAGCATTTAAATTATTTTATAGCATTTAAATGCCCAAATTCAAATACTTATGATTTAATTCAATGACCTTCTGTTGACCTAGAAAATTGTGCACCAATTTTGCCAGAGGTTCTAACCCAAGGCAAAGAGGGTGAACATTATAGAAGGGCATTTCAGGTTCATTGAAATTATTTTTAGTAAACCCTAGTTGATTTCAAAAGGGGTGCTGGGGGTTCTGCCTTCCCCATTTCAAGTTTCTGATGAAAGTAAACATGATGCACACTCTAATGCATGGACTAGCTAGGGTGTGACAAGTGCAGAGGCGCCATGGTGGGCAAGATGCCCAACGTTACATGGCTCGAGGGCTCCTTTGTGGAAACCATAAAGGTGTGGCAATTGGGGTGGTTCTACATCACCGAGCTGCGTGACCCTGCATGGGCAGCGACCCCCGAGTTCCGATCTGGCATCCCCATGTGGCTCACCTCCTGGAAAGAGAAGGGCTTGTCCTGGGGCACTTTGGAAGAGCTGACCGGACTCCAAACATGTATTCAAAACATGGTGAACAAGAATCTCAAACTCGTCAACGTAGTCCAGGTCATGCTCGTCCGCCGGATCCTCCCGTGTCAACAACGGGCCTTCAACTTGTGGGAGTTCGACCCGGCCCAACACCAAACTCTGAATAGGCTCTTCGATACAACACACGAGGATGCCTGGAAGGTGCTTTTCAAGGGCGCTGAGGTCCCCCCACCCATTACTGAGGATCACGGATTTAGCGCGAAGCGCCAAATCAGTGCGGTAAGCTGCTGTACCTCTTACAGGATACTTGTTTTTCATGGTTTGACTCTATGTGGGTTCTAAGCTCCCGTACCTTTGACAGGACTGGTGGAAAATGGCTGGACAGATCGACTGCCCAGCTCCCTTGCCCGAAGGCCCAGCAAACGCTCTCCTGACGGAGATGCTGACTCCGGCTCCTTACAAGGTGCCAGAGAAGACCAGGAAGGCCAAGGGAACCTGAAAGAGTTCCCGGCGCCAGGTGTTATCAGACTCATCGTCCGATAACTCTGTGGCACACTCCTCCCCCCAAAGACGAGGAGGAAGAAGAAGATGCTCCCCCTCCAGGCGGGGGAGACAAGAAAAGGAAGGCCACCCTAACTAGGGGGGCCGAAGGGTCCAAGAAGGGAAGGACTCTCCTACCGGACAGCTCCACTGCCACCGACAAAGACGAAGACGAGCGGTTGCCCAGGGCCAAGCCCCTGGGGAGATCGTAAGCATTCGGATACCAGAGTAACTCGTAGCATTCCTTTGTCGCACTGCTTTCCCTAACGCCGAACATGATTATGCAGGCCGCCGCGAACCAGCATCGATGTATCATCGGACGGCTCCCTGGGCTCGTCGGACATGGATAGCGATCCAGTCCCGACCGCCACCTCCCCTCAACCTGCTGACGACGCTGAGGTGCTATCTCAAGAGGCACCGGGTCGAGGGGAGACAGTCTAATGCATGGACTAGCTAGGGTGTGACAACTCACCCCCACTCAAAAGAATCTCGTCCCGAGATTTAGGATCCTCTGGAAAGAAGGTGGGGTACTCGAGTCGAAGACGATCCTCCCTTTCCCAAGTGGCTTCTTCCTCGGAATGATGTGACCATTGAACCTTGAGAAACTTGATATTATGACGTTGAGTGGTACGCTCGGCTTGATCAAGGATACGAACGGGATATTCCCGATAAGAGAGGTTATCTTGTAGATCAAGCGTTTCGTGGTCCACTCCACGGATAGGATCCGCAAAGCAACGCCTGAGTTATGAAACATGGAAGACATCGTGAACTCTGGAAAGATGCGGGGGTAGTTCCAATTGGTAGGCAACTTCTCCTCGTTTGGCAAGAATACGAAGGGGTCCAATGTAACGAGGAGCCAATTTGCCTTTGATACCGAAACGATGGGTTCCCTTTAACAGAGTAACCCGAAGGTAGGCCTTCTCGTCGACTTCATAAGACATAGTCTTATGTTTATGATCATATTGACTCTTTTGACGAGATTGGGCTGTTTTCAATTTCTCACGAATAACGCGAACCTGCTCTTCTGCTTCCTGAATCATATCCGGGCCAAAGAGTTGTCTTTCCCTGGTTTCTGACCAGTTAAGAGGCGTTCGACATTTTCGTCCATAAAGAACTTCTAAAGGAGCTTTGCCCAAACTATCTTGATAACTATTGTTATAAGCGAACTCCGCGAATGGAAGGCATTTCTCCCAACTCATTCCGAATGAGATAACAGAAGCTCGGAGCATATCCTCCAGAATTTGATTGACTCGCTCTACTTGACCACTTGATTGAGGATGGAAGGCAGTCCTAAAAGAGAGACGAGTTCCCATAGCATTTTGGAAACTTTCCCAAAATCGAGAGGTGAAGAGACTCCCATGGTCTGAGTTAATTTCCAATGGAACACCATGGAGAGACACTATTCGGGAGATGTATAACTCGGCTAGCTGGCTAGCGGTGATACTCTCACGAACAGGTAGAAAGTGGGCTACTTTGGAAAGTCGGTCGATCACAACGAAGATGTCATTATTCCCTCTCTTGGTCCTGGGAAACCCAGTGATGAAATCCATACTGATTTTATCCCATTTCCATTCAGGAATAGCCAAAGGTTGAAGGGTGCCAGCAGGCCGTTGATGCTCTGCTTTAACACGACGACAAATGTCACAGCTAGCAATGTATTGAGCAATTTCTCTCTTCATCCTAGTCCACCAAAACCTCTGGCGTAGGTCTTGATACATTTTAGTACTACCGGGATGAATGGTGAGAGGGGATTCATGAGCTTCCTTAAGGATCAACTGGCGTAGATGTTGTTTCTTGGGAACCACCAGACGGTTCTCGAAGAAGACAGCACCTTGCTCATCCATGGAGAAACATTTAGCAACTCCGCTAGCGATGTTTTCCTTAATCCGGGATATGCCCTTATCACGCTTCTGGGCAGCTATGATTTGATCCATAAGGGTAGGTTTCGCCACCAGGGTGGATAGGAATCCTCGAGGAACAATGTGAAGATTAAGCTTACGAAATTCCTCATGGAGAAGTGGTTGACTTTTTTGTAACATCAGGTTGTTACAATAGGACTTACGGCTTAGCGCATCAGCCATGACATTGGCTTTGCCCGGGGTGTAAGTTATTCCTAAGTCGTAATCCAAGATCAACTTGACCCAACGTCTTTGCCTGAGATTCAAATCTGGTTGGGTGAAGATATATTTCAAACTTTGGTGATCGGTGAAGATCTCGCAACGATTACCGAGAAGGTAATGTGACTAGGTTTTAAGTGCATTTACTATAGCTGCAAGTTCTAGATCATGTGTAGGATAATTTTCCTCATGTGGGTGTAATTGCCGTGAAGCATAGGAAATTACCTGACGATCTTGCATGAGTATGCAACCTAGTCCTTGTCGCGAGGCGTCGCAATAGATAATAAAGTCCTTGGAGAAGTCTGGTGGTACCAGTACGGGGGCAGATGTCAGGCGTCTTTTCAGTTCTTGAAAACTGATCTGGCACTGTGGAGTCCACTCGAACTTTTTTATCTTTCTTGAGGAGTTCAGTTAGAGGTTTAGCAACCTTGGAGAAATTTTCGACGAAGCGGCGGCAATAGCTCGCTAAGCCAAGGAAGCTCCGAACTTGCTTGACCGTTTCAGGTGGAGTCCAATCAAGGACGGCTTGAACTCGCTCGGGATTGACAGCAATACCCTTACCAGAGATTACATGGCCTAGATAGGTCACTTCTGGCAACCAAAATTCACACTTGGAGAATTTGGCATAAAGGCGATGCTCTCGAAGTTTCATCAATACCAGCCTTAGATGTACGGCATGTTCCTCTTCATTCTTGGAGTAGAAGAGTATGTCATCGAGGTATACTACGACGAATTTATCCAAGTACTCCATGAAGACCGAGTTCATTAACCGAGAGAAGGTAGCCGGGGCATTGGTTAAACCGAAGGACATGACGGTGTACTCGTATTGGCCATAACGAGTAACAAAGGCCGTTTTGGGTATGTCCCCGTTTCTGATTTTGATTTGATGGTAGCCCAACCTCAAATCCATCTTGGAGAAGACTGAGGATCCAGCGAGCTGATCATATAGATTGTTGATCCTGGGAAGCGGATATTTGTTCTTGATGGTGACCAAGTTGACAGGTCGGTAACCCACAACCATTCGATCCGTTCCATCCTTCTTCTTGACGAAGAGGACGGGGCAAGCCCAAGGAGAGGAACTAGGACGGATGAAACCCTTGTTCAAGGACTCATCGAGTTGGTTCTTAAGCTCGGCTAGTTCTAGGGGTGCCATCTTATAGGGTCTTCTAGAAATTGGAACGGTTCCTGGAACAAGGTCTATCACAAACTCAACATCCCTGTCAGGTGGAACACCTGGCAGTTCTTCTGGAAAGACATCTGGAAAGTCTCGGACTACCGGAACATCTTCAAGGTCTGGAGGGGGGTTGGCATTTAGGGAGTAAAGTTGGCGCTTGGCCACTCGAGTTAAGACATTAACTGTCTTGCCCGAGGGGTGAGTAAGTTGAACGGTTTTAGTGGCACAATCGATCTTAGCATAATGAGCTGACATCCAGTCCATACCCAAGATGATGTTTATGTCGGAGGACTTGAGAGCTATTAAGGATGCAACGAAGACAAGTCTATCGACAAGAATTTCGTTCCCATGGCTTACTCTAGAAGTTTGCCATTTGGAACCCGGAGTTTGAATTACCATCGAAGTGGGCATGTCATAGAATGTCGTGTTATGCAATCGAGCATAGTTCTCGGATATGAATGAATGAGATGCTCCAGTATCGAAAAGAACAGATGCCGAATGGCAGTTAACAAGGAGCGTACCAAGGACGACATTAGGATCCTCATGAGCCTCCTCGGCTGAAACATAATTGACATGGCCACGTGCAGTGGTGGCCGGCTTGGCGTAGAAAGTCTTTCGCGCTGGCTTACCACGGCCAACAGACTTTCCAGTTTGATTGGGGTTGTTGTTCTGGGGACACTCTCGGCTATAGTGACCCGGCTCTCCACACTTGAAGCATGTCACCACATTGAGGCGTGGAGCAGCGTTAGCAGCGGGGCCACCATAGGGCTTGGGCGGTGCAAATTGTTGGTTGGGACGAGGCGCCTCAAAGGATGGCCTCGGGATGAACCTGGGTGGCAGTGCCGTGCTTGGAATCCACACCCGGCGCTTCTGAGCTCCAGAGACGGATGAAGAGCCAAAATCACGGGAGTGCTTGCGTGAAGCGTCATAATCAGTCTGGCCTGTCTCAGCACTGATGGCTTTATTGACCAACTTCTGAAAGGATGTGCACTCGTGCAGACGGAGGTCGCGGCGAAGCTCAGGGCTAAGTCCCTTGCGGAACCTTGCCTGCTTCTTAGCGTCAGTAGAAACCTCTTCAGGGGCATAGCGTGCCAGATTCCCAAATTCACGACTATATGCATCCACAGTCAGTCTTCCTTGGGTGAAGTTGCAGAACTCCTCCCTCTTGCGATCCATGAGACCTTCTGGAATGTGATGCTCACGGAAAACCTCACTGAATTCAGCCCAAGTAGTGATTTGACCGACCGGGCGCATAGCTTCGAAGTTTTCCCACCAATGGCTAGCAGGGCCTTCGAGGTGGTAGGCAGCATAAGTAACCTTGTCGGCTTCGGCTATGTTGGCAGAACATAGCTTGTGGGTAATGCTGCGAAGCCAGTCATCCACGTCGAGAAGCTCGACGGAATGGTTAAACTTTGGTGGGTACAGCTTGATAAAGTCATTGATTGACACCAAGTCATTTCGTGGGTGGCGTGCAGTGTTCTGCTCAATCCGCTCTAGCAGGCGGTTGGTCTCACGCTTGTTTCTTTCCGCCTCCAGCATTACTTCGGCCAGAGAAGGCGGGTGAGGCGGATTTTCACCTCTAGCTGCACTGGCTTCCCCCCTGCTCCGGGGCAGCAGGGTTGCTGCGGGTGTTGACCATCCTAGGAGAAAAACAAGACAACGATTTAGACAAGGATGGCTCGAACTTAGCAAGGAAGTGCAGAATGTAATGGATAACACGGAATGCAGAGATGTTCATCCGTATGTCATGGTAATATAAAACTGCCATATATATACCAACGGTCATACTCATCATACATAGTTTAGTACAAGCCCAGGCTACAGTACAACTATGATGAAAGACGTTACATCCCATCGGAGGCATTCCAAGCTCCTATACATTATTTGTCTACACCTCTGGAGTCGATTACACGCAAAGTCATATTCCACAAGTCACACAGGACAGTGGAGATACAACTACTACAATACTAGTGGTACTACTACTAACTCAGACAGCTCCGTATTAGTCCTCATAGAAGTCACCTCCATAGCCTGGAAGTTCAACGTGATCATCCAGAAACAGACAGTCCTGAGGAGCCTGTGGACCATAGGGGCTAGGATGAGGTCTTGGACCAACAAACGGTGGCCTGCGGGGACCACGGGGTGGGGTGATGCCTCCCACATCACGCCAATCCACCATGTCTGGCAGAGCTGATCTCACAGGATACAGATCCCTTGTATCCATACATCCAGCTTGCACCGCAGGTGCAAACCGAGTCAATGTGGCCCAATGATCAGCACGGGTATTGAAAAGCTCCAACCTCAAGGCCCGATTCTCTCGGTCCTTATCTTCGAGCATCTCGGCAGTGGTACGAGTTAATGAGTCCTCCTAAGTGGAGTCAGCATAGATGGCCTGAAGATACCCTTGCGCTCCCGGAAGTGAAGATGGCATGTAACAGAAGTCGGTGTTCCAAAGCAGGCCAGTCCGGACTCACAAGATGGTCATCATGGAATAGGCAGCATCCTGCACAGCCATCTCAATGGTAACCCCGAGTCCATAGGAACAGTGAAGGGGCACGGTAGATCCAGGATAAGAAGGAAATATCCTGACGGTGCAGAAATACTGGCTTTGATTACAGTCACGGAACTGCTCTTCGACGGTGTATTCGGGATACCAACGGTAACGCGTCTCGATCATGACCCGGACTAACATAGCAGTATGACCGGGCACGTCGAGGCACCTGGTCAGGCGAACCACTTGGTTTTGAACACGGTTGGCCATCTGAAAGCACAACCACAATGCAAAGACATTAGAATTTCTAGGGAAAATTGGACAGCATAATGGCTGTAAATGCTCAGAAAAAGATTTGAGACATCCACAACAGTTCACAATACCACTCAACAACATCATATCAAGGTTCTGATTCGATTAGCAACATACTAAGAATAGTAGAAACTGAACTGGGACTTGTAACAACAATCCTATAAGCTACTACGGATTAGTAACACGTGAACCTGATAGAAGAAGAGAGTCTAGTCCTTAACCCATGTTGAATGAGGAGAGAATGACTCAGATCAGAGGCATAGGTAAAGGAGTAAAAGAACCTTACGTTCCCTCCCACAATCAATTCCCCTACATATAACTAAAGCATTTCTAGACTCGACATCGACCAGTTTGGCTCAACGAACCTACAGGCAGTCCGGCTCTGATGCCAACGCTGTCAGGACCCCGATTGCAAGTCACATCGATCTAGCCGGTAACACCTCATATCACTTTGCGGCCTCACACACGGTATCCCACGGGTGTCGCCTTACCATGGCCCGAGACCGTTTGCGCCTTTTGGCTCACGTATATGATAGTGTCGCTAGCATCCATATGACAGAGAACCCGGGCCGACATGGCTAGTCATGAACCCAAAGCGGCACAGACCTATGGAGACAGGCATACATGAATCACATCGAACATGTCGGTCATCAACGAGTGATTCCGGGCTGTAGCACTGGGCTAACAGGACTCTGGGGAACCCCGGGCTGTAGCAGGCTAGGCAGGACTCCGGAAGTCACCGTGTGATATTTCCCCGAAGGGACAGACACAGGGACGAAGTGAAACACATGCCGGCTAGTCAAGTGTCCTGAATAGTAGTGCTGGGCTAGCAGGACTCCGGTGAACCGGGCTGTAGCGGACTACTATGGCTCGAGGAACACTAGACTACATTTCCCCATAAGAAAGGCTGCCAAGGATAAACAACTAGATTGTCGGATCCCACTCATACCAAGCATTTCAATCATACACACAATATGCCCGATATTAGTACATACAACATGGCATCACAACAAAACTCTACAACTCAAGTACTTTATTTAAAGGCTCCAGAGAGCCATACATAACATGTTCATACAGATAGGGGTCACATGACCCGACACTCAAGTCATACAAACATACAAGCACATGCGGAAGCAACTAGTCTGAGTACAGACTCTAGAAAGAAAGAAGGCTTCTCGAAGCCTGTCTATCTACATAGGGCCCTCCATGGCCAGGATCACCACATGGGTGGCTAGTCACTCGTCGACGTCAAGGTCTACATAAAACCCATCGGAGGGGGCAGTGTTGTCGTCTGAAAACAATAAATAAGCAAACATGAGTACAAAGGTACTCAGCAAGTCTTACATCAGAACCTACTATACATGCTTATTCTCAAGAAGGCGGTGGGGTTGATGCAGCAAGCCAGCTTTGACTCTTGGCTAAGCTATCCTATGGAACTCCACCAGTAAAATAGTTTTCGCACATGAGTCCACTACTCACCAACACAATACTCCACCGGGGATCCTCCCTCGTCATCCTACGAGAGGTCCATCCTCGGTACTCACACTTATCTTGAGTCTTTTAGTAGTATCCATTAACTTGTCTATGAACTGTATAGGCAACCAAGTAGTCCTTTACCGCGGACGCGGCTATTCGAATAGTTTTATACCCTGCAGGGGTGTACTTCGTCACACATGTTTCTACCACTTAGCGTCTGCACACGACATGTGCTCGGCAGACTTCAAGCGAAAACCGACGTGGGTGTAGACCACGACCTGACTAACCTCACAAGTCTCTAGTCCAGGGTTATCGCCTATTCAGGTTCCATCCGCAAGGAAATCCGGCCGGGGTGTCCTCAACGGCCCCAAACGATGTGAACAGGGTTCCCGAGACACCAAACGGGTGACTCGGTACACCGTGCCACGGTGTATCTACCGCAACATAACCCACCGCTAGGGTCAGCGCTACGCACGGCTGCCAACACATGTCCTACAAACACCAGAAACTAGTTGCAACTCCTGGACAGAGGCGAGAGGGGTCAGTAAGTCGAGCGGGGTCATATTTCAGGGCCCATTGTGTGGTAGTAGCTGAATCTTAAATCACGCATAGAGATCTCAGTTCTTAGGGACGGTCTCAATGAAACAACCCACCATGTACTCCTACATGGCCTCTCATCGATACCTTTACCAAAACATGTTCAACACATCCCTCACATTACCGACATAAGCATTTCACTCTAGCCCATCACCCAGATGAACCAGACCTGACACAACTCTAAGCATAGCAGGCATAGCAAGGTAGGAATCACATACATGGCTCAATCAACTCCTACACATGCTAGTGGGTTTCATCTAGTTACTGTGGCAATGACAGGTCATGCAGAGGATAAGGGTTCAACTAACGTAGCACACAACAGTTTGAATCGTGATGTCTTAATGCAGTAAACAAGAGCAGGAGCGAGAACATGGGTTGTATCGGAATGATCAATGGTTGCTTGCCTGATGGAGTGGTAGTGGGATACTGCCCTTCAGTTGGATACTCGTGGATATCCTCGGAGGCAGAACCTACCACGAAGAACACATCGGAACACAATCAACACATGACGATATGCAACAATATGATGCATGCTATAACATGGCAATATGATTGTGTCTTGGCCTAATGCAAGCTAGAATAGAAAGGGATGAACTCATTTGAATCAAAGATTCAAATATTAGCTCATTAAACATGGCCTTAATAGTGCATTTCCTTATTCTGCCTAAATAGCAAGGTAAACTTGTTTTGTCATGCATGAAACCATTACAGATGGATAGATTGAATTTTTCTGATAATTTTTCATATATAAATTATTTCATTTGGAGTTACGGTTGAATTTCTATGAATTTTTGAAGTTTGAACTATTTTTTGGAATTTCCTGTATAAAAATAATTCCAGTAAATCAATTAATGCGTCAGCAATGCATCAGGGTGACGTCAGGGTCAACGGAGATGTCCAGGTCAAACCTGACTGGTGGGTCCCACGTGTCAGTAGTTAATTAAACTAACTAATTTTAGTTAGCAACTAATCTAGATAATTAGCAGGGGGCCACTTGTGATTGACTCAGGGGAGTCAACTGGGCCCACCCAGTCCACATAAGTGGTCAAATCCGCCGGTCAACAGGGCTAATCCCACCGGCGTTGAGTCGCCGGCGAGGCTGAGACGGCGGAGGGCTTCGGAAAATGCCCTCAGGCGACCAAAACGACGGCGGAGACCACCCGTGCGAAGCCCAGGCTCTCGCGCATCCAATGGAGCAAGTGTGAGGAGCTGGGGTGGAGCGAGCTCGCCAGAATCGAGCTCGTGGCGGCGGCCGGAGTTCGGGCGTGGTCGGTTTCAACGCTACGGTGCACGGGAGGAAGAGCTGGTGGTGGCTACGGGTTCCTGGTGCTGCACTAAGCACGGTGAGGCGCTCCGTTGTGAGCTTGCACGGCTGTGGCCACGGCTGCACCATGGCCGGCGGCGAGAAGCTCTCGGGTGCGGTGGAAACGGCGGCTACAGTGGCCAAACGAGCACGGGAGCTAGGGGGAAAGGAAGAGGAGCTCACAGCAGGGTCGGCGAGGGGGTCAGCAGGCTCAGGGACGGGCTGAAAACAAGGTGCGGTCGCCGGCGATCTCCGATGCCCGAGGTTGAAGACGAGGGCGAAGGCGGTGTTGCAGGGCTTCCGACGAAGCGTGGCTCGGTGGGGAGGACGAGGGAGTCGAGGCGGAGCTGATGGGCTCATCGGAGGGGCGAGGGGAGGTCTCTGGCGGCGACTACGGCGATCGGCGGCGAGGGACGCGCTTGGCCATCGTGGGAGAGGATGAGGGAGACGAGGGGGAGAGTGAGAGAGGATGAGAGGGAGACGTGGGGGTCGCGCGGCATCCTCTGGGCGTCTCCCGGCGTCGGCAGAAGCAGGAGGTGGCCGGCGCGTGGCCGGCGCGCGGCGAGCACGCGCCCCTGCCTCCTGGCGCGAGGTAGGGGGTGACTGGCCGAGCCAGTAGGCTGGGCCGAGCCAGGTAAGGCCCAGGTGGGCTTCTTTCTCCTTTTTTGATTTAGTTTCTGTTTTCTATTTAACTGTAACTGTTTAGCTTTATTTAAAATACTAAAACATCTCCAAAAATCCTGAAAATAAATGTGGCCTCTGTTTAGATTATTTCCAACAGGAAACATTTACTCCCAGAGTTATTTGAGCATTTAAATTATTTTATAGCATTTAAATGCCCAAATTCAAATACTTATGATTTAATTCAATGACCTTCTGTTGACCTAGAAAATTGTGCACCAATTTTGCCAGAGGTTCTAACCCAAGGCAAAGAGGGTGAACATTTTAGAAGGGCATTTCAGGTTCATTGAATTTTTTTTTAGTAAACCCTAGTTGATTTCAATAGGGGTGCTGGGGGTTCTGCCTTCCCCATTTCAAGTTTCTGATGAAAGTAGACATGATGCACACTCTAATGCATGGACTAGCTAGGGTGTGGCAAGTGCGGAGGCGCCACGGTGGGCAAGATGCCCAATGTTACATGGCTCGAGGGCTCCTTTGTGGAAACCATAAAGGGGTGGCAATCGGGGTGGTTCTACATCACCGAGCCGCATGACCCTGCATGGGCAGCGACCCCCGAGTTCCGATCTGGCATCCCCATGCGGCTCACCTCCTGGAAAGAGAAGGGCTTGTCCTGGGGCACTTTGGAAGAGCTGACCGGACTCCAAACATGTATTCAAAACATGGTGAACAAGAATCTCAAACTCGTCAACATAGTCCAGGCCATGCTCGTCCGCCATATCCTCCCGTGTCAACAACGGGCCTTCAACTTGTGGGAGTTCGACCCGGCCCAGCACCAAACTCTGAACAGGCTCTTCGATACAACACACGAGGATGCCTGGAAGGTGCTTTTCAAGGGCGCTGAGGTCCCCCCACCCATTACTGAGGATCACGGATTTAGCGCGAAGCGCTAAGCCAGTGCGGTTAGCTGTTGTACCTCTTACAGGATACTTGTTTTTCATGGTTTGACTCTATGTGGGTTCTAAGCTCCCGTACCTTTGATAGGACTGGCAAAAAATGGCCGGACAGATCGACTGCCCAGCTCCCTTGCCTGAAGGCCCAGCAAACGCTCTCCTGACGGAGATGCTGACTCCGGCTCCTTACAAGGTGCCAGAGAAGACCAGGAAGGCCAAGGGAACCCGAAAGAGTTCCCGGCGCCAGGTGTTATCGGACTCATCGTCCGATAACTCTGTGGCACACTCCTCCCCCGAAGACGAGGAGGAAGAAGAAGATGCCCAGGGCCAAGCCCCTGGGGAGATCGTAAGCATTCGGATACCAAAGTAACTCGTAGCATTCCTTTGTCGCACTGCTTTCCCTAACGTCGAACATGATTATGCAGGCCGCCGCAAACCAGCATCGATGTATCATCGGACGGCTCCCTGGGCTCGTCGGACATGGATAGCAATCCAGTCCCGAGCGCCACCTTCCCTCAACCTGCTGACGACGCTGAGGTGCTATCTCAAGAGGCACCGGGTCGAGGGGAGACAGTCCAGGAGGCGCCTCAAGGCGACCTTTCGGACTCCGGGAGCCGCGGGGACGGGGCCACCGAGAGCTCTGAGTTCGGCCCTCAGCCGAACACCGCGCCGGACCCTCCAGCGGTTCCGGGCTCAGGCAGGCGGCCTCCTTCTAAGAGGGGCAAGGCGCCTGTGCCAGTGACCTCTGTCCATCCAGAGGCACCGGACAATCTGCTGGAAGCGCTTCGCAGCGCTTCCATTGACGAGGAGCACCACACTACCATGAGTGCGATGATCCAAAAGGTTCAGTCCGCCAAGAGCGGATTGACTGAAGCCTGTGCTAGCCTTCTAACAGGCTTTGAGGTAAGTGTTTTAAAATGTAGTAGAAATATTACCGCATAGACAGTAGCCCCTGATGCTTTGTTCGGTGTTCATAAAGAAAAGCCGAGCAGAGGATCAAATAATATCGGAGGAGTCTAACATAAGTATGTCAATATGCATATGCAGGCTTCGCTGCTGGCATCCGCCGCACTGACTGTGGAGGTCGCCGTACTGAAGCAGGACCTCGAGGGGTCCAAGAAAGAGCTCGGCCTTGCCAAGAGGCAGCTCGAGGAGAACAAGGGTAAGTAATACCCTGTCTATAGATATGTATATATAAAAGAGGACGCGATTGCAAAATGATAGGATCATCATATATTTGCCAGGGGGCACGACCGAGGTGGCGACCCTGAAGCAAGCACTAACCAAGGCCGAAGATAAAGCGGCCAAGGAGCGCACCGAGCGGGAAAAACAAGAGGCTCGGGTGGGCGAGGTGCAGCAAGAGCTCCATGCTCTCGTGACGAAGCACGAGGCGTTGGAGCTTGAATCGAAGACACGAGAGTCTGAGCTTGCCGCGGCCCTCGAGGGCGCAAAAAGTGCCAAGGCCGAAGCCCAAAAGGCCCTCCAGGAGATCGACGCAATGAAGAAGATACCGGCGGGTAAGGCATCGGGGTAAATTACTGATTACTTACCCAAATTCGGAGCTCTCCAGGAGCATTCGCAGATTTGCCCCACGGCGTGTCGGATGCCTCGCAGTTTTACCAGGCCGAGGAGGGAAGCTCAACGGAGAAGCTGTTCTGGTCTCAGTATACTGGGACCGAACACCCGATGCCTCTGAGCGACCAGCTAAAGCAGCTGGTCGAGCTGCACAAGGCGGCCGAACAGGCCATGAAGGGCCTTATAGTCCGGTTGTGGCCTGGCGACGCCCTTCCGAACAGCTACTTCGGCCTGGTGAGGTGGCTTGTGGATGCCTGCCCACGGCTGGAGGTCGTCAAGAGGTCCGTCTGCATCGAAGGTGCATGCCTGGCTTTCGCCCGTGTGAAGGTGCAGTGGGCCAAGCTAGACGTCGTGAAGCTGATCAAGGAAGGGCCGCCGCAGGGCAAGGAGCATCGCACCCCCGAAATTTATTATGAGGGTGTCCTGAAGGGTGCCCGTCTTGTGGCGGACGAATGTTCAAAGGATGTAATATTTGAGTAAACTTGCTCGTGTGATCCTGTATGATGAAAACTTGTTTCATATGTGCTATGCAACGCTTGTGTGAATTTAAAATATTATCTTCTGTTTGGCCGTTTATCCAATTTGAGAGATGGCTAGTCCTCGGCTTCTGCCCCCATGCCACGAGTGCTGGGGTGTTCGGGATAAACTTGAGCACTCTTGTTCCCATATTTGGGTCCTTCAAGGGAGGTGCTCAGCACAATGAACAAGGCAACCAGACTAATAATTCTTTATCTCTCTCACTTAGCCATAGAATTCTCTAATTTTAAATTTCGGCAAAGCCCCTGGTATTCGGAAGACCGAATTCGAGGCGCGATACACGCCTGTAAGCCGGACAGGGCTGGCCCCTCGCCCTAAGTGGCATAAGTCTTTAGGGACTCGAAAAACCTTGCTAAACAGTGACCAGTCTCTCGCCTTATCATGATAGTCAGTTTTAGCTTTCTCTACTGAGGTGCTAAGCCCGGCAGAACCGGGGCACAATCGCAGTAGTTCTCCTAGTGCTACCTTAGCCGATAGAGCGGAACATAAGGTACCAAAACATAGGAGCCGGGCAAACCCAACATTGTCCAAAGACATGATTAGGAGCTGATGCATATAATGCTATAAGTTTGGGGTGCCGCACTTGTGAAAGTGTTCGGACTTTTCACACCATATTGTGGGGTACGTAAGCCCCTGGTGTATTGGCCGTACCAAAGTGTACGGTTGCAAGGCGTCGTTAATGAACACACATATGTATATAACAAGAATGCAATAATAGTCGTAATGTCATGCATTGTTTATTAAAAAATTGTGTTAAAGCAGAGTGATATAGATAGTGCGATAAGCAAAGAGTAGGACTATGTCCCTTCCAAGGGCGAACTGAGGAATGATATTAAATCGAATATTTCGCTCGTTACTGTAATCAACCTGGGATTTCCGTGGTATGACGTAGCTGTCTACCTCCTTGGTTGCTGCATCATGTGTTCGGCAACAGTGCTGCCGGACAGTGTTTCCAGAGATTAAGGTCCTGAAAAAAAAGAAAAATAACCGAACGGGAAGCCCTTAGTGCGGTTTAAGTCGCGTCTTGGGGCGTGCTACAGTTGTGCCCCCTCCCCACCTGTGCCAATGGTATTTTTAATGCGTAATTATGTACGCACGACACGAGTTTCGCCGTTTGGCTGGGACTGGGGTGGGGGCCGCATTCCTACGCGAGCTCAGATTGCGCCAGGCGATCTATTTTCCGGTTGCTCCGAGCGCGCTTGAAGGTGTCCGGGTTTTGAAACACCGAACTGGTTGATTGCCTTGAAAGGCTGTTTTGCGCTTCTGCTGCAAGGGCCGCGGTGTGCTCCTCTATTTGGAGAGAGCGCTCTGTGTTTCCATTGACTGTAATAACTCCGCGAGGTCTTGGCATCTTGAGCTTGAGGTATGCATAATGCGGTACCGCATTGAATCTAGCAAATTCGGTTCGCTCGAGCAGCGCGTGATAACCACTGAGGAACGGGACTATATCGAAGATTAACTCTTCGCTTTGGAAGTTATTCGGGGATCCGAAGACCACTTCCAGTGTAATTGAGCCTGTGCAATGGGCCTCTACACCTGGAATGGCGCCCTTAAAGGTCGTTTTTGTGGGTTTGATCCTTGAGGGGTCTATACCCATTTTGCGCACCGTGTCCTGATAAAGCAGGTTCAGGCTGCTGCCGCCATCCATAAGGACTCGAGTGAGGTGAAATCCGTCAATGATTGGGTCCAGAACCAGTGCGGCGAATCCGCCATGACGGATACTAGTGGGATGGTCCCTGTGATCGAAAGTGATCGGATAGGAGGACCACGGGTTGAACTTTGGGGCGACTGGCTCCAACGCATATACGTCCCTGAGCGCACGCTTCCTCTCCTTCTTGGGGATGTGGGTTGCATATATCATGTTCACCGTCCGCACTTGTGGGCGAAACCTCTTCTGTCCTCCGGTGTGTGGCTGCCGGGGCTCCTCCTCTTCATCGCTATGTGGCCCCTTGTCCTTGTTTTCGGCAATTAACTTGCCGGCCTGCTTGAACACCCAACAATCCCTGTTGGTGTGAATGGCTAGCTTTTCTGGGGTGCTGTGTATTTGACACGAGCGATCGGGTATACGGTCCAAGCTGGACGGTCCTGGCGTACTTTGTTTGAATGGCTTTTTCCGCTGACCAGGTTTAGAGCCTTTGAATCCGGCATTGACTGTCGTATCCTCAGTATTTTCGCTGTTAATGCGGCGCTTATGTTTGTTACAACGTGACCTGCCATTGCCGTCCTTGGTATCTGAGGTACCATGGTTCTTTGATATGTTATTACTGCGAGCCAGCCAGCTGTCTTCTCCCGCACAAAAGCGGGTCATGAGCGTTGTGAGAGCTGCCATAGATTTTGGCTTTTCCTGACCAAGGTGCCGGGCTGGCCACTCGTCTCGGATGTTGTGTTTGAAAGCTGCTAAGGCCTCCGCATCCGAACAGTCGATGATTTGATTTTTCTTTGTAAGGAACCGAGTCCAGTATTGCCTGGCCGACTCCTTTGGCTGCTGAATTATGTGGCTCAAGTCATCAGCGTCTGGTGGTCGCACATAAGTACCCTGAAACTTGTCGAGGAATGCGGCTTCCAGATCTTCCCAACAGCTAATGGAGTCTGCTGGCAAGCTGTTAAGCCAATGTCGCACTGGTCCTTTGAGCTTTAGTGGGAGGTATTTGATGGCGTGTAAGTCATCACCGCGGGCCATGTCAATGTGGAGGAGGAAATCCTCAATCCATACTGCGGGGTCTGTTCTGCCATCGTATGATTCAATATTTACAGGTTTGAAACCTTCTGGGAATTGATGTTCCATTACTTCATCTATGAAGCATAAGGGGTGTGCGGCGCCTCTGTATTGGGCTATATCGCGACATAGCTCGAATGGGTCTTGCCCGCTGTGTTCGGCCCGGCCGGATTTGCTTTACTGTATCTGGCATGACGTTTATTGTCTCACAGAGTGGTGCGCCATCATGATCCATAGATCGATCTTGCATGCTTTTCTTTGTCCTCCAATATGTCTCGCAGGTCTGGCGTATCTCCCCATGCCTTTTTATTTGAATGGCGTCGGGGGGGAGGCTGAGCTTTTGGCTGGAATGCCTCTCCATCGCGGGCACGAGGTGGACGATCAGCCGTATCATACGCTTCTTCCTCCAGTCGGGGTAGTAACCTGCACTTTGGGTAATTCTTGGAGGGGCGCTCGAGTTTATATTCCTCGGCCGCGAGGACTTCAGTCCATCTGTCAGCTAGCAGATCTTGATCAGCTTGAAGCTGCTGCTGCTTTTTCTTCAGGCTATTTGCCCTGGCCATAAGCCGGTGCTTGAAGCGCTCTTGTTCGACGGGATCCTCTGGTACGGCGAATTCACCGTCGCCGAGGCTTGCCTCGTCTTCGGAGGGGGACATGTAATTGTCATCCGCCTCCTCTCCGCCTGCCGCTCTCTCAGGAGAGCCGGCTCCTTCATCCTCCTGCTCTAAATCTTGCTGGAGGGGATTGTTGTTGTCTTCGGCACTATCTGAAGTGTTATTATCTCCTGTGCCGGTATCACCACTTTTGCTTTGGCGGGACTTAGAGCGGCGCCGCTGACGTCGGCTCTTGGGTTGCTTCTTGGAGGGGTCATCCTCCGCTATCTCGTCGCCATTGCCTTCGTTGGGTGTATCCACCATGTATATGTCATATGACAAGGTGGCTTTCCAGTGCCCTATAGGCGCTGGTTCATGTTCGTCTCCTACATCGTCGTCCATACCGTTGATGTCTTCAGAGTCGAAGTCGAGCATGTCGGTTAAATCATCGATAGTGGCTACTAAGTGGGTGGTGGGTAGGCGTCGATTTTCTTCGTCGTCCGCATCCCAATCCTGTTGGCCATAGTCTGGCCAGGGCTCTCCTGACAAAGAGAGAGACCTTAGTGAATTTAGAATGTCGCCGAAGGGCGAGTGCTGAAAGATATCCGCGGCGGTGAATTCCATGATCGGTGCCCAATCAGATTCGATTGGCAGGGGCACGAATGGTTCGGAGTCCAGAAAAGAGTCTGGCGCCTTGGAGTCATGGGCTGCGCAGAGGGTTAGGCTGGTGTTCGGCTCGATCGCCGTTGAGACTGCAGCCCCTAAGGCGGTGTCTAACCACCTGCCTCTATTGGTGCAGTTGGCTCCGAGCTAAGGGTCGGAGCTGATGCGGGCGCGGCCTCTGGGGTACTGTTCGGCGGCAGAGCTAGGTCATACCCATCGTGACAGTGCGGCGCGCCCGGCTGTGGCTCGAATCCGTCGAAGATCAAGTCTTCGTGGTTGTTGGCCGTGTAGTTCAAACTTCCAAATCTGACCTGATGGCCAGGGGCGTAGCTTTCAATCTGCTCCAGATGGCCAAGTGGATTAGTCCGCAGTGCAAAGCCGCCGAATGCGAAGATCTGTTTGGGGAGAAAAGTCTCACCCTGGACCGCATCGCTATCGATGATAGTAGGAGCCATCAAGCCTAAAGGCGACGACACAGAGGAACTCTCAATGAAAGCACCAATGTCGGTGTCAAAACCGGCGGATCTTGGGTAGGGGGTCCCGAACTGTGCGTCTAGGCCGGATGGTAACAGGAGGCAGGGGACACGATGTTCTACCCAGGTTCGGGCCCTCTTGATGGGGGTAAAACCCTATCTCCTGCTTGATTAATATTGATGATATGGGTAGTACAAGAGTAGATCTACCACGAGATCAGAGAGGCTAAACCCTAGAAGCTAGCCTATGGTATGATTGTATGTTGTGATTGTTGTCCTACAGACTAAAACACTTCGGTTTATATAGACATTGGAGAGGGTTAGGGTTACACAAGGTCGGCTACAAAGGAGGAGATATCCATATCCGTATTGCCTAGCTTATCTTCCACGCCAAGTAGAGTCCCATACGGACACGAGACGAAGTCTTCAATCTTGTATCTTCATAGTCTAATAGTCCGGCCAAAGGATATAGTCCGGCCTGGAGACCCCCTAATCCAGGACTCCCTCAATTGGCATTGGATATATTCTACACTAATGTAAGCATTTGAGTGGAAAAACATGGTATGATGACAGATGGAATATGTATTGATAATGGATGGGCATGGCATCTCGACATATATGATGAGTAAACTAAGCAGATGGCGGTGCAATAAAGTAGAAGAAATGCAAGACAACATATGCAAGATACGTGCAATCAATAAAACCTTGCCAAATTAGAACAGGCACCTTGATGGGTGAACAGGACAGGCCATCTTCCTTTGACTCCTCGAGGTTAGAATAGTCATTAGGATGATATTCTGAACAAGAATCAACAGGTGGGGAGCGTACGAGTTTCATTGCTTCCAGAATGGCACTCAATGCCTTGGTGCCAATTTTGTAAGTCATTGCAGTGTTCCACAATATTCTTCTGATGCGCGGATTCTGATATTCACTGTAATTGCGTATGATATCTGAGAACCATGAAAACATAAATAGTTGTGAGATTATCTTTGTAATGCAGATGATATTCTAATATAAGGGCGCCCCTGTAAACACTTGTGTGCTATCACTGGATTATGATGAGAGAACTCATGTGTGCTGTAATATGGTGCGTGCATTTATATAATCTGGCACAAGTACACAAAAAAATAGGCTCCAGAAGTAAGGATAGTTGGCAGATGATAGGTTCATAATATAATGTATAGAGAGTTTATTGCCAAACCATGATAACAAGAGCACACAACAACTAGGCAGATCATAGTGTACATAACAGGGGTACACCATAACCAGGATATACAAATCGGGAAAGTGGAACTGGCTGGAAATTACGGTGTTGTATTGCCGCTAGTAATTGAAAGCCTATCGATCACGTACAGGCCAGCTCTATCAGCTGTTAGACTGCAGATGTCCCTGCTCCCCTTCCTGACAAGGAACATACTATGCTTCCCATACAGAACACCGCACGGGCCGCCGGCCGAACCACCGCCTGTGTTCCTCCGCCACCCCTACCCCCACCCCGCCCCCAACCGCGTCGAGTTTTCTTCATTCGACGAGGCCCCACCACCGCCCCCCAAAACCACCATCCCCACCCGAGCCCCTTCGATCGCATCGGCGAACTCCGGCGAGCTCTGAAAAATTGACTGACCCAATTTTGAAATTTAGTCTACTGTGATTTAACTAGTGTGGAATATAAAAGGGGAAAACCATGAGCATTGCGAGTATGGTGTTGAGCATGCCATGGCGGATCTGAAGGTGCAAACCAGACAAAGGCAACTTCACAACCAAGACAAGAAATCAGAGTAAAGCAGTGGTGATCTATTTTCTTGCTCCGATAAATAAGTTGAGCACATATGAAAGAGTACCGCCTTTGGTGCGGCGCCGTGTACGCATCTGCTGAGAATTTGATGGTGCTGCGGTAGCGATGGCTGTCGGCGGCGTGGAAGCAGATCTAGGAGGGTAGACGGTGGCGGCAGGGCACGATGGACAATACGGTTGTAGGAGCGGCACCGGCAAGGTGGATGACGGCGGGGATGAAGCGAGAGGACGGGATGCAAGGATCCCGGTCCGAAGTCGTGGATGAGAGAGGTCGATCTCTCCTAATGGACGGCGATGTCGGGGTATCAGCTCCGGCATGGTGGAGGAGGACGGCGGTGGATGGGGTGGCGGACGGCAGCGGACGGAGGAGGGTGGGGTGGAGAGGGTGTTTTGGCACCCACGGAGTACGAATGGGGAAAATGGAGGTAGAGAGGAAAGGGGAACCATGTATTCCGGGCGCGCTTGTCTCAAATGCGAGGAAATTTACAAACTTAGCCCCCGTTTCAAATTTCTACTACATCACAGCAACACTAGTCGGTTGGGGATAGGACGGCAATCTCGCATACACCGAATATTTGCCGACGAGAGTTTGTTTTTGGCGCCCACCGTGTATGAATATGAATCGGGGAGGGAGTCGATTTCGGCCGAGGATACACTGTGTTTTGGCGCCCACCGTGTATGAATCCGGGTGAGAGGCGGTTACGTCATGTTTGGTGAAATTACAAACCTACCCCTATCGAAACCTATAGAAATCCAGCATATAGGCTTTGCGTGGCAGGGATAGGCAGTAGTGATTTCCATCTCGCAGATTTTGGTTTCGGGCGGTTACTGCGACATTCCCCGCTTCGTTCAAATTTTGCAGAGTGCACGTTTACCGTGCCAACTCAATTCGAATCCCGTTTGTATTCTATTTTTTTGGGCGGGATCCATTTTCAATTGGAATTATATTCTATATACATCATTTTTTATATATACTTTCAAAAGCACAACACCATTTATACATAAATATGGTTTACAAATGGCATGATCTCAGATTCATAAGGTTGTATCCATCAATTTGGATTTTCAAATATTTGAAACCACTTTATGTTGAAATCCAATGTATGCATTCCTCGCTAACCGTCTCCAATTAATGTGTGTTTCATGCGGGTTTTTTCTTTTTTACTTCTCAAACATGTATAATGTGTTTCACACATGCAACATATAGTGTAATCTCGTTTAGACATTAATTGCATATAAACCATGCACTGTTTGTAACTGAAGAATCTATATGCATGTTTGATACACCAATTTGCGTTATGATATTATCGATGTCATGATCTCCAGTTTAAATATTTGAATCCCCTTTAATCCAGATATTCGTCTCATAGAGCTATCACTCATGCTTATATAGGACTATCTCTCTGGACCTATACGCGTTCATCGTCTCTCAGGTATCTCTCGTGCTACCTATATGTCGACAATGATCTTTTATCTTCGTAACACACTGATGGTACTCTCTCCCTCGACCTTCATCACTCTATCTCTCTCTAAGTATATCTCGCTCCCTGCTATGTGTCTCTAACTATGATTCTCCATGTGGAATCTCTTTCTCTCACACAAACACAAAACTTTGTCTCCCGGGGTCTCATTTCTCTCTACTATTCCCATGTGGGCCACTGGCACACCCCTCATACAGAGATTTCTTCCGCTCCTTAGATATGAGAACCTACGACTCTTCCTGAGGGAGTCCTGGATTAGGGGGTCTCCGGACAGCCGGACTGTCTCCATTGGCCGGACTATTTGGCTATGAAGATACAAGATTGAAGACTTCGTCTCGTGTCCGGATGGGACTCTACTTGGCGTGGAAGGCAAGCTAGGCAATACGAATATGGATATCTCCTCCTTTGTAACCGACCTTGTGTAACCCTAACCCTCTCCGGTGTCTATATAAGCTGAAGGGTTTTAGTCCGTAGAACAACAATCACAACATACAATCATACCATAGGCTAGCTTCTAGGGTTTAGCCTCTCTGATCTCGTGGTAGATCTACTCTTGTACTACCCATATCATCAATATTAATCAAGCAGGACGTAGGGTTTTACATCCATCAAGAGGGCCCGAACCTGGGTAAAACATCATCTCCCTGCCTCCTGTTACCATCCGGCCTAGGCGCACAGTTCGGGACCCCCTACCCAAGATCCGCTGGTTTTGACATCGACATTGGTGCTTTCATTGAGAGTTCCGTTGTGCCATCGCCACCAGGAAGGATCTCTCATCCCGTCTTTAAAGGCGGAACTATTGCTGTGGGAGCTTTGGCTATCGGCCAAACTCTCCGGCTAGGTGGTTTCCTTATGACCGCCTGTTCGGCCGATGCGCCGATGATGACTTCTCGGGTCATCGAAAGCAATCTTCACGTCAACTCGGAACTCACCGAGCAGTTAGATCCAATGGAGCTCTTGGATCACATCGCTGCCCTGGGAGTCGCTACAGACTACGATCAGATTGGGCCTAAACCCGATCTGAGTGAGATCAACTCTCCCCAGGTCACCCATCACGTTGCAGTTGTGGAGGAACAATGCGGCAACCCTTCATCTATCTTAAGGACTAGCTATGTCCGGATTCCCGATCCCTCCAAGCCGGATACCGGCAGAGGGGAGGACGTCACTCAAGGCCTGAACCTAGAATCAGGCAGCGGGCTAGATTTATCGGAAAACATCCAAGAATCCAAACTTCTAAGTTCGGAAACTCCTTGGCCCCTGAGTCTTAGATTGGGTGAGGATTCGGATTCAATTCCACCCACCCACCCAAACATACGCAATCTATCCCAAATTAGGCAAGAGCCCGAAGAAACAGTACACCATTACTGGGCCAGATTCCTCCTGGTCATGAACATGATAAAGGACTGCCGCGAGGAAGACGCAATTTCATTCTTCTGCAATAATTGCACGGACAAGGGAATCCTCAACGCCATAAGTTGTCGCAAAATTACACGCTTTGCCAACTTGGTGTCCATAGTACGAAAGTACTGTGCGATGGAAAGCGCCTGGAAAACCGAAATAAAATTTTGGGATAATCCGACCCTGAATACAAACCTAGTCCGAAATAAAAGGTTGCATTATCACAATGCACCTGGGTTAACTACCAAAAAGCAAAAGCCCTCTACGCGGCAAGGAACCGTACTGGAGGGATGGCTTAACGGACCCTGCAAAATTCATAGTACAGCGGATGCAATACCAACGCACGGCCTTAGAGCATGTTGGATACTCCGGCAGGTGGCCAAAAGTGGTGAGGATCTACTCCTCCCAAAGACAACAGAGCATCATCCCGTGGAAAACAATACGGTGTTAATGGTCTTTGAGACCTTTGCGTCAAATAATAGACGCAAGCGAACACTCTGCAGCATGGCCGAAATCTGCCACATAGCAGAAATAAATCCTTGGAATGACACGGCTATTACCTTCAATGCCAGTGATGAACCTAAATTCCGAACAGCCCGAGCACCAGCCGCACTGGTCCTCAGTCCAATCGTGGATGGCTTTCGACTCACCAAGGTACTCATGGACGGCGGCAGCAGATTAAACCTCATCTATGAGGAAACTCTTCAAAAGATGGCTACCCCAACAGACCTCAAACATATACAAATATTGACTGGATGTGTGGAGGCTCTAAGCCGCTTTATCTCCCGCTAGGGAGAAAAGGCATTACCCCTTTATCGCCTCCTCCAGCGCACCGAACACTTCGAGTGGACGGACGCCGCCACGGCCGGACTCAACGAAATAAAAGCCATATTGGCAACAAACCCAGTCCTGGCCGCGCCAAACATTGGCGAACCAATGCTAATATACATTGCGGCAACTCATCAAGTAGTAAGCGCAGTGCTCGTCGTCGAGCGAGAAGTGGACGGACACAAATTCCCCCTTCAAAAGCCGGTTTACTATGTGTCCACTGTCCTTACTCCATGCAAATCACGATACCCGCATTATCAAAAGATAGCGTACGCGGTATTTATGGCATCCCGGAAGCTGCGACACTACTTTCAAGAGTGTTCGATAACGGTAGCCTTGGAAGTACCGCTTATATTATAAACAACCGCGACGCGACGGGCCGGATTGCCAAATGGGCCATTGAGCTCCTCCCATTCGACATAACTTACAAGCCACGGCGAGCTATTAAGTCGCAAGTTTTGGCAGACTTCGTCACTGAGTGGACGGAAGCCGAATTCCCTAAAGAGTACGGCACATATTCAAACTGGATCATGCACTTCGACGGCTCCAAAATGTTGGCTGGTCTAGGGGCTGGCGTTGTTTTGACGTCCCCAACAGGAGACACCATTCAATACGTACTACAGATAATGTATACGAACTCCAACAACGCAGCCGAATACAAGGCCCTTCTACATGGTCTCCGGATGGCAGTATCCATGGGCATTCAACGCCTGGAGGTGCGCGGGGATTCGAACCTCGCGATATCCCAAATAAATGGAGACTTTGATGCCAAGGATCCGAAAATGGCAGCTTATCGCAATGCCGTCCTAAAAATGTCAGCTCGGTTCGAGGGGCTTGAATTTCACCATGTGGCTCGGGAAAACAATCAGGCAGCGGATATCCTCGCCCGCATCGGCGCAAAACGCGACGCGGTCCCTCCCGACATATTTCTGGAAAGGCTTTTTAAGCCATCCGTAGCATGGGAAGGGGACACCGGTAACAACAGTCCGGACCCGGCCAAAATACCCGATACCGAACTCTCTGACACAATCGGAGGCTCCGCCACCGAAATAACACAATCAACCCACGAAATAAAGGCCATTATTGCCCCGTGGACAAAACCATTCCTGGCCTACCTAACTAGACAGGAACTTCCGAAGGACCAAAATGAGGCACACTGCATAGTGCGGCGATCCAAGGCCTACAGGGTCCATGAGGGAGAATTGTACAAAAAAGCGCTACCGGAGTCCTTCAAAGGTGCATCTCCGAAGAGGAAGGGCGGAACCTTTTGGCAGAAATTCACGCCGGACTCGGCGGTCATCACGCCGCAGCCCGAGCTCTTGTAAGTAAGGCCTTCCGTACAGGATTCTATTGGCCAACGGCCCGAGCAGATGCACATGACTTGGTCCAACGTTGCGCCGGTTGCCAGCTCTTTGCAAATCAAAGCCACATGCCACCCGCCGCCCTCCAAACAATCCCCATTACATGGACCTTCGTGGTCTGGGGGCTTGACATGGTTGGACCCCTTAAAGGGGGAACCCACAAGAAAAAATACTTATTGGTCATGGTGGATAAATTCACCAAATGGATAGAGGCTAAACCGGCTAAAACAGCCGAATCCGGACCGGTGATAGATTTCATATCCGGGGTTGTACACCGTTACAGCGTCCCCAGCAGCATTATCACTGATAACAGCACGAACTTCACGGCCGACGAGGTAAAACTCTGGTGCAGCAAAATGGGCATCAAGCTCGATTATGCTTCAGTCTATCACCCACAAACCAACGGTCAAGTCGAACGAGCAAATGGTCTTATAATGAGCGGCATTAAACCCAGATTAGTGCGCTCCTTAACGGAGTCTGACACGCACTTGGTAGAGGAGCTCAACTCCGTACTCTAGGGGCTGCGGACCACGCCGAATTGTAGTACCGGATATACACCGTTTTTATGGTGTACGGCGCAGAGGTAGTCCTGACCTATGACATAATTCATGACTCACCTCAAGTGCTCATGTACGAAGAAAGAGAAGCCGAGCTCGATCGGCAGGACAGTCTGGACACCTTGGAGGAAGAGCGCGACGTAGCCAAAGCCCGTTCCGCATTTTACCAGCAACATGCTCGCAGATACCAAAGCAGAGAAGTACGGGCCAAAACTTATAACGTTGGCGAACTAGTTCTACGGCTGCCGGATAAGAAAAAGAACAAGCTCGAGCCCAAATGGAACGCAGCCAGGCTCCAAAGATTCTACGCCTAGCACCAGACTTTATGGTAGTCCCCTCCCTTTGTCCATTTTGTGCATATGCATCATCTGTCTTGTTTCCCTTTTTTTGTTTTATTTCTCTAGGCCTTCAAGGGTCACCTTGTGCCTCACTCATACATTACAGATGCGCTAGCCGCACTCTTCATACCAGCTGGGGGCTTCTTTCACAGAAGCTTAAATTATTTACCTAGGCCTCACGCCCAACACATGTGTTATACTTCCGCATGTACCTTTTTTTCACCATTATATGCATCGATATGACTTAAGTTTTGGCCAAGCTGGGTTGCCTGGCTCTTGTATTTATGACCTACATTACCGTTAATTCGACTATGGCATAAGGGGAGCACCTCTGCGATTGTTACCGCCGGGTCAGCCGGACGTGTACCTCAGACTGGGTGAAGCCTAAAGCTAGCGTTCTTAAGGGAATATTTGGTCGGTGAACGAAAGATGACTTTTATTTATTATCCATATCTGGCCCAGATGCTTTTTCTGTGCTTCTTGTCGCAGTCCGAACATGCACCTTAGGGCATGCTTACCCAGGGAAAGGAACCCTTAACGGAACTATTCTCCCTGGAAGATGTTTCTTACTACCCATGTAATATAACATAACTAGTTGGGCACTTGTCTGATAAAGCACTAATGACCCCTATGCCTGGTCTCCACGCATGCCCCGGTTCTTACATAACCGAGAGGGTATTCGGATACACTCCGGACCGTCGGGTCCCGAGGTCAAAGCGAAAACGTCCGCCACGACAAACGATCTACAATCCGGCTAGAAGGCATTATACATGTCACTTCAAAATTACATAGTCAATTTGACTGGTTGAATTCCTCTTCCATACCATCCAACAGGCTGTCTAGTCTACAGTCCCATTGGGAATACTTTGCGGCCAATTCTACTTGGCCGTACACTAAGCTCACAAGGATCTCCTTCCCATCGGGCCCCACAGGTCCAACTTCGGCCATATGGTTCGGGTCAGCCTTCGTGTACCGTGTCTTCACCATTGCCCAGGCTTCCCTGGCGCCCTGATAGCATGCCGATATCTTCCATAATCGGAAGTGCCACCGCGCTCCCTTTAGCTTTTCCGCAAGCTCTCCAAGGCATTCGGGTATGGAGACGGATGGCCACAATGCCTGGGCGACGCCTTGCACCACCTGCCGAACTCGTTCGTGCAGCTTTGAGAGCTCGGGAAGAAGGTCACCCGTTGAACCGGGCATCTCCTCGGCAGGACGACCTGTTAGCATACCTACAGACATAACTCTGTCAGCCAGCTTCCTCACCGAACTCCTTTTCAAAGTTCGTTCAAGCACTTACTAAATATGCCGCGTCGAAGCCGCCGATTTTCCTTAACAGAGTCTGACAGTTGGGCACGAACATCTTGTAGTTCCATGCCCAGCTTGGTGTTGGCATCTAGGAGATCATTTTTCTCCTGCCTCACCCTCGTAAGCACGCTCTCACCGGCCTTCAGCTGGCGTATGAGTTGTTGCTTATCCGGATTTACTCCAGTGTCATCTGCAATTTTATCGTCAGATCTGCATATATGCCGCATTCTATATGATACTTATCATTTGAAGGATATGTTACCAGAGGGGGTCTCTTTCGGCTCCCTTGCTGCAGCCAGTGCGGCCTGAAGTTGGGCTTTGCACTCTTCCAGCTCCTAAGACAGTTGAGTATTCTTTTCTGTAAGAACCTGCATATCAAATGATCCATAAATCAGTTATCCGAACTGTTTCAAGTCTCAGGGGCTACTGATATATATAATCACCAAATTTTCTCACCCGTATGTCTTTTACATACTGCTCCGTGGCTCGGGCTAGACCATTTTGAGTGGCACGGAGGTGCGCGTATCCCGAGTTGAAGGCATCCAATGCCTCTTGGGAGAAACAAGCGTCACGAAGAACAGTTTGTGGTTCATGGCACTTTCCACCTCGGAATGGGTGGCGGACAGTTTATCCACATCCTCTATCGGAGGAGCACCCGACGCATGCCTCGTATTCGTTCCCGCCTCCGTATCCGGCCTTGGAGCCTGGCTTGTGGAGGCGCGATTGGTAGCCTCTCCGGGTATAGTCCGGCAAGCGCTCTTTTTCCTGAAAAGAAGGGATGGGCATTAATATGCCTCTGAGAATAATGTTTTGCAATAAAGACGACGCGCCGTACCGCTACGCCAGTGTCTCAATCCGGACTACAGGTCTTTTCAGCCTGCTTGGCCTCGCGGCCCCTTGTTGGCCAGTCGTCGCAGGCTCGGCCTTCTGCCTCGAGGACCTCCCCTGCAAAATGCGGCTATTATACGGCAATCAAAAACACGCAAGGAGGGATCCCTTTTTTAAGTGCTGGGACTTCGGTCTCAGTCACCTGTGAGGCTGGAACTAGCCCAGGGTAATCGGCCGTAATGGCCACCAAAGCATTATCATTGCTTAATTGGTAAAACACCCCATCGATCAGCTCCACAGATATGTCCGGATCCTCCTGGGAGGCCGGGTCGAGGGACCGTCCAGGGTCCTCGGGTTGTGGAGGGGAGTTGTTTATCTCCCTTACAGCCTGGCGCAGTTCCTTCCTAGAAATCGCTAGACTGAATACTTAACTGTGAAAGTATGAAACGTATGGGCAAGAAAAAGTCTCCGCTTACCCAGCTTGGAGGATTGTACATAGAAAATCTGCCCTGCGGGTTGACAGGAAGGAATTCCTCCTCTTCTGCCTTGTACAAAGTGGATAAGATCTTTATTAAATCAGCAACCGATCCCGGCCCTTTACGGCCGTAGTGGGTGGCGTCATCCTCCCCGTTGAAATCCCACATGGGGTGGCCTCTATACTGAAGTGGCTGCACCCCCCGCATGATACATATGGCCATGACCTCGATCATGGTCAATCCGGATCGAGCTAAAAAACTTATCCGGCTCATCAGGTAAAGAATGTCCCTGTCATCTTCCTCCAGGGAGCTCCGTGGACGCCAGCTCCGGCGCTTCTTCAAAGGGGCGTTGTCGAACTCAGGAAGGCCGATCCGAATAGGATCCGGGGGGGGCGTCTTCTATATAAAACCATTCTGAAGGCCAGTCTTCAGACGTCTTCTTTGGGGTCCCGGATAGGTATCCGGTCCCGGCAATACGCCACACTTTGGCTCCACCCACTTGATATATTGACCCCTTCTGAGAACGGGGCACAAGGCAGAACAACTTCTTCCACAGAGCGAAATGAGCCTCACAGCCCAAAAACAACTCGCAAAGGGCTACGAATCCCGCGATATGCAGCATGGAGGCAGGCGTAAGGTTGTGCAACTAGAGGCCGTAGAACTCCAGGAGCCCCTGGAGAAACGGATGAATTGGGAATCCGAGCCCTCTTACCAAATAAGGGACAAGGCATACCCACACTGGTAGAAAAAGGGCCTGTTGTCCCGGTTCGTAAGGGCCTTTAGTCCCGGTTCCTAAACCGGGACTAAAGGGTCGATACTAATGCCCTGACCCTTTAGTCCCGGTTCAAACCAGAACCGGGACTAAAGGCCCTCCACGTGGCCGGTCCACCTTTAGTCCCGGTTGGTAACACCAACCGGTACTAAAGGAAATTTTCTAAATTTTTTTTGAAATTTTTTTTATTTTCAATTTTCTGAATTATTTTAACCTCTAATCTCTAATCACCCCTCATCACTGCTCAATTTAATCTCTAATCACCCCTCATCATTCCAAATCATCTAACTTCCCGGACGGTCACCATCCTCCCACTCCTCCAGCCTGAGCACGCTTAACTTCCGGGTTCAATTCTCCCTCATTTCCAAGTCTGCACTCGTTGTTTTCCTGACAATAGTAAGATGTCAATCCTATTAACCCTCAGGAGTTTAGCTTGAGCATGAAGTCACACATTTCACTGTTTGAGTTTGAAACTATTGTTCTAAAAAATAATAATTTTTTAGTAACACTAATATTTCTTGAATAAGTAGTTTGACCATTGTTTCACCACAGTTTGACCATAGTTTGACCAGATTTGACCAAAATTCAAAAAAACTGAAATAATTATTTAATAACACTAATATTCTTGAATAATTATTTTGTAACACTAATACTTATTGAATAAGTAGTTTGACCATTGTTTGACCACAGTTTGACCATAGTTTGACCAGACCAAAATTCAAAAAAACTGAAATAATTATTTAATAACACTAATATTCTTGAATAATTATTTAGTAACACTAATTCTTATTGAATAAGTAGTTTGACCATTGTTTGACCACAGTTTGACAATAGTTTGACCAGATTTGACCAAAATTCAAAAAAACTGAAATAATTATTTAATAACACTAATATTCTTGAATAATTATTTAGTAACAGTAATACTTCTTGAATAAGTAGTTTGACCAGATTTAATGAAAATTTAAAAAAACTGAAATTTGAGCATAACTTTTTTTCCTTTTGGAATTTGAGGATTCTACAAATTTGCAAACCGGCCGTAGGCCGTCTCCATTTGATGTAACTGTTCGAGTAGATGATTTTTCATATAAAAAACTTTTTAATCCGAGTTCGTATGCAAAAGTTATGCCCATTTTACAAATTCTAGAGAGATTTTGTAAATAAAGTCGAAATTCATATTTGTAAATTTTCCCAACAACTAGACCACATATCACATGGGAAACTTATTTTATTTTATTTTTTTGACATTTCCATCATTTTCTTTTGATTTTTCTAAAACTGAAAAAGGCGGTCCACCGGAGGGGGGGGGGAGAGTTTGAAAATGGGACCTTTAGTACCGGTTCGTGCCATGAACCGGTACTAATGCCTCAAAACCCATTAGTCCCGGTTGGTGCCACCAACCGGGACTAATGGGCATCGCACCCTTTAGTCCCGGTTCGTGGCATGAACTGGGGCTAAAGGGCCCAGGTGAACCGGGACTAATGACTTAGCCGCACGAACCGGGATAAATGCACCCACTGGTCTCGGTTCTAGACTGAACCGGGACTAATGGGCTTACCCTGCCTGGACCAAAGCCCCATTTTCTACTAGTGCCGGTCTCCCTTGGAGGGATTGGGAAGGCTCTCCGCTTGCTCTCCGCTTGCTCTCCGCCATTATAGGTGGCAAGCCCGGCTCGAACCGGGACCAGGTACGCTGGGGGAAGAAATCCCTTGGTCTGAAGCATCACTAATTTGCTGTGCGGGACAGAACATCTCTCCCAATCTCCAGGCTGCATCGACCGGCCATGATGGAATGGATCTCTGTCGGGTGCGCTCCGATGAAGGCTCGCCAAGGGAGGATGGTGTGATTTGGATCTGAATCCTTGTCTTTTTAATAGGCGGCTCATTCATACAGCTAGAGGGGTAAATGTGAAAATGCCCTGGCTCTTCACATTCGCTCGACACATGGAAAGTGGCCATTATTGGGCGTGGAAGCCAAGGAGTGCAACATTCACAAGAAACTGGACACTATTTCGATAGGTACACAGAATTTGGAGAGGAACCCGCCTTGCAATGCCGGAGACAATACTGTGCGCCGGACTCATCGTCATGGAAGCCTGGTTCAGGGGCTATTGAGGGAGTCCTAGATTAGGGGGTCTCCGGACAGCCGGACTATCTCCATTGACCGGACTATTGGACTATGAAGATACAAGATTGAAGACTTCGTCTCGTGTCCGGATGGGACTCTACTTGGCGTGGAAGGCAAGCTAGGCAATACGAATATGGATATCTCCTCCTTTGTAACCGAACTTGTGTAACCCTAACCCTCTCCGGTGTCTATATAAGCCGAAGGTTTTTAGTCCGTAGAACAACAATCATAACATACAATCATACCATAGGCTAGCTTCTAGGGTTTAGCCTCTCTGATCTCGTGGTAGATCTACTCTTGTACTACCCATATCATCAATATTAATCAAGCAGAATGTAGGGTTCTACCTCCATCAAGAGGGCCCGAACCTGGGTAAAACATCGTGTCCCCTGCCTCCTGTTACCATCTGGCCTAGACTCACAGTTCAGGACCCCCTACCCAAGATCCGCCGGTTTTGACACCGACACTTCCTCTTCAATATCTCTTTCTCACACACAAACACAAACTCTATCTCCCAGGGTCTCATATTTCTCCATTGTTCTCTTGTATGTCGCTCACACACACCCTCTCTCTCTAGAGATATCTAATGTTCCCTCATATGTCTCTCTAGCTATCACTCTCGTTGTGAAATATCTTTCTCTCTCGCAGACACAAAACTCCGTCTCTCTGGATCTCATTTCTCTCTGATATCTGTTTGTATGTGACTCACACGCACCCTCTCCCTATCTCTCTCACACCCACACACATAACCCAGCCTTCTGATCCACTATACTCCTATCTCTAACGCACACTAGCTAGCATCTTTATCTTTCTATTTATATGTTTCTCCATCAACCTTCTTTCTCGCCCTCACTCTTGATTCCTATCACGCACACTACATATGTTTCTCTCTACATGCAGTCAAGTGCCCTCTCACACACATATATAACTTCACCCTTTGAACCACCCGATGGTCATCTCCAACACCCAAACTAGCAGATGTCCCTCTAGCTAGCATCTCCATCTATGTATCTATCTGTAGTTTCTCCGTCAACATTTCTTTCTCGGATGAAGTCTTTCTTCCTATCACCCGCACTATATATGTCTCTCCGTATATATGCATTTATAGGTTGGTCTCTTTTGCACAATCATTGCGCCTCACTCCCTCTGCTCACCATAGATGCATGCTCCAGACCACACCACTATCTCTTAAGGACAAAAACACATCCTCAATTGTCGGGACTTCTTCCATGCATTCTCACATGCATGCATATTGTCATACCGATCCGTCTCTCCCATGTCGTTGATCTGATGACTTATGTCTTCTTTCTTTTATCTCGATCATGCGCACGCGCACACACACACATCCCACGTATACATGTATACCTCTCACACATGCACGTTCAAGGTCTCTATGTCTCCATACGTAGTTAATTACCCTCAATCCTAACGCCACATCGAATCGTTCTCCTCTTTTGTGCACATAACTTCTGCCTGGATGGTTGAAACACACACTCACACTTAACAATCTCCTTCTAGCTACCCCCCTGCCTCTCACTCTTCCCCTATATCCCTGAAACCAATAAAACCATCCATTAGTTTAATTCCCGCCTACATGCACCATTGATATATAGTAGTCTTCCTCGGTGTCTCTCGAACAAACACGTTCTCTCGAAGTCGACTCCTCTCATGCGCACACACCTTCTCTTCCCTCTCTACGGGCATTTTCTCTCTCGCACCCCATAATTGGTGGCCTCTGCCATACACATCACCTCTCTATGATGAAAGCCATGGACACTTAAATTACATCCGCCACAGAGGACCCTGCGACACACACACACACGCACGCACCCCCCCAACACACACACACACTAAGACTCCATCTCGCTCTCACACACACACAAACACACACACGCAAGCACGCATGCCCCCCCCACACACACTAAGACTCCATCTCTCTCCCTCTCTCTCTCACACACACACACAAATAAGACTCCATCTCTCTCTCCCTCTCTCTCTCACACACACACACACCCCACACACACACTAATACTCCATCTCAAACACACATGCTCTAGGCGGAGCATTTCTTCCTACCACCCTTCATCCAACCTTACCCGTATGATGAACAATCAGCTTTATTTACTTGCATAACATGGACAAATTCCACTTTACTTTAGTAGTCAGCAAACTTATCATCTGTACCCTTATAAAAAACAAGTTGGTGGTGATGGTGTGCCTGCCATCTTGTAATATAGACCGTATGATCTATATCTGAGGATAGAAAGCAAACTATGATAATTTTACAAAAGATACCTGCACCTCTCTGCACATCATTATCTCCCGCAACCTCATTGCTCAGCAATTGAAAAAGGAATAAGTCTCTGGAACAATCTAGCATGCATGGTGGCCGCTACCGCCTGCTGGCGCTGTCCATCCCCATGCCTCCGCCCATTCCGACTACCAGTCACCACCGCGCTCCACTCCTCCTCGCCTTATCTCTCATCTTTCATTTTTTTTCGATGACATTCTCGAGATACCAGTTTTCCGATAAAATTCTCGAGATATCATTAGTTTTTACACATGGGATTACTCCTGCATGGGTCAATCACAACAGGTGTTCTGTAAAAAAATGCATATTGATGTTCCGTGCAATGCACGAGAATCTTGCTTGTAATTATATAACACAAATCACGAGTAGGAAGTGACATTTTTTTGACACAACCATGTTAACATGGCCACGTAAATCACTAGCTAAAGTAAATACCATTATACTTAGATCCCGATGCAAAAGGTTGAGTACATGTCCGAAGAGTAGAGTCGCACACACGCACTCCGTCTCTTAGAATCTCTCTCTCACACACACACCAGTTACGTGACGCCCACTTAAGCAGACACGTATGTTACAATTTGTGCACCCGAGGGTACACGTGATGCTGCGCATTTATTTATGCCGGAAGGCGAACCCAAACAGTAGCTGCATTCATTCCCCTCCTGCCGCCTCTTCTTTGGCCGCTGTCGCCCGGTAGCCATGGGCCGGCCGAAGGTAACAACATACGCCATACTCACGCCGGAGCGGCGCTTTAATATGGAAATTTTAGTGGCCATGCATGCATCTTTTTGTGCTAGCACTCCTATATAAGGGTTGACCAGTCGCTTCCCGCGGACGTGCCCGGGTGGTGCAAGAGGAAGGAGAAGGGAAGTGGTCTGTGGAGTAACGTTTTTACCACAATTTCCTAGGAAATCGAGTGCAATAATTGAGTAGTTTTGCAAACTACCAGTACTACATCTGAAACGGTTCAAAACCTATACTCCCTTGCCAGCACGCGCTTCCCGCGTGAAACGGTCAGCGTCGCCCTGGAGCGTCAGTGCCACATTAACGCCCGGCCAGAGTGGAGGCGACCTCTCACTGGCACCGGCTTTGAAGTGGCGCGACGGCCGAGAGAGCGCCGCTTCCCGGTGCACGCGACTGCTCCGCGTCGAGACTAGCCATAGGCCCTGTTTGGATCCATGGGTTAGAGTTAGTTTGAGCTAGTTGGGGCTCAAATAGCCCTAAACTATCCAAGCATGAGGGTTTAAATTGGAGCAAGTTGCACCGAACCCACGAAAAAAAATATCCCACCCATGAGGGTTTAAACTGGAGATAGTTCTCATTGGGACCACTAAAAAATCACTTTTCTCTCTCCGTGAAGTTCATTTATTTCAATCTAACCCTGTCACCCAAACACCTCTTTGGCTACAGTTAGTTCAGGGTTAGTCATGAGTTAGTCTAACCTCTAGCTAAGTTAGAGTATCAAACAGGAGCAGTATAGGACATGCAAGTTGCTCAAAGCATACATGCAAATTCATACGTGAAAGGATTTTTTTCTTTTTGAAAACGGAACGTGAAAGGAATTTTTTTAGAATGCTCTTGGCATGTCGCTAACATGTGATAGTTAACCGACCTCAATAGACGGCAGAAACACCAGCCAGCCGCACTTTGATAGAGACGAGGAGGGAGAAGCGATACAGGCTGCTGGATTACTAGAGATAGGTGTCGCACGGAAGCCAAGAAATATGGTGATAGCGTGGGTTAGCCATGTACTAGTATGATGTAACTACACTTGGCTGCCGTGTTTCGTACTCTTCCAGTCCACTATGGAGATGATTGGTTAATTTTATATCACTGAATAATATTAAATATTATGAGTGCAGACGCTCCACCACGAGGTTCCTTGCTCCTTCTCGGTCGTCCGGAATCTATGTTCTTCCACTCTATTTTTTTACGTGAGCTTTGTTCATCCTTTTGCCAACACACGAGACATCTAGCATCAAGGTGCACATGTTATGCAAGGATCGTTCCATCTATATGAAGAACACGTGGGACTAGAACTACGAGCCGAACATGTACCCAGGAGTGGACGTACGAACCTGAGTAATGTAGCACAGTAAGTGAAGTAGAAAGGCACAAATCGTATGAACATGCGTGGCATATAGGGTGTGTTTGGTTGCGTTCTCGTCTCAGCATAGTTGTTCCCTCTTCAGGCATGCTCAACTCAACACACCTCTTCATGCATGCTCTCTTCATGCATGCTTCTAGTGTAGTGGTGCTAAACTAGTGTGGACTCATTAACCCTCCATACACTCTACCAAACACCCAAAAGTAGGTCGAGAAGGGATCTCTTGGGCGGCATTTGTCTCTTACTACGTACTACCACTAAATGTTGTACGTGCAATGCACGGTGATGTTATGGAGTACGTGCCTAAGTACTATACTACAACTATATTAGTTGGAGGCACATATTAACTTTTATATTTGTTTACGTGTATGCCCCGAGACCTTCCAACTAGACGTGTCTTTGTCTCCATTTTTTTGCGGAAAATGTGTCTTTGTCTCCAGGTCGCACTTTGTATCGTTCATACCACTAAGTACTACTACGTGTGGTCTCCGACCCAGAAGTGGAAGAAGTGGAGACGCTCTACCACGCTGTTTTTTTACGTTGGGCTCTACCACGTTGTTCATGTCCCACTCCTTTCGCTGACGTGTGGGACATCCAGCACGTGCCGTGTTTGGCACCCTTCGTCGTAAGAGTTGAAACGCTAGCATTCATCAGAAATAAAATTAATTATAGATCGGCAGTGATACTATTTTTTGCGAACCAATCAGCAATGATACTATACCTCGATATCGGAAAGAATACTACTCCGTTCGCCAACATGTGGGACGTCGACCATCCTAGTCCACTTGCCATGCACACAGAACTCCAAGGGAGTCACCCAGGTCGTCGCGCCGCAGTAACAATGACTAATGATCCATCAAATCACAGGCCCACTTCCCACTTTGAAGTTCCTTGGACGAAGGAACCATCATGACTTCGTTGAATTCCTCTTCTTGAAGAAAACTACTGTACCAGCAGTACTGCTAGCTACAGTAGTTACTACAACAGAGGCCTCCTTTCGTTCATAGAATAGGAATATGAAAATCATAGGAAGTGAGATGACATGCATCTCAATTCATATAGAGAAAGAGATGCCATTTGATGCTTAGGATAGGAATTTTTCCATTTAGTCTAGGCTAATGTACTGGTAATTTGCTCTAAAAACTACAGTAGTAACTAGTAGTACTGGTACATGCTCGTACTCAGACACACACACACACACACACTAACTACTAGTACTACTACTTCTCACATGCTGGCCAGACGCCGTCGTTCTCCTTCTCGGATTTGTCGGTGACACCCCACCGTGCTAGGATCTCCACCGACCTCTTCGCAGCAGCGCGTGCGTCCTTTTATTTCTTGTGGCGGCGGGCCTCTCTTTTCTTGAGTGCTTTCTGACTTTTCCGCTCCCTCTGTGCGGCTTTGGCCGCCTCTTGCTCTAATGCCAATTCGGCCTTGGCATCTTCAAATTCCTCCCACATAGTTGTGAGGTCGCGACCGGCGATGAACTCGGCACGGCAGGATGCCATCGCTTCCCTACCATTTTGTGTGCGGTCATGGGCGGCGAGGAACTTGGCGTGGCAGGATGCCATCGCTGCCTTACCGGTTAGTGTGCGGCGCCGTGGCATGAACGACGCTTGGTGAGAGCTCTCGGGTGGAGTGGCCGGACAACCGTATAGTGCATTGGTTTGTCAAGAGCTCAAGGTCAGAAGATGAAGCAAATTTGGATTCCCGTTCAATCCTGGTCATTTATTACCGAGTAAAATGCATTGGCGGTCATCGAACTTTTCTTGGTAGCTCACTTTGATCATTGTATACGAGATATGGTGATTATACGGTCACTGGCTCAGCGTATAGCTCCGTATTTGTCTGGTTGACCAGTCAAACAGTCCGCATGCGCCTCATCAGCTCGTGTTCTTTATCTATCTACACGGGCCTACCTGTCAATGGAGAAAGAAATACTGTAAAAACCAAAATTATGCTAGAGTCCGGACCGCTTCCGGAGCCCGCTCTCACCGCCCTGGCCCCTCAAGATGCCAGCTGCCCGCCGCATGCATGCATAGCAAGTAGTACTCCTTATGTGGAGGAGAGAGAGGCATTGACAAATTCAAGGAGTGGGCTCTGCAAGATCCCGTCTCTACACGTGCTCCTAGGTATAAAAAAATAATTCTAAAAAGGCATAAAAACCAATTCTGTCTTAAAAAAAGAAAGGTAAAAACATTTGAGAGGAAATAGATAGAGAGAAAGTGAGAAAAGCTGTAACCTGGGCATTACATGAGGAAGGAGGGAGTGGTGCACATGCCAAGTTCACTAGGCTGCCATGTTTCACACTCCTCCGTCGTAACAGTGGAGACAATAGCTTTCATAAAATATAAACAATGAATACTAGTTGCTCGTCCTCTATATCGGAAAGAATACTTTCATTCGCCGACATGTGGGACGTCGACCATCCTGGTCCACCTGCCATGCACAAAATTATCCTGGTCTACCCCGGTCGTATCGCAGGGACAACCTTTCCCACTGTAAGTTTTTTGGACGAAGGAACCATCATGACTTCATTGAATTCCGCTTCTTCAAGAAAACTTACTGTACCTGCAATACTGCTACCACACGCGAAGACTGGACGACACTGTACCACGTCATATCACTGAAACCCACTAGGCCAAACTAGCCCGCCTAGGTCATCTATTTTGGAACGGAGGGAGTATGTCTCTGCACTGCTATGATTTTGTGTTGCATGTCATATAACTGAAACCCACTAGGCCAAACTAGCCCCCCTAGGTCATCGATCGCTAAGCCTACAATTTTAGGATCTAGGGCTATTGGTCGATCGACAAGGGATAATTATAAGTGTACCATGAGCTCATCAGCCCCAACGTTTCTCTTCAGTGAGTGTTTTGCAAGTACTATAGCTTGCACAGTAGCTAGCCTACTAACACCAAGAATCATAAAACAAGCCCTGCTGATATGATTAACAGTTCAAACTTACATCTAATCATGCCATATATTACATCAAAAGTTGGTGAGGATACATCTGTTTCCATAACTCGGAGAGGGTTCGCATGATTCACTATCAAACAAAAGTAGCAAGATCCGCCCACACAAGACAGTGCACTAGCCCTAAGATGGTTTGATAACACGCATCGTTCTGGTAATTAAACACAGGGCAATGCAAACCACCCTGAAGGATTAGCGCGACCAACTATTTCTTGTCATCAATCTTTCGGGCAATGACCACAGCACAGACAACGGCATGGGAATCGATTTCTGGGGCGATGTCCATAGGACTGACCGTGACATCGGAATCGATCTGTGGGGTCCATAGGATGGACAGCAGCATCGGAATCGATCTCTGGGGCGATGCCAACAGGACGGGCCACGACATCGGAATCATCAAGGACGTCCACCGGCACCTACACAACCCTAACATATTAGCAAGCACATTGCAAATAATCAAAAACCACAACTATGGTAATAAGCCATTATTTTTTACCTTGTGTGGCTCACCAGGGGATCTCATCCGTCCGGGGGCCATCTCCTCGTCCTCGATGGGGGCCATCACCTTGCTAGGGGAATACTGCTTCTCAATGGTGACTATCTCATCAAACTCGGTCTTGAGCCTCACATAGGTGGCAATTAGAGTTCCTGGGATAGGCACGGTGGGGCCATTGGTGTTCTTCCAACATTCTTTGAGGAGTTCGTCCGCCAACGTCCTCAACTCTTAGGCCAGTGCTTGTTTCTGGGAGTTCTTCGTCTCCATGGGTTGGCCCGCCAACATGGTCAACTCGTTGGTCGGTGCTCGCTTCCTGGAGATCGCCAGCAACTCTTTGCCTTGTGCTCCAGGATCCATCAATGAACTGACAAACAAAAATAAATCAAAAGGAAACCACAATCGCGATGAAAACGGGAAAGGAATAGGATGTGAGAATCGGTCGGTGCTTCGCAAAAAGAAGATTCTTGGAATGAAAATATAGCAGCATAACTGATTCGCCCACCTTTCCTTCGTTGGTACAGAAGAAAAATGGCAGAAGTGAGTAGCCTGGAGTGAGGTTTTCTTCAAGAAAGGGAAGAAAGGGCTTGAACAAGCGTTCCAGTGAAATGATGGTTGCTTCGTCCAGTCCAACTTCGAGGCCACCTTACCACTGCTGGTAAAGGTGTGCGGTTTGTGATATGACGGGTCATGACAGCCACACCGGGGTGACAGGTGAGTCTCGACTGTAGCACCTTGCTGTGATTTGGTGGATGGCACGCGGACCCGGATGCTTTGAAATGTCCCGCATGTAGATAGAGCGGCTAGTCATATACTCCCTCCTTTCTGGTTTATAGGGCTCAATTCAAAAATTTCACCAACCAAGGTAGATGGTGAGTGGTGGAATCCTTTTTGTAATTTGCAAAAGCACCCAATTAATGCTCTTGTTTTCTTCAAAAATGTATGTTTACCAATGTATTAATTGCAATGCATGCATGCATAAAGTACATGCATTGGTCAATTTTCTCTTAATACCTGCATGCAATTATTTAATGCACCTTGGAATCTGAACTTGTGATGGGGAACAACCAAATTGAGCCTTATAAAATGAAAAAACTAAGATTTTGAGATAAGCCCTATAAACCGGAAAGGAGGGAGTAGGAGTGCTCAATATTGTGCACAGCGACCAAGGCGGAGAGGAAAACGAGAGAACTACGTAATTAATGCATGAGTTTAATTAGGGTAGTTTTGTAAAGTATGAGATACATTTCTCCAATCGCAAAATGCCTTGGTTCATGAGATTTGAGATTTGAGCCCTATAAACCGGAAGGGAGGGAGTACTGCACATGGTGTAGTCTAGTCACTTGTTGAAATCTCTAGAAAGGAAAATACTCCTTTACGGTTTACAGGGCTATACTACTCCCTCCGTCTAGATGTGTAAGTCATCTTATGAAAACCAAATACGTAGTCCCAAAACACTTAGGTGTGGTGCATTAACTTCTACCTTGTGTCTTGTTTCTTGACATATCAACCAATAAGAGATGAGAGGTGTGCATGCTTTTAATGACTTGCAATGGCTAGTTCATTGCATGCAATGCTATTAATTAGCAAATAAACATTGGTGACCCCAGGAGGAAACAGTGCTAAGCGCGTGGACCTATGTAGAATGAGTATCAACCAATGGATAATGGAGTTTAATTGTTAAACAATAGCAATTTTGTCTCATGCAAGAGCCTGGCTAGTACACCAAGGAACCGCACCACGCGAGCGTTCGCAACTGCCATGTTCGGGTTGCGCTTGGCTCTTCGCCTCTTCGAGAAGACGAACAATGATGTTACTCCTACTTCTACAGTATTGAATCCACTGCTGCATGTCCGTCCACCTCGTGCGGGAGGGATAGCGTGTAGTGAAAGGTTCTACTTATTGCTCCTGCCTTTGCGTCTATGACAGGTGGGCCCAACAGGTGGTTGGCCCTCCTGTCATGCAGCCAAAGGCAGGTGCAGTTAAGGCACCGGAGCTCAGTCCATGAGGGAGAGGGCGTTGTAGTAATGAAATTTCTCGGTCTTGTATGAGTTGATGAAGATAGGGGTTGCTTGCTTGCTAGGGTTGCTTGCTAGGGTTGCTCACTACGTATATATAGGTCGGAGCCTCCGCGCTTGCTTGCTAGGGTTGCTTTATTCACACACTCTCATCCTCTCTAGATCTAAACAAGATAGGGGTAGTAACACTTCTTTCTCCCTTCAAAAAACACTGGCTTTCTATCCTCACCGTTGGTTACAGATCCGTACGTATCCCCCTCCGCCGGTGAAGGGAAGGAGGGGCAGCGTTTAGGCCGTCGTCGACAGCGAGGGAGGAGAACCACTGCCGGCCGCACCATTATCTCTGGCCGAGCACCGGCGCGGGAGGTCCTCCGATCCCTTCGTCGTTGCCTGTGGGCGGATCCGGCCTCCCGCCGCCCACCTATCCACATCCCGACGACCTTCAGGTATATCTTCATTCGAAACCGCCTTAGCCCTACTTCCCCAGCTCGCTACATCGCTGCATGTGCATCATTTTCTACCTCTCAGCCCGTCTCGATCGGATGGTCCAACGTCACATATTTTTTTCTTCTATTGTTAGAGGTAAAGCTACTTCATGGAGTCGAATCTTGTACTACTTGATTCAAACAAGAAATAAAGTGGGGGTGGGGGAATTTAGTATGTACATTGGACTTGGTACAAACAGGAAGGAAAGGGGGTGAAAGTAGTACAGACTGGTCATCCAACCGGTCTCTTGGTCGAAAAGGGAAATACAGGGGTAACGCTGTACACAGTGGTATGACCAGGACTAGATTTGCTATCCACACATAGGAGTAGCTGGCTAGAGTGAACAAAAATGGGACCAACCCAAATATGTTTCTTGGATGTTTGTTTCTCGGGGCAACAAACTATGAATCACCACTTTATGCCCCTGTTTACGTACCTGGTGCTGGACTGCTGGTGCACCCACTGTCCCATGCCCTTATACCAAATATTTAGGCTCCGTTCGGAATAAAGGGGCAGAAAACATAGGTCTTGACGAAAATAGAGGAATACGAAAGGAATGTAGGTATAAAACTATGGAACAGCGAACCGGAGGAAACTCTCAAGAGAATGTGTTCGGATGGACTACGAAATGTACATATTTGTTTTTTAGCGACAAGGGAGTTATTCACCGCCGGACAAAAGCCACACTCTCCCTCCCATGGTCAAACTTGTTGTCCCGTCGCTGCCTCTGAAGAGGGCACCCCTGCCCTCTCGTCCTGGATCGAAGGACGCCGTCCTGTCGGCAGGCAGAGCAACTCACCCCTGAGCACGAATGGACAGGGCAACCAGTTGCCGAGGATAGGACAATAGTCATGGCGAGCTCACCCCTAAAGGAAACTCATACATCGCCACCGTGTCCAGCCAAGACCCAAACACCCACCGCAGCTGTCGAGCATGGACACTATTGAAGACCAGTAGACCACCACCGCACTGAGCCCTCACCATGAAGAGCTTCCAAGCTGGCACCTTCAAGAAGAAAGCAACGCCGATGTGCCACCGTCGCCCAATCCGGAGATTTTGGGCTTTCACCTGAGGCCAAGAGGCGGAGGGCCGGGTGTAGGTCTCGATGTTGCCCACAAGAAGGAAAACAGCGCCATGGGCGTCACCAACATCGTGGCCGGCCTCATTGGTCAAGGGTTTCCCCCGACGTAGAGAATGCACCCAACGCCCCTCCGACCTGCAGAATCTACAACCGGAGTAATAAATTACCGATATAGAGATAAAACTTCTCAATGGAACTTGCAAGTCAACAATTAAAAGTGTGAAATTTATACATACTTCTGTATATAAAATCAGCTTATGCGCGGATACATAGCCTGTGAGTAGACACTCTAGAATACTAGCTATTGCTTAATACTTACAGAGAAATGTATCATCTTGAATTATCTGGAATATAATTACTATTGGTCATTCCACATGTTTATTGACGTCATCCATTGAAGCATATCACCAAGAGTGAAAGTTAACCGTCTGTTATTGCTATCTCCCATTGGGTATTTTCCAAATAACCGAGAGTCACATATGTACCATCGGCCATTTGCACTAATAGGTGAGAGTTTTATTTTTCACCTTCGGCTATTAAATTTCACCGTCTGGCATTACATGTAATCCCCGAGGGTGTAGCAAAAACCGTTGGACATTATAATGAACCATCGGGCATTTAATTGGATATCCGAGAGTTGGATTTTCCCGTCGGGCAATCTAGTATACCGTCGGCTATTGGTAGTAATACTTGTGAGTTGGCAATAATGGTTGGCCATTGGAACTACCGTCGGCTATTACTCTAATAACCGATGGCCCGTCGGCTATTATATTTCACCATCGGAAATATGGGGATTTCTAGTAGTGAAACATCATAGGATCCAAATATAATAGCAAAGCTCGCGATACATCAAGATTGTATCACCTCAAGAACACGAGAGAGAGATCAAACACATAGCTACTGGTACATACCCTCAGCCCCGAGGGAGAACTACTCCCTCCTCGTCACGGAGAGCACTGTGACGATGACGATGGCCACCGGAGAGGGATTGCCCCTCCGACAGGGTGCCGGAACGGGTCTAGATTGGTTTTCGGTGGCTACGGAGGCTTGTGGCGGTGGAACTCCCGATCTATTGTCTCTTCTGGAAGTTTTAGGGTACGTAGGTATATATGGGTGCAGGAATTACGTCGGTGGAGCTTCGGGGGGCCCCACGAGGCAGGGGGGCGCGCCCCCCACCCTCGTGGGCACCTCCCTTCTCTCCTGACGTGGGGTCCAAGTCCATCCGGTAGCTTTCCTTCCAAAAATAACTTCTCCAGTTGATTTCGTTCCGTTTCGCCTCCGTTTGATATTCCTTTTCTTCGAAACACTGAAATAGGCAAAAAAAACATCAATTCTGGGTTGGGCCTCTGGTTAATAGGTAGTCCCAAAAATAATATAAAAGTGGATAATAAAGCCCAAAATTGCCCAAAACAGTAGATAACATAGCATGGAGAAATCAAAAATTATAGATACGTTGGAGATGTATCAGCAGGCAACTGACTTATTGGAAATAATACATACTGATGTATGCGGTCCGATGAGTGTTGAGGCTCACGGCGGGTATCGTTATTTCCTGACCTTCACAGATGATTTGAGCAGATATGAGTATATATACTTGATGAAACATAAGTCTGAAACATTTGAAATGTTTAAAGAATTTCAGAGTGAAGTAGAAAATCATTGTAACAAGAAAATAAAGTTTCTACAATCTGATCGTGGAAGTGAATATTTGAGTTATGAGTTTGGTCTTCATTTGGAACAATGCAGAATAGTTTCGCAACTCACGCCACCTGGAACACCATAGTGTAATGGTGTGTCCGTACATCGTGACCGTACTTTATTAGATATGGTCCGATCTATGATGTCTCTTACCGATTTACCACTATCATTTTGGGGTTATGCACTAGAGACAGCTGCATACACGTTAAATAGGGCAGCATCTAAATCCGTTGAGATGACACCTTATGAACTATGGGTTTGTGTAGCGACCCGACCCGAATGGATCAAGTCTCAGTGCTTAAGTGTCATCACTAGATCAGTATGCTGACACACACAGTACTCGAGGATTTATAATAGAGATAAATCACATGTATAAAGTAATGTAAATACTATTACCTCAATCCATATTGCGGAAGTAACAACAAAGTTGTGGATTCCCATCAACACCAACGGCAAAGTTGAGTGTAGAAATTGTAACCCTAACGTATCACTTACTCGTCGTAAGATTCCTGCAACATGAGACGTTGCAGCCACAAAGGGTCAGTACATTGAATGTACTGGAAAATTCACATCATAGGATAATGATGAATAATATCTATCACTACATGCATACTGGGCTGGTGGAAAGCTCTAAGTTTAATTTTTGCATAAAGCCAATTTTTCCCTACATCAAAGGAATAAATTTTATTTAACTACAAAGTTTGTTGAAAATTATTGAGAATGTTCCTCCAACTCAATCCCAATTAAAAGTTAACAACCCAACAAATTAATGAAGTAACATGATGAGATCAACATGATAATCCAAGAACTAGATACTCAAGATGTCCATAACCATGATTAGTTTGTACACTCTAGTGCAAGTGGGAGACTGAAGGAAATATGCCCTAGAGGCAATAATAAAGTTGTCATTTATATTTCCTTATATCATGATAAATGTTTATTATTCATGCTAGAATTGTATTAACCGGAAACATAGTACATGTGTTAATACATAGACAAACAAAGTGTCCCTAGTATGCCTCTACTTGACTAGCTCGTTAATCAAAGATGGTTAAGTTTCCTAGCCATAGACATGTGTTGTCATTTGATGAACGGGATCACATCATTAGAGAATGATGTGATGGAAAAGACCCATCCGTTAGCTTAGCACTATGATCGTTTAGTTTATTGCTATTGCTTTCTTCATGACTTATACATGTTCCTCAGACTATGAGATTATGCAACTCCCGAATACCAGAGGAACACCTTGTGTGCTATCAAACATCACAACATAACTAGGTGATTATAAAGATGCTCTATAGGTGTCTCTGATGGTGTTTGTTGAGTTGGCATAGATCGAGATTAGGATTTGTCACTCCGATTGTCGGAGAGGTATCTCTGGGCCCTCTCGGTAATGCACATCACTATAAGCCTTGCAAGCAATGTGACTAATGAGTTAGTTGCAGGATGATGCATTACGAAACAAGTAAAAGGACTTGCCTGTAACAAGATTGAACTAGGTATTGAGATACCGATGATCGAATCTCGGGCAAGTAACATACCGATGACAAAGGGAACAACATATGTTGTTATGCGGTTTGACCAATAAATATCTTCCTAGAATATGTAGGAACCAATATGAGCATCCAGGTTCCGCTATTGCTTATTGTCCGGAGACATGTCTCGGTCATGTCTACATAGTTCTCGAACCCGTAGGGTCCGCACGCTTAACGTTTGGTGAAGATCGGTATTACGAGTTTATGTGTTTTGATGTACTGAAGATAGTTCGGAGATCCGGATGTGATCACAGACATGACGAGGAGTCTCGAAATGGTTGAGACATAAATATTGATATATTGGATGACTATATTCGGACACCGAATGAGTTCTAGGGGTCACCGGATATTTATCAGAGTGTCGGGGGGTTATCAGAACCCCCGGGGGAACTAATGGGCCAACATGGGCCTTGTGAAAGAGAGAGGAGAGGGACTAGTGCTGGCCGCGCCCCCCTTGGGAGTCCTAATTGGACAAGGAGGGGGGCGGCACCCCCTCTTTCCTCCCTCTCTCCCTCTCCTTCCTTCCGCCTTCCCCCTTCCTAGTTGGAATAGGAAAAGGGGAGTCCTACTCCTACTAGGAGGAGGACTTCCCCTCTCCTTGGTGCGCCCCAAGGCCGGTCGGCCTCCCCATGGCTCCTTTATATATGGGGGAAGGGGGCACCCTAGAAGACACAAGTTGATTTCTTAGCCGTGTGCGGTGCCCCCCTCCACAAATTTCCACCTCGGTCATATTGTCGTAGTGCTTAGGTGAAGCCCTGCGTCGGTAACTTCATAATCACAGTCAACACGCTGTCGTGCTGACGAAACCCTCCCTCGGCATCAGCTGGATCTAGAGTTCGTGGGACATCACCGAGCCGGATGTGTGCAGATCGCGGAGGTGCGGTACCTTCGGTGCTAGGATTGGTCGATCGTGAAGATGTACGACTACATCAACCGCGTTGTCATAACGCTTCCACTTACGGTATATGAAGGTACGTAGACAACACTCTCCCCTCTCGTGCCTATGCATCACCATGATCTTGCGTGTGCGTAGGATTTTTTTTGGAATTATTGCGTTCCCCAACACTCACACCATTAGAGTTGCTTTATCTTAATTGATTAGAGTAAAGCCCCCCCCCCCTAGATGTGATATCCCCCCTAAGAGGGATGAACTAACCTTGGGTTTTGTCGATGATGACTTCATGTAGGTGTTGAAGATGTAGATGCTTAATGTTGATGTAGATCATTTGGATCAATCCATTGTAGTGAGTTGCCCTTTCAATACCTACATGGGTTAGTCCCACAAGGAACAAACAAGGATATCCAGAGACATGGAGTGATGTTCACATAAGATGATGTCCATGAAAGCATCAGGTTACCTTGTCCCTTGTCTTACTAACAAGAGGGTTTGTGACTCCTTGAACTAGTGCAAGATATGGAAGTTGTTTGCACGTGTCCTTGCCAAAAGATATGAGTGTAGTATGTTGGCGGAGTGACCCTCAAGAACTCTCTAGTTCCTTTTCTTCGGGATCCACACCATCTTGATGGGAATTCTTGGAGTTGTAGTCGTACTTGATGATGTGGAACTTGATGTAGTCTTGGGAACCTACTTGACCAAGGCTTTGGGAGCTTCTTCAAATGCATCAATTTCCTCTTGAAGCTTGTCCTTGCCTTTTTCCTTGTGGTCTTGTGGTGGAAGATCATCTTGATCTTGTGTTCCTTGGAAAGAAGTAGGATCATACTTCTCTTGTTGAGGAACAAACCTCGTCTTGGGGTAGTGATCTTCTTCCCACTCAACTCCATTGGCATTGAACCTTCGTTCAAAACCAATTACTTGATTCTTCTGGTGTCTTCCTTGCTTGCGTACAATTTCCTCAAATTGCTTACTTCCGGCAAGGCTCTTGTAAACACCTTTCTCTATAATTCCCTTCAATAAGCTATTTTCTTGCTCAAGTGTAACTTGGATAAGAGAATCATTAGTGGAATCAAGAAAACTACTAGAAGCAACAACATTGGATTTAGCATGATTATTGTTACTACTAGAAGAAGAATCTTTCTTACTCTTGTTGCTAGTTTTAACTTGTGGCATGTAAGTAGACAAGAGTAAACGCTTGGCAATGTAAGAAGAACTTTTCTTGCGAAGATCATCATTGATCGCTTTTAAGAACCCATGCTCTTGCTCAAGGTTGAGCTTTTCAAAGTGTAACTTTTCATGAGTCTTTATAAGCTCTCGATGATTTTCCAAGGAAGTTTCATGAGCTAACTTAAGAGTGTTTAGTTCTTTAGTTAGACGCTCAATCTCCTTCTTATCATCGTCATTCGTTTTATCTTGATTAGCATGATTAATAGCAAGTTTGTCGGCATCCTGGGAATGGGGGTCCCCAGACTTGCCTGCCTGCGGCCCGCGGCGTGGCTGAGCCAGTAGGCTGTACGGCCCATCTGCACCAACAAAGCATCCAAGACCCTCGCGAGGGTTCAAGCCTCGCGAGCCGGACGATGCAAGACCTCCTCGGGAGTAGCCTAGCTAGGCAGGATCACGAGGAGCGGAGATATCAAGGCGGGGCAAACCTCACGAGACCCTCGTGACGTGAGCCATGACGCACGGCACCAGGTGGGTGCCAGGCGGGCACCAGCGCGCAGCGTCCTTACTTCCTCTTTGCTGCTAAAGGAGGCCAGCGCAGGCGAAGAGTACCGAGGCATCAGGCAAAGGTTGCTATATTGGTGCAACAAGACCAAGACCAGGAGGACGTCAAGACGAAGGTCATCATGGAGCCCAAGACAGCGTCACCACCAGAGCCTTTGGTAGGCGAATACCACTTTTGTCAGGATAGCTTGTACTAGTTGTCCCCCTTCGAATTAGCCCACCATTGTTGGCTCCCTTCCCGCTCGATATTTGGGAAGAGGACCAGGGCCAATAGAAATAGGACTAGCCACCACCTTAGTAAGGGAGGCTAGGACGGATCAAGCAAGGAAGATCATTCAGGGATGGATCATTCAGACCACCCACACACCCACAAGCTCACTAATACGTCTCCGTCGTATCTACTTTTCCAAACACTTTTGCCCTTGTTTTGGACTCTAACTTGTATGATTTGAATGGAACTAACCCGAACTGACGTTGTTTTCAGCAGAATTACCATGGTGTTATTTTATGTGCAGGAAACAAATATTCTCGAATGACCTGAAACTCCACAGGAGGTCTTAGAAAAAACAATAAAAAATCCTTGCCAAATATGAAGACCAGGGGCCCACACCCTCCTCACGAGGGTGGGGGGCGCCCCCCCTAGGGCGCGCCCCCCTACCTCATGGGCCCCCTGTTGCGTCTCTGACTCCACCTCCACCTCCATATATTGAGTTTCGATGAGAAAAAAATCAGAGAGAAGAAATCATCATGTTTTACGATATGGAGCCACCGCGAAGCCCTAAAACCTCTCAGGAGGGCTGATCTGGAGTCCATTCGGTGCTCCGGAGAGGGGGATTCGTCGCTGTCGTCATCATCAACCATCCTCCATCACCAACTTCATGATGCTCACCGCCGTGCGTGAGTAATTCCATCGTAGGCTTGCTAGACGGTGATGGGTTGGATGAGATTTATCATGTAATCAAGTTAATTTTGTTAGGGTTTGATCCCTAGTATCCATTATGTTCTGAGATTGATGTTGCTATGACTTTGCTATGCTTAATGCTTGTTACTAGGGCCCGAGTGCCATGACTTCAGATCTGAACCTATTATGTTTTCATGAATATATGTGAGTTCTTGATGCTATCTTGCAAGTCTATAGTCACCTACTATGTGTTATGATCCGTTAACCCCGAAGTGACAATAATCGGGACCACTCCCGGTGATGACCATAGTTTGAGGAGTTCATGTATTCACTATGTGCTAATGCTTTGTTCCGATTCTCTATTAAAAGGAGGCCTTAATATCCCTTAGTTTCCAATAGGACCCCGCTGCCACGGGAGGGTAGGACAAAAGATGTCATGCAAGTTCTTTTCCATAAGCACGTATGACTATATACGGAATACATGCCTACATTACATTGATGAATTGGAGCTAGTTCTGTGTCACCCTATGTTATGAATGTTATATGATGAACCGCATCCGGCATAATTATCCATCACTGATCCGGTGCCTACGAGTTTTCAATATACTGGTTTACGCTTATTTCCTTTCTCGCTGCTACTGTTACAATCACTACAAAATACCAAAAACATTACTTTTGCTGTCTTTACTTTTGTTGCCGCTAGCACCACTATCGTATTACTTTGCTACTAAACACTTTGCTGCAGATACTAAGTTTCCAGGTGTGGTTGAATTGATAACTGAGCTGCTAATACTTGAGAATATTCTTTGCCTCCCCTTGTGTCGAATGAATAAATTTGGGTTGAATAATCTACCCTCGAAAGCTGGTGCGATCCCCTATACTTGTGGGTTATCAAGACAAATTTCTGGCGCCGTTGCCAAGGAGCAATGCTCTATTCTTTGAGTCACCTGGGATTTATATCTGCTGGACACTATGAAGAACTTGAGAGATCCAAAAACCAAGATCTATCCCTCAACTACGAGGGGAGGTAAGGAACTGCCATCTAGCTCTGCACTTGATTCACCTTCTGTTATAAGTAAGTTTGCGACACCTACATCTGCTTCTGCTATTCATTCTGATATGTCGCATGTTATTGATGATGCCACTTCTTCTATGCATGATACTTATGATGAAACTGCTTCTATGCGTGATACTACTGTGCCCCTTAGTGAATTTCTTGATGAACAAATTGCTAGGGCTAGAAAAAAGAAATTATTGAATATGAATACAATGATGCTAGTGATGATGAAAATATGCCTGTTACTCCTGAAGGTTATCTTTTTGATACGGAATCTTCTGCCGCTATTTTTGCTTGTAAAGTTAGATATGAGCATAAGAGGTTATTAATTAAATGGAACAAAGAATCACTTACAGATAAAATGAGACCTGACCCTGCTTTTGCTACTTCACCTATATGTGTTCCTGATAAAGATTATGAATTCTCTATTGATCCTGATATAATTACTTTGGTTGAATCTGATCCGTTTTATGGCTATGAATCTGAAACTGTTGTGGCACATCTTACTAAGTTAAATGATATAGCTGCCCTGTTTACTAATGATGAGAGATCGCTTTACCTTTATATACTCAAAATATTTCCGTTCTCATTAAAGGGTGATGCTAAGATATGGTTTAATTCTCTTGAACCTGGTTGTGTGTGTAGTCCCCAGGATATGATTTATTACTTCTCTGCTAAATATTTCCCTGCTCATAAGAAACAAGCTGCTTTGAGGGAAATATACAACTTCGTGCAAATTAAAGAAGAGAGTCTCCCACAAGCTTGGGGGAGGCTTCTCAAGTTACTTAATGCTTTGCCTGATCATCCTCTTAAGAAACCTGAAATACTTGATATGTTTTATAATGGACTAACCGATGCTTCCAGAGATTACCTGGATAGTTGTGCTGGTTCTCTTTTCAGGGAAAGAACACCGGATGAAGCTGAAATTCTATTGAATAATATGTTGACAAATGAAAATAATTGGGAACTTCCTGAGCCAGCTCCTGAGCCAACTCCTGCTCCAATTACTGAGCCTATTCCTAAACCAACTCCAAAGAAGAGAGGTGTTTTATTTCTCAGTCCCGAAGATATGCAAGAGGCAAAGAAATCTATGAAAGAAAAAGGTATTAAAGCTGAAGACGTTAAGAATTTACCTCCTATTGAAGAAATACATGGTCTTAATATATCGCCTGTTGAAGAAACATATGATCTTAATTATTTATTTACTGAAGAACCTCCTGATCCCGATATCCCGACACAGGTAGTAAAGGTAAATTCTCTCTATACATATGATAAAGCTGAAGTCCCTCCCACTAAAATCGCTAGTCAGTGCTTGGATGAGTTTGATAACTTTATGTATAAGCAAGATGACTTCAATGCTTATTTTGGTAGACAATTAAAAGAAAATGCTTATATGATTAGACGCTTGGGTGATTATATGGCTAATATTAAAGGTGAACTTAAACTTGTTAGCAAACATGCTTCTATGGTTACCACTCAAGTAGAACAAGTACTTAAGGCTCAAAAAGAAGTGCTTAATGAAATGAATAGTAAGAAAAATGATTATGCTATTAGAGTGGCTACTAGAACTGGTAGAATGACTAAGGAACCTTTGTATCCTGAAGGCCACCCTAAGAGAATCGAGCAGGATTCTCAAAGAAATAATATTGATGTTCCTAGTTCTTCTAAAAAGAAGAAGAAGAAAAATGATAGAACTGTGCAAACTTCTAGTGAACCTATTGCTGAACCAGCTGATAATCCAAATGATATATCTATGTCTGATGCTGAAACACAATCTGGTAATGAACATGAACCTAGTAAAAATATTAATGATGATGTTCATGATGATGCTCAACCTAGTAATGATAATGATGTAGAAATTGAACCTCCTGTTGATCTTGATAACCCACAATCAAAGAATCAAAGTGATGATAAAAGAGACTTTGTTGCTAGGAAACATGGTAAAGAAAGGGAACCTTGGGTTCAGAAACCCATGCCTTTTCCTCCGAAACCATCCAAGAAAAAGGATGACGGGGATTTTGAGCGCTTTGATGAAATGATTAGGCCTATCTTTTTGCGTATGCGATTAACTGATGTGCTGAAAACAAATCCTTATGCTAAATATATGAAGGATATCATTACTAATAAAAGAAAGATACCGGAAGCTGAAATTTCCACCATGCTTGCTAATTATACTTTTAAGGGTGGAATACCAAAGAAACTTGGAGATCCCGGAGTACCTACTATACCTTGCTCCATTAAAAGAAATTATATTAAAACTACTTTATGTGATCTTGGAGCCGGTGTTAGTGTTATGCCTCTCTCTTTATATCATAGACTTGACTTGAATAAGTTGACACCTACTGAAATATCTTTGCAAATGGCTGATAAATCAACTGCTATACCTATCGGTATTTGTTAGGATGTGCCTGTTATAGTTGCAAACATTACTATTTTAACGGACTTTGTTATTCTTGATATTCCCGAGGATGATAGTATGTCTATTATTCTTGGAAGACCTTTTCTTAATACTGCAGGGGCTGTTATTGATTGCAACAAAGGCAATGTCACTTTTCATGTTAATGGTAATGAGCATACGGTACACTTTCCGAGGAAACAACCTCAAGTTCATAGTATCAACTCTATTGGAAAAATTCCATCGATTATATTTGGAGGTTTTGAATTTCCTCTTCCTACTGTCAAGAAGAAATATGATATTCTTATTATTGGGGTTTTGCATATCTCCGTTGAGGTAACTTAGTGTTATTTGAAATTTCTCTGGTTTCATGATTATCGGAATGAGTTTGTTAACAAGACTTGATCAACCTTGTTAGTGGATTCTTTTTTATGAGCATGAGATGGATGAAGCTAGAAGCACAAACTTTTGTACCCCACTTTTACTTTCTGTTATTTATATTAAATGAAGTAAAAATAGTATTTCCTGTCTGTTTCTTGACTTATCTGTGCAATATAAAAATATCCTGAAAATAAAAGTCCTCAGAATGCCATGCCAATTTAATATGATTTTTTCGGGAATATTTGAGAATTTACTGTGCAAAAATTACCGTGGGAGGAGATGCCACCTGGCCACGAGGGTGGTGGGCGCGCCCCCTGCCTCGTGGGCCCACGGTGGCCCTCCTCCACTTATCCCAGCACCCATCTTCTTCCTCTATCTCACACAAACCCAAAAAACCAACTCAAGCACAGGTTCCAGCCACTTTTGCTGCGATTTTCGATCTCCTTGCTCAAAGAACCTCTCTCAAAATTGCTTGGGGAGATTGTTCCTTGGTATGTGACTCCTCCATTGGTCCAATTAGTTTTTGTTCTACTGCTTTATTCTTTGCAAATTTGTGCTGCATAGGTGACCATGTTCTTGAGCTTGCATGTCAAATTTATATGGTTCCAAGTAGTTCTAATGCTTGATATAGGCTCTAGACACTTGTAGGAGTAGTTGCTATCAGTTTTATTGAAGTTGGTTCAAGTTACTAAAAATTTCAGAATTTTTCAGAAAATGATGAGGAGATTATTGAGGGGCTCATCGAGCCAAATCTCAAAGGAAAAGGCACCGAAGCCTAAGTATAATTTGCCACGCACCACGGAGATTCGGGCATGTGAATGGCCTTCTGATGATTTCTTGAGAGCAGCCGGTATCTATGAGGATTTTCATGAATTGGCTCGCAATGCAGTCCTCACCGCTTTCCTCCACGACCAATGCGATCAGTATCTCTTACTCACAAATACCTTTGTGCAAAACTTTCATTTTCATTCTAGGGACTCACGACCTATGTTGGAGTTTCATTTATATGATGAGCATAAGGAGATGTCACTTTATGATTTCTGTCGGATTTGTTTAGTCCCTTTTGAGGGCAAGACAGAAGAACCACATCATGATGATGTGGTTGGATTTATTAATAATATCACTGTAGGAGAAACCAGGAAGGTTTCCGATGCACGAACCACTAGCATACATTTTTCCTGTTTTGCGTTACTTTGCATTATTTGCTAGTCGTTGTTTAATTGGACGTGGAAATTCTCGAAACCTGAGTATCCCTGATTTAATTATTCTGCTCCAAGGTTTATACAGTGATAACACTTTTAGTTTGGGCGGTATTATTGCTAGACGGTTAAATATGAACCGTACTAAGGGCCCCATCTTTGGAGGCATCTATGCCACACGCCTAGCCGCACATTTTAACATACCTATTAGGCATGCTGAGAAGGAAGAAAAGGTGCTTCCCCGTGTTTATCTAGATCATAAAAGTATGGTGGCACATGATTTTATTGTTAAGAATAGGACAGGAGAGTTTAAATATCAATTGTTCTTTAATAAACATCATCCTGAGACTATTACCTTGCCTGCTCCTTCTTTGTTTGATTTGACTGTAGGCACGTACCTTGTTCCGTTGACGGCTATTCATGCCTACCGGAACCCTGCACCAGTCGAGGAGCCAGAACAGGAACCACAAGATGAGCCTCCACGACAATCTATTTATTCTTGGGATCCAGAGATGACTGTCAGCCAGTGGCAGTCAGAGTCTTCTTCTTCATCATAGTATGATCCCAACTATTCCTCCTCATCGCAATATGACCCCAACAACTATTATTATGGATATCCGCCAGGCCAGCAATGGCAATAGACCAACATAGGCCAAAAGCCTAAGCTTGGGGGAGTACGTATTTCTCACCGACATTACATTTATGTTCACACACACTCATTGCTAGATGTCGGTGCTCATACTTTTTTGCTATAATATCCATGCTACTTTATTTTCTTTTTCTTGCTTTCTTCTTATGTGTTTGTTAAACCTTAAGAAAAACCAAAAAAAATGAGTAGTAGTTTATTTTTCTGCTGTAGTAGTAATAATTAAAAAGAAAACCCAAAAATATTTCCCGTTCTTCTTTTGCTTGTTGGGAGCTTTCCTGTGTAAATAGTTTTATTTCTTTTCTTTTATTTGGGGGTCTGTAGGAGAAGACCATAATTAAATTGTTGAAGTGGCTCTTATATGCATTATTGTTGATTTAACCAAGAGCCCATATTGCCTTCTCCTGTTTATTGAATGCTCGCAGATTCCAGCTTAGTCCAATGCACGTGCACTATTATTATTATTCACACCATTCGGTCGTGCAACTAAAAGGCAATTATGATGATATATGATGGATTGACTGAGATGAGAAAAGCTGGTATGAACTCGACCTCTTTTGTTTTTGTAAATATGATGAGCCCGTCGTTCTTGATTCAACTTATTATGAATAAACATGTTTGCAATAACAATTAGAGATCAGAGTTGCTTGTGCCATGCTTGATTAGCTATGAGCTATAATGATTTACCTTGTGTGCCAACATGCTATTGAGATGATTATGATGTGGTATGATGGGGTGGTATCCTCTTTTGAATGATTTAAGTGACTTGAATTGGCACATGGTCACGCATGTAGTTGAAACAAAATCAACATAGCCTTCACGATATTTATGTTCATGGTGGATTATATCCTACTCATGCTTGCATCCAATGTTTATTAATTTTAATGCATGTACATGGCTGTTTTCGCTCTCTAGTTGGTCGCTTCCCAGTCTTTTGCTAGCCTTCACTTGTAATAAGCGGGAATACTGCTTGTGCATCCAATCCCTTAAACCCTAAAGTTATTCCAGATGAGTCCACCATACCTTCCTATATGCGGTATCTACCCGCCGTTCCAAGTAAATTTGTATGTGCCAAACTCTAAACCTTCAAATAATCATTCTGTTTTGTATGCTCGAATAGCTCATGTATCAACCAAGGCTGTCCTTATCTTCCGTGTTAGGCGGGTTATTCTCAAGAGGAGTGGACTCCGCTCCTCACTCACGAGAAAATGGCTGGTCACCGGGATGCCTAGTCCCATGCTTTATGCAAACTAAATCAAAATTAATTGCAAACAAAACTCCCCCTGGGACCTGATGTATGTTGGAGGCACTCATTGTTTCGAGCAAGCCATGGATTGATGCTTGTTGGTGGAGGGGGAGTATAAACTTTACCATTCTGTTTGGGAACCGCTTATAATGTGTTTGGCATGGAAGATATCGCCATCTCTTAGTTGTTACGTTGACAATGAAAGTATACCGCTCAAAATACAATTTATCTCTATTGCAAAACCGAGCTCTGGCACCTCTACAAATCCCTGCTTCCCTCTGTGAAGGGCCTATCTATTTACTTTATGTTGAGTCATCACCCTCTTATTAAAAAGCACTAGTTGGATAGCGCATCCGTCATTTGCTTTCATCACTGTTAATTTATATTGGGTATAACTATGATTTGATCTTTAAAGGTGCTCTGCATTTTTGTTTTGTGGTCTCAGAAAGGGCTAGCGAGATACCATCTTGTTATATCATATTATGATTGTTTTGAGAAAGTGTTGTCATCCGAGATTTATTATTATGACTTGATAGTTGATTATGCTATTGATTTGAGTAATGATGAGACCTGAGAATTATTGCAAATGTGGTTAGTTATGATTTATGCTGAAAACTTGAATGCTGGCTTGACATAGTTACAACAACAAGAGCAAATAGAGTTTGTAAAAGTTTTTCTTTCTTTCTTTCAGTTTGTCAACTGAATTGCTTGAGGACGAGCAAAGGTTTTAAGCTTGGGGGAGTTGATACGTCTCCGTCGTATCTACTTTTCCAAACACTTTGGCCCTTGTTTTGGACTCTAACTTGTATGATTTGAATGGAACTAACCCGGACTGACGCTGTTTTCAGCAGAATTACCATGGTGTTGTTTTATGTGCAGAAAAAATATATTCTCGGAATGACCTGAAACTCCACGGGAGGTCTTAGAAAAAATAATAAAAAATCCTCGCCAAATATGAAGACCAGGGGGCCCACACGTTCTCACGAGGGTGGGGGGCACCCCCTAGGGCGCGCCCCTACCTCGTGGGCCCCCTGTTGCGTCTCCGACTCCAACTCCACCTCCATATATTGAGTTTCGATGAGAGAAAAATTAGAGAGAAGAAATCATCGCGTTTTACGATACGGAGCCGCGGCCAAGCCCTAAAACCTCTCGGGAGGGCTGATCTGGAGTCCGTTCGGGGCTCCGGAGAGGGGGATTCGTCGCCGTCGTCATCATCAACCTTCCTCCATCACCAATTTCATGATGCTCACCGCCGTGCGTGAGTAATTCCATCGTAGGCTTGCTGGACGGTGATGGGTTGGATGAGATTTATCATGTAATCGAGTTAGTTTTGTTAGGGTTTGATCCCTAGTATCCATTATGTTCTGAGATTGATGTTGCTATGACTTTGCTATGCTTAATGCTTGTCACTAGGGCCCGAGTGCCATGATTTCCGATCTGAACCTATTATGTTTTCATGAATATATGTGAGTTCTTGATCCTATCTTGCAAGTCTATAGTCACCTACTATGTGTTATGATCCGGCAACCCCGAAGTGCCAATAATCGGGACCACTCCCGGTGATGACCATAGTTTGAGGAGTTCATGTATTCACTATGTGCTAATGCTTTGTTCCGGTTCTCTATTAAAAGGAGGCCTTAATATCCCTTAGTTTCCAATAGGACCCCGCTGCCACGGGAGGGTAGGACAAAAGACGTCATGCAAGTTCTTTTCCATAAGCACATATGACTATATACGGAATACATGCCTACATTACATTGATGAATTGGAGCTAGTTCTGTGTCACCCTATGTTATGACTGTTACATGATGAACCTCATACGGCATTATTATCCATCACTAATCCGGTGCCTACGAGTTTTCCATATATTGGTTTACGCTTACTTACTTTCCCGCTGCTACTGTTACAATCACTACAAAATACCAAAAACATTACTTTAGCTGTCTTTACTTTTGTTGCCGCTACCACCACTATCATATTACTTTGCTACTAAACACTTTTCTGCAGATACTAAGTTTCCAGGTGTGGTTGAATTGACAACTCAGCTGCTAATACTTGAGAATATTCTTTGGCTCCCCTTGTGTCAAATCAATAAATTTGGGTTGAATACTCTACCCTCGAAAGCTGTTGCGATCCCCTATATTTGTGGGTTATCACTCACCGAGCTCAAGAACACCCTAACCTCAGGAGGTTGTTCTTCCCTTGTATTGTTCATCATCAGCCCTATAGGCAATCCACCACCACACTAGAGTAGGGTATTACACCACAACGGTGGCCCGGACCAGTATAATTCTTGTGTCTTTCTGTGTTGCGAGTTCGTCGAGTTCGTCCGCGGGATCTTAGCGAGCTAGGGCGTAGATTGGTGGGAAGGAAAGACTTCACACACACCCCAGTGTTAGAACCTTAAGGGTTTGCCGGAACCCCAAATCCAACATTTGGCGCGCCAGGTAGGGGTGCATCGTAGCCTCCCTTCCATCAGTTCGTCGCTCCGCCGTCTCCATGGCGGACGCTCACCGTGCTCGAGCTGAGCGTCGGGCTGCCCTGACCACCCGCATCTCTCAGACGGCTCCTGTTGGCGGGCCACATCGCCATTCTCCATCCCCCGCCGCGAACACTGCCACCGGCCCGGCGGGGAACGAGCAGCAGGCGTCCTCGCTGCATCCTTCGGTGCGGCAGGATGGCCGCACCGCCACTCCATCGCTGACCCCTTGCCGGTTCTTCGTCTCACGCGCACCGCGCTCCCATGGAGGCATGGGCCGCGCTCCTCGCAGTGAACGAGCTCCTACACTACCGCCCCATCGACGACCTCTACGAGGAGTGGCTCGAACGCGTCGCCGAGCTCGTCCGCGTCGCGGGGGGCTCTCTGGCGCCGTCCCACCCTCTGCCTCCCCCTCAACCAGCCGCAGGCGACGGGGCTCATGGCACGCCTCCACCACCTCAGCCCCAAGACGTCGCCTTGGCACCAAGGCGCGCGGCTCCGCGACGTGATCCGCCGCGCCCGACGCCCGTGCGTGAAGAGAGAAGCTGCCAAGAAATTCCATAGCCGCGAGAAGCTGCACCTGTGCTCCCCGCGCCACCTCGTCAAGACCGCGTACCACCCGCAGCGGTGGAATGCGCACCTCGTCAAGACCAAGCTCCACCTTCGAGGCGGGCCCCGGCAACCACGGCGGGCTGCCGCGCCTTCACTCCCGAGCTGCGTAGCGTCGCCTGGCTGGGCAAGTTCAAGCCGGATCTGCGTCCTCGCTACGACGGTACCGCCGACCCCGTGGAGTTCCTGCAGCTCTATGAGCTGAGCATCGAAGTGGCCAACAGTGACGAAAAGGTCATGGCGAACTAGTTTCCCATGGCTCTCAAGGATGGAGCTCGCTCCTGGCTCCTGAACCTGCCACACGGCTCGATCTGCTCCTGGGATGAGATGCGCGATCGCTTTGTCGCCAACTTCCAGGGCATTCGCGACCGCCCACCGGCTGCGGGTGACCTAGGCCGAATCAGGAAGCAGCCAGGAGAGACCCAAGAGTACATCCAGCGCTTCAACAACACCCGCCTCAAGATCCCCAAGGTCACGGACGAGGCCATCATCTCCGCGTTCTCCGACGGCGTCCGTGACGACAAGATGAAGGAAGAGCTCGCCATCCACGAGGAGCTCTGCACATCTCAGGAGCTGTTCAACCTGGCGAACAGGTGCGCAAGAGCTGAGGAGGGGCGCCTCTCTCTCATTGAGCTGCTAGCCACGGGCGCGGAGGAGAAGAAGGCCAAGGCCAAGGACGTGAAGCGCAAGGAGGTAGCTGTGCTTGCGGCGGAGCCCGACATCAAGCGAGGCAGAGATCAGCCCGAGTCATCCAAGAACGGCTGACCGTTCTGCGCCTTCCACAACCTGAACACCCACAACACCAGCGACTGTCAAGAGCTCAAAAGCCATACGCGAGGGACGCTATGGTCGACGCCCCGAGCGCAACGACCGGGGCTACGACCGCGGAGGAGGACATGGAGGCGGATGCTGGGACGACCGTGGCCCGCGCTAGGAGTGGCGCGACCGGCCTCATGTGGACCACTGGCAGGACCAGCCTCGTGAGGGCGCCTGGAGGGACCCGCCTCGTGAGGATCACCCCTAGAGCAACGCCGGTCTTCCCCCCGCTGCCGCCACCAAGAAGGAACGACGACCACCACCAAGATGAGGGGGCTGGGGGCTTCCAGGAGTCGCACGCGATCGCCTGCATCTTGGGCGGGCCCCAGGCCCCAGCCTCTCAGCGCGTCTTCAAGCAGTTTGCTCGCGAGGTGAACGCGGCGCTCCCCAAGCTCGAGGCCATGGGCCCGCTCAGGTGGTCCCAATGCGCCATCACTTTCAACTCGGCGGATCAGCTCAAGTGCGCAGCCACCGCTGGCACCCTCCCTATGTTGTGTTCCCCAGTCATCAGCAATGTGCAGGTCACCAAGACCCTCATCGACAGTGGCGCAGGGCTCAACGTCCTGTCCGTCGACACGTTCGATGACCCCCAAGTGCCATATGAGCAGCTCCAGCCCACCAAGCCTTTCTCAGGAGTGACCGACGGCTCCACCATGCCGGTAGGGAAGGTCTGCCTGCCTGTCACCTTCGGGGAGCGCAAGAACTACCACACCGAGATCATCGACTTCGACGTCACGCACATCCTCCTGCCGTACAATGCCATCCTCGGATATCCAGCCCTGGCCAAGTTCAAGGCAGTCACTCATCACGGCTACAATATTCTCAAGATGCCATGAAGCAGAGGAATCGTCACGGTCCCGTGTGAAGAGAGAGATGCGGTGTGCTCCCTTGAGCGCGCCTTTCAAGCCGCTGGAATCGACAACCCCGACAGCAGAAATGAAGGCCCTCTGGAGACCATCCCCAAGAAGAAGCAGCCGTGCCACGCAGGACCTCAGGAGGACGGCGTCGCGGCAAAAGCCACATCAGGACCAGAACCCACTCTAGGGGCGCCTCCCTCCGTTGCATAGGAAGGTGCGCCCGGTGCCCTCCTCAGGTAGGGCTCGGGGGCTCTCTTCTGGAGGGCCTCAGACCTTGCCAACCTCGCGAGGGAGGCGCTTGGGCACCACTTGGAAGCGTGCTTCGCGGCACGTGACCCTCAGGAGAGCACAGGGCAAGGAGTGCCAACCACTCAGGAGTTTATCACCAAGACCACCCAGGAACTACAAGAAGCAAGAGCCATGCGCGGCGACGGCCGCCCACAAGGCGCAGCTCCGCATCCTGGCGAGGATGCTGGGTTGCGCGTCTGCATCGACATCCCAGGGCTCAACAGGGCCGCATCTCAGGAGCGTTTCTGGCCTTCGCGTATGGGCCGCTGCGAGGGCCTGCCGCACAGCTACGTTCATATGCCCTTTGGCTTGCCGAGCGTGGCGTCGGCCTATCAGCGCAACATGCGACATGTCCTGGCGGCTCAGGAAGCCAGGTACCACGCCATTTTGGAGGAGATGGAGACGGTCTTCGGGGAACCTCCCGAGCCCCCAGAGCCTCCCGAGGCTCAGGGTTCTGGCGGCTCATGAGGAGTCATTTCTCCAACGCACGCCTTCAGCTGCACCAACTCTGCTTCATCTACAGAACCATGTGACATATTCCAAGCTCGTTTAGCTGGGAGCGCCCCTCGGGCTGCATTAATCCCAGGCCGCATGGGTCCGTCCCTGCGGCATGTATCCCTTTTGCTTATGTCTTCAGCTTACCTCGTTGGGGGCGCCCCCTCGGGCTGCATCATCCCCAAGCCGCTCGGGTCGGATCCGGTGGCATGTACCTTCCTGTATTTATCCAAGTTGATCTGCTCTCCATGCTTAACCTGCCAACTGCTGTCACCTGCTTGATTGCTGCCCACCATAGGTCTGTTCATCCTATGCAATCCGCTTGCACATTAAAAGGGGGGCTCCTGAGCATCGCGACTCAGGACCTCTTACTGGCTCTCCAGCCCTCACCCCCTGGCCTTGACCACGGCATTGCGACCTAGCATACCAGCGGCAGCTGAGCTCGCTCGAGGGCCCGGACCTGAGGACGTAGAGTTCTTGCATCTAACCGCCTTGCAGGGACATACAGTCACCAAGACTAAAGACCAGGCGCAACCCGCCTTAAGGTAGGGCCTCGTGAGTCCCGCGCTAGCTCATGAGTGCCCAGATACACCTCGCAGCCCTGCCGTGCAAGCCGCGTGTCAGGGCAGGGCTGTACATGCCCCGGGGGCTCCTCCCGGAGGGGCCCCCCATCCCACGCCCAAGTGGAATCACCATGCTCCCCGCTGGCTGACGACACTGCCGAGGAGCGTCTATAACCGTGCACAAGCAGAAGCACTATGCTCCGCACTAGTGATAAACAACTAAGGGCGGCCCCATGGTCATACCAACCTCAGGGAGCCTAGGGCTCAGCGCCTAGCCTCACCACATCGCCTCCTCTCGAGAGAGCCACACGAGGGGGCTGGGCACGGGGGCTGCGCTCGGGTCACGCCCAAGCGCATGCCACCCAACCAGGTCCCCCGGACCTGGGCGTCGTGCGCCCCTCCCGAGGCCTCGGCGAGGGCAGGTATCGAAATTGTTTGCACATCCAGGGGGACTCCTGAGCATCGTGACTTAGGAGCCTAACTGGTCACATAGCCCCTCACTCCTTGGTCCGTCCTGGTCTCCGATCGGCCCAATGGCGGTTGAGGTATGCGCGGGACCAGGCTCTGCCGACGTAGAACATTAATCTATCATCACGAGCTCTCCCTATATGTTGTTTGCGCGTCAACTCTTGACCATCGCGACTCTAGAGCCTAACTGGTCACGTAGCCCCTCACTCCTTGGTCCGTCCTGGTCTCCGGTCGGCCCAATGGCGGTTGAGGTATGCGCGGGGCCGGGCTCTGCCGACGCTGAACGCAAATCAAATAGGAAGGAAATCGCCAAATCTCGAAGCAAATATTACAAGCATATTGTTCTCACAATACCAAATGAAAAGTCTAAACGCCTCGACGAGCCCTGATACATGTCACAGGAACGGAACGGGAAGAGTAGCCGCAGGTCACCCTGGAAATTGCCATTCCCCGCGGAAGGAGCTCCCTCGCGGGCAACGATGTTCTCACCTTCACCACCAGTCGCAGGACCCGCAGCGTCACCAGACAGAGGATCGGATACAAATCCATGGAACCTCCCCAGCAAGGCCTCCACTTGACCTTGTACAGCCGTGGCGGCGGCTTCACAATGATCTTCAGCCACAGGCTCCAGCAGCTCATCAAGGTGAGCGCTGGGGTCGCGGAGGTGCAGATGGCTGAAGACGCGAGTCAGTGCGGCTGAAGACAGGACGCGAGCTTCTGCCTCTACCATGGGACCAAGGCCATCAATGACCTCCTCAAGCGCCTTCACCACAAGAGGAAGCAGCTGGGCGGGGCCTTCATCGTTGGTGTCCAGCGGCTTCTCCAGGCCATGCTCGTAGAGTGTCTTCAGCGCCTTGCTAGACCTCCTCTCAAGATCGGCGAAGGCCACATGGTCTTCGGCTAGGACTCGCGCCTTGGCATCAAGAGCGGCCTCCCTCGTCCCCATCTTCCGCTCCAACTCTCCCAACCGGTCGCGCTCGGCGGCCTGCTTCCTCCCCAGCTCCGCCAGCTCAGCATCACGGTTCTTGACGGCTTCCTCCTGGGCCTTCAGCCCCTCCTCCTTTGCTTGGCGGCCGCGTACCTCTTCGGCGTGCTTGTCGCGCAGGCTTTGCAACTCGCCCTCCAGCACCTGGCAGCAGTCGCGGGCAGCCTTGGCATCTTTCAGTGCCGCCTCACGATCGGCTGCAGCACTGGGGGCCCCTCGTTTCTCCTCCTCAGAAGCCGTGGCAACCTGACTCGGCGCTGTAAGAAACGGCAGGTCAGAGTGAAGCCAGCCAGAGGCCAGCTCTAGACGCCCGGCCACCAGGCGCGGGTCCGCGCTCAGGAGATCCTCCTGTAGCCGGGTCATCTCCAAAAGGGCACGCTCCAAGACAGCAGTAGGAGCGGAGGAACCAGGGAGTGGAGGTGCTGTGGAGGGAGGAAGCGGCACCGTCACCAGGGCTCGGGAGACCACGGGTTCTGGAGCAGCTAAGACCTCGTCAGCCGCGCCAAGCGCCGGCACCTCCAGAGCCAGCGGGGCCATGGGGGCTGACTCCATGTGGTGATGTTCTTCTTGGCCCTGCAAGGATGACCGGGCTGCGGAGATGCGGGCACTGCTGCCTCCTTTCTCAGCGGAGGGAGGCACGGCCGTCGTACCCTCCTTCCTCTTCTTCGCCGAAGATGCTGGCCTGATCAACCAAGAGCGAGCGTCAGGAAATAACAAGTGCCAGTAGGGATAAAGCGAAGCTCGAAACACCTACGGTCCACCGCGAAGTACTCCACCTTCTGCTTGTGAAGCTTGAGGCTTGACAGCATCGGGACCTGAGGGGCAGGCGTTCGGGCTCCGGCGGTGACAGACGGTGCGGAGGCAGAACCGGATCCAGCCTCAGGAGGTGTTGGGGTGGAGGCGGCACCATGGACCACCAGTGACGACCAATCCTTCGTCGGGATGAGAGGTTGCCCCCTCTCCCCTTGGTAGGAGTCGGCTTCGGCATCATCAGGAACGGCGCGGAGAATCTCGGCCGTGCTCAGAGGAGAGGTCTCCCCCACCTCTTCTGGGGTCTTCTCCGAGTCCACCTCCTCCTCCCCCTCTCCGCGAGACTCGCCAGAAGACACCTCCACTGGTTTCTGCGCCATAGGAGCTCCTGAAAACACCGGCGGCACCAGCCCACGCGCATCAAAAGTCGGCCTGGAGGCAACGAATTCCTCCCGGTCCCTGCGTTGGAACAGGGGAATGAAGGCGCTAGGCGGGTACTCCTGGTTGTCTCTGACTATGAGACGTAGGACGGCGTCCAGTTCATCGTCAGGCAGGTCCCCCGGCCTCAGGCGGGCCTTGTTTTCCCCTCCTTCAAGCTTCCAGAAGGGGCGCACGCGCGCCTAGAGTGGGGCAACCCGCAGCATCAAGAACTCCCTTAGGAGCATCGCTCCCTTTATTTTCGCCGCTCTCGCGTTGCCTGGCTTCAGGTCAGTCGTCATCTGCCCCAGCACTGACGATCCCCGCTCGTCCACAAGTTCCACCCTGGACCACTCCTTGCCCTTTCAGGGCGCCTCCATAGGCAACATCAGGCGCGGATGGGCGAGCTTGGTATCCATCATGAACCATTTGGATCGGATATTGTCGGCCCTCTTCCCGGTGCTCGAGATCTAGTTGGCCTTTCCGGACGCAACGAAGTTGGCGCATCCGGAGATGTGACCCACGCTGACGCGGAGGAAGAAAAAATGGCGCAGGAGCACCACAGACGTCATCACGCCTAGGTACGCCTCACAGTAGTAGGCGAAGATGGACATGAGGAGGACAGAGTTGGGATGGAGGTGAAGTGCCTGCAGCCCGTAGTGGTCGAGGACTTCATAAAAGAAATCAGAGAAGGGAGGAACCAACCCAATAGCGATGCTGCTCGAGAAGAAGGGGAAGAAGGTGCTCCCCTCAGGCTCCGGCTCGTCGGAGGCAAGCCGGAGCTCTGTCTTCCCCCACTCGTTGCTCTCTCCCGCCGTCAGCAGGCGCACGGAGGCAAGGCTCTTCTCCGTGACAGTGGGTGCCTCAAGAGTGGGCTCGAACCAAGCCGGAGCCGAGGAAGTCTTAACCTTGTGTGGCGCCATGGGCGGCTGATGTAGAGCAAGGCCGGAGCAGATATGTAGGTAGAGGCGGCGAAGAGCGAGAAAAGGGATCTGGAGCGAGGCAACGAAGAAGCAGTGAAGGCAAACGCTGCCTGCACCAGCCTTTTGTCAAGTCAAGCAGTTGCCGAGGCAACATGGGGAAGCGGAGACGCCCACGTCCAATCAACCGCCACATGTCAATTGAGGCCGCAAGCTTTTGGGGCCCGCGGCACTCCGTACTTGGCCCGTGGCGTCGCCGCGAAGCCAAGCCCGAGCGCACCTTGGGCCCGGGGGCTACTGTCGGCGTCTTGGGAATGGGGGTCCCCAGACTTGCCTGCCTGTGGCCCGCGGCGTGGCTGAGCCAGCAGGCCGTACGACCCATCTTCACAAACAAAGCATCAAAGACCCTCGCGAGGGTCCAAGCCTCGCAAGGCAGACGATGCAAGACCTCCTCGGGAGGAGCCTAGCTAGGTAGGCTCACGAGGAGCAGAGATATCAAGGCGGGGCAAACCTCACAAGACCCTCGTGACATGAGCCATGACGCATGGCACCACGCGGGCGCGAGGCAAGCGCCAGCGCGCGCAACATCCTTGTTTCCGCTTTGGTGCTAAAGGAGGCCAGCGCAGGCGAAGAGTTACCGAGGCATCAGGAAAAGGTTGCTATATTGGTGCAACAAGATCAAGACCAGGAGGACGGCAAGACGGAGGTCATCATGGAGCCCAAGACAGCGTCACCACCAGAGCCTTTGGCAGGCGAAGACCACTTTTGTTAGGTTAGCTTGTACTAGCCGTCCCCCTTCTAATTAGCCCGCCATTGTTGGCTCCCTTCCCGCTCGATATTTGGGAAGAGGACCAGGGCCAACATAAATAGGACTAGCCATCACCTTAGTAAGGGAGGCTCGGATGGATCAAGCAAGGGAGATCATTCGGGGACGGATCATTCAAACCACCCACACACCCACAAGCTCAACGAGCTCAAGAACACCCCAACCTTAGGAGGTTGTTCTTCCCTTGTATTGTTCATCATCAGCCCTAGAGGCAACCCACGACCACCACACTTGAGTAGGGTATTACACCACAACGGTGGCCCGAACCAGGATAAATCTTGTGTCTTTCTATGTTGTGAGTTTGTCGAGTTCGTCCGCGAGATCTTAGCGAGCTAGGGCGTAGATTGGTGGGAAGGAAAGACTTCATGCGCACCCCAGTGTTCGAACCTTAAGGGTTTGCCGGAACCCCACATCCGACAAAGTTCATCATAGTTTTCATCACTAGAATTGTCAACAAGTAAATCATCATCACGTAGCAAATCATCTTCATCACTATTGAAATCAATATAGTTGGGTGTGATACCTTTGGGCCTTTAGCCATGAAGCATCTTCCAATAACTTCATTTGGTGACTCAAATATGTTGTAGGAGTTGGGTGACACAAGTGCTAGACCGGCAACACCTTCATCTTGAGTATATTAGGAGTCGGAGTGATAACTTCTCTCGGAGTGTTTGTCGGAGTCAGAGCCGGATACCCATCCACAAACATGAGCTTGATGTCTTCTTTTTGTGTAGTTCCTTGATGGTTTGTCCTTTCTTTCTGAATCCTTGCTTCTCCGTGATATTCTTCGTTCATAATGGTCATCTCTACTCCTTCTCTCTCTTGGTGGTGATTTTCCTCTTCTACTTCTTCTTTTGGGAGAATCTTCTCTTATTTTGTAGGGAGTCGTACACTCATTGGAGTAGTGTCTGGGTCTTCCACAATTGTAGCAATTACGTTCACAACTCAAAGATCTTTTGTCATTGTAGGACCTTGACTTGGAACTTCTCTCCTTGCTTCTACTCGTGTAGAACTTGTTGAAGTTCTTCACCATTAGGCTCAATTCTTCATTGAAGGTTTGTTTCTCACTTGATGATATGGGAGCATCACATGAGGCTTTGTAAGCACCACTTTACTTGTTGTGAAGCTCTTCCTTATCCTTGAGTGACATCTCATGAGCAACAATTCTTCCAAGACTTCCGTTGGCTTGAAATCTTTGTAATTGGGCATCATTAGGATCAATGTGCACACGGTATCATATTTTCCATCCAAGGCTCTTAGGATCTTCTTGATGATGAATCTATCGGTCATCTCTTCACTTCCTAAGCCGGCAATCTCATTTGTGATGAGAACAAGTCTAGAGTACATTTCAGCAACACCTTCACCATCCTTCATTTTGAATTTGTCAAGTTGACTTTGAAGCACATCCAATTTGGATTCCTTGACGGAGTCGGTACCTTCGTTCATATCAATCAAAGTATCCCAAATTTCCTTTGCATTCTCAAGATGGCTGATTTTGTTGAATTTTTTGGGGCACAATTCGTTGAAGAGAATATCACGAGCTTGAGCATTGTATTGCAGCATCTTCAACTCTTCCACGCTAGCTTCACAGTTTGGTTCTCTCCCATCAAAGAATTTACCTTGCAAGCCAATACACACAATAGCCCAAACGGCGGGGTTATGTCCAAGAATATGCATTTTCATCTTATGCGTCCAACTAGCAAAATTGGTACCATCAAAGTAAGGACCTCTATGGTGGTAATTTCCCTCGCTAGACGCCATACTCTCCTAGGCTATGATCACCAAAAGCTATGGAAATCAAGGCAAATGGAGACCAAAGCTTTGATACCACTTGTAGGATCGAAAATATGTCTAGAGGGGGTGATTAGACTACTTGACCAAATAAAAATCTAGCCTTTCCCAATTTTAAGTCTTGGCAGATTTTAGAAACTTATCACTAGTCAAGTAAACAACCTACACATGTAAGTCTAAGAGTATATCAGCGGAATTAAAAACATTGCACATGAAGGTAAAGGGAGGAATTTGGAGGGAGCAAAAGCAATGTAGACACGGAGATTTTTGGTGTGGTTCCGATAGGTGGTGCTATCGTACATCCACGTTAATGGAGACTTCAACCCATGAAGGGTAATGGTTGCGCGAGTCCACAGGGGGCTCCACCGATGAAGGGACCACGAAGAAGCAACCTTGTCTATCCCACCATGGCCATCACCCATGAAGGACTTGCCTCACTAGGGTAGATCTTCACAAAGTAGGCGATTTCCTTGCCCGTACAAACATCTTGGTTCAACTCCACAATCTTGACGGAGGCTCCCTAGTGACACCTAACCAATCTAGGAGACACCACTCTCCAAAAGGTAATAGACGGTGTGTTGATGATGAACTCCTTGCTCTCGTGCTTCAAATGATAGTCTCCCCAACACTCTACTCTCTCTCACTGATTTGGATTTGGTGGAAAGATGATTTGAGTGGAAAGCAACTTGGAGAAGGCTAGAGATCAAGATTCATATGGTTGGAATGGAATATCTTGACCTCAACACATGAGTAGGTGGTTCTCTCTCAGAAAATGTATGATGGAAGTGTAGGCATGTTCTGATGGCTCTCTCCTTGAATGAAGACTGGGTGGAGGGGTATATATAGCCTCCACACAAAATCTAACCGTTACACACAAATTACCAAACTCGTGGGACCGAATAATGAAACTCGGTTGGACCGATTTGGTTCAAAATGTGAACGTTAGGATTTTCGGTGGGACCGACATGTCAACTCAGTGAGACCGATTTCATTAGGTTTAGGGCATAACTTAATCTCGGTGAGACCGATTACACAAACTCGGTAAGACCGACTTTGGTAATAAGCTAACCAGAGAGTTGATCAGGCAAACTCGGTGGGACCGATTCGCTCATCTCGGTGAGACCGAAACGTTACGAAGGGGAAATAGAGAGTTTGCATTGCGAACTCGGTGGGACCGATCGCTCATTTTGGTAGCACCGAAATGTTACGAAGGGAAACAGAGAGTTTACAATCCCATCTCGGTGAGACCGATATCCCTATCGGTGAGACCGAAAAGACTATGGTTTTGTGCCAGTGGTTATGTCAACTGAACTCGGTGGGGCCGAGTTTGACTTTTGGTTTGGTTCATACATGGACATGAGAAAGTGGTTGAGGGTTTTGCAGGATATCACTAAGCATTTTGAGCAAGTAACCCATTAAGCAACACCTCATCCCCTTTTAATAGTATTGGCTTTTTCTATGGACTCAATGTGATCTTGGATCACTAAAAGGTAAAATGTATAGTCTTGAGCTTTAGAGCTTGAGCCAGTCTTTTGTCCTTAGCATTTTGAGGGGTCCACATTTCTAATCCATGCCATGCTAATCATTGAGCTTTCCTGAAATATTTATCTTTAAATAGTATTAGCTAAATGAGCTATATGTTGTTAGGAATTACCAAAACCACCTAGGGATAGTTGCACTTTCAATTACAGCTATTACACATGTTACATCCACTGGGCATCAAAGTTCACCACAAGTGCAAATATAGGGAACAAAGCAGCATATTACATACACTAGTTGTCAAAGTTGGTGACTAGTGCAAATAAACGAGCGGCAAGAAAACAAGTCCCTAACTGAAACAACTTCCCAAGAGCTCAAGAAACGTTATCCTGGGTATCCACCATGCTGGCAATAAGCTTAGCAAGCTTATTAGCTTTCTCGTGTTTGGCCCTAAAATCCTCCAACGCTTGTTGTTGCACCAGAAAGTATGCATATGAATTCTCCAGGGACTCCCCAGTCCTTCGACTTCGTGTGGCAGCACAGCTGGTCGATGTCTTTTAGCTTGTAGTTGAGATTCAAGAAACCGAACTGATTCAGAAATTGAGTTCGAAGAGCTTGTGCCAGCGGTAGTGGCCAGTAAATCGAACACTACATCAAGACAGGACTTTGGGGTTGTCTCACTGTCTTCAAGATAGTTTTCCTTAGCTGTTTTATCAGCTTTGTTGGAGACCAACAAGGATATCTCACTATCCTGAACCTTATCTACATTACTTCCGTTACCATTGCTTAATAAGGTACTCTTCCCAAATATTCTGTCAGCATTCTAAAACAAGAAACAAGCAGACACATAACAGGTTTAGCATGTAGAATACGAAACTCATTTCAGTGAACCAGTTTAGTAGTAAGGTGGACATGATTAAACTACCAAGTCTTCTATTGCCAAGTAGTAAGTACATAATAAAAGCATCAAACAAAAATATATCTGTCGTAAGGTCACTTCATTGTCTTGCCAAATCAAAATAGAGACACAGTTCAAATCATATCAGTTCAAGACAAAGCAGCATTGAAAGAATACAAGTGTGGGAAACTACACGACATAACAAGATTTCAGATGGGTAACACAGGTATACATGTACAACAACACTATTGGCTCTGTTCTGATGCTAGTGATGTGCATGATATGAGAAGTCAACTATATACACAATTGAAATTGAAATCTACAGAGCAATTTAGAAGAGCAAACCTATTAAAGGAACATGTTTAAACATACATGTTGTGCCATTGGAGTTTCAATTGGATCCTTTAATTTAAAAATAAGTTTGTATGAGTAAATAAAGTGATACAAGAACAAAGCAGTATGCACCATAGCAATGGAATCTTAAATGAGAACAGTTCTTCTTCAGGTTTATGCACTTCGTGTACACGAACAAAGTAGAGTAAGACACAGGCATAAAGTACTTCAAAATAAAAAATGAGCTCATAGACCTTACCACATTCTTGGTTCGGGACCAGTACAGAACAAGGCGTTCCCAGTCATTGTGCCGTAAATGTGTCTCGGGAGAAAGTAAGGGAATTTGATGAGTTCTTTGCCAGTGAAGTATGTTTTCTTCAGGTAATTCCAATACTGCCACCAAGCATTCTTGAAGATAGCAGAGGTATTAACACAGGTTACCTCATCCTGACTTTCCAAATTGGTCCTTCTCTTTAGAGAAAAAGGGAACATTTGTTGTATTATAACTAGCATGTGGAGGTAGAATGTTTGGGACAAAGCAAAGTACTGGCCATGAATAACATTACTTACACATAACTCCTGGACGAACACTTGCAACTGGATTTTCCCTTCATCTTCACTATAATATTTCCATGATGGGAAAATACACACATAGGATTTAACAACATCAAATGCGATAGATGCTAAACTATGAATGGCTGGTTGTGCTTCGTCCACAGGAATAGGTGTACTAACTGGTGGAGTTGGGGTTCGCCGTGGTAGTACCGGCGCTTTGGGCACTGGAGCTACCATACTAACTGCTCTTGTTTGGGAGCTTTGTGCTGGAGATGGTGTTGTGTCAACTGGGACTGGGTTACTATCTGCTGTGGTTGGGGTTAGATTGGGTGAAGTTGGTTCTCTGTCCATCGGAGTAGGGGTACAATCTGCGAGAGTCTTGGTTATGTGTGGTAGGGCTAGTTCTTGTGCATGTACAACCAGGGTGCTATGCTCACCAAGAGGTAGCACTGTTTTATTTGAAGATTGTGTTTTTACTCTGCTAGATACTGCCATCACCCCCTCCAATTCAAATCGTTGATAAACAAGAAAAGTAGTTGAATGTACAGACATTGTATGAGAGAAAGATGCAATAGATAGTGTGGAAAAAGAGGGCATGAAATAGTTCACATGTATATTGTTTAACTAAAAAGGATAGCATGACATAATTTCACATATATGATGTCTATATAAACTGGATAGCATAACATGACATAATTCAAAGATATGATGACTAACTAAATAGGTTGGCATGAGATAATTATATGATGTCTTTAGTAAACAGGTTGGCAAGAAATAATTCACATACATGTTATCTAAGTAATCAGGATCACACGATATAATTCACACATGTGATTTATATACTAAGCAGAGGGCATTCGCATATATGATGTGTGAACTAAGAACATGGTGTTGAATATTGTGTATATGATGTCTAAACTATGCAATGCAACACACCATATGCATGATATGAGCAGTATAACCGTGCCAAGTTAGAGCATACACCTTGGTGGGGGAATAGGACTGGTCATCTGTCTCTCAATCCATCTCTTAGGAGCTATCAGGACCCAGCAAGAGATCTGCTTCGACACGCAGCACTGTCTGCTCTGAAGACCTTGTTTTCACTCCAGATTTTTTTCATCACCCACTCAAATGGCTGATTCACAGGAAGAGTAGTTGAATATATAAACATTCTCAACAAATGGAAATGTAATGAAGAAAAGTATTGGCAAGATATATTTCAAATGTATGATGCCTGGTTAAACAGGATAGAATTGCATATTTCACATATATTATGGCCGACTGAAAGAGATGAGATTGCATAATTCACATATATGATATAGAAACTAAACATGTGGCATTACAGAACACATCTAAACTAAGAAGATGACATATCGACATGTCAAAAGTCGGCACTGCAAAGGCAACATATGCATGATATGACCAACATCATCATGACAAGTTAGAGCAAACACCTTGGTGGGGGTAAATAGGAGTTGTCAACTCCATCTGAATCCGCCTTAGAACAAATATCTTCCTCTGGATTACACTCTGGAGGGGGGAGGGTTTGCCATTGCACCCACCATGGAGCGATGTATGCATGACATTGTATTGCCGCACAAAACTCTTCTCTTTTTATCTACATGTTCAGCATGACTGTGTACAATATCTAACATGCATACAAAAAATACAGTGAGATTATGCAAGGAGAGCATGCAGAAATCTAGAGTGATGGTAGAAACCAGTGGATAGATCCAAAAAATAATGATAGTAGGCTGATAATAGCTTTACTTTAATAAAAAGACAGATGATGATTGCTTTAGTGCTTGTTTCCCACCCAAGATGAACAACATAGACATACCCTAGGTGAACCAGATAATAGACAAAGATACTATTCATTGCTGCCTCGATATGTGCCCCACAAGCATTTTAAAACTCAAGTTTGAACATTAATTCAGACCTAACTTGGAGGCTAATAGGTGAATAGGACGATAAAGTAGCAGGTAATATTAAGAAATGCATAACATAAGCAGAAACAAAAGAGTGCGGCCACTCTTGTGGACCCGTGTACTCCTCAGGTTCATCTGCTGAGTCGATGATGGTGATGCAACTGCAGTGGGTGCCGGCGGGAGGGAAGGAGATCTGAGGCGGCGAAAGACAGTTGGGAGTCGTGATGTTTGGTATGGTTGATTCTTCTATCGATGGAGGAGCCCAGGTGAGGTGGACGACTTCACCGCAGGAGCAGGACAAACCACACAAAGTTTTCTTCGACACATATCTATAATTGAAGTAATTTTGTAAGGGCTCCTTTGGCTTGCAGGATTCTAAAAATGCACGGATAGGAAAAACATCGGAATAGGATAGGAATGCACGTGGGAAACAGAGCATTTGTAAATACAGGATTTCTATCAACTTGGGTGTTTAGTTCATAGGAATTGGAAGAGCATAGAAATGCAAAGAAACATGGCCAAATTAAACTGAAACTATATGAAAGTGTGTACAGTTAGTATGTTATTCTGTCACCAATGCACTTAGTCTTGTTTTCATGCATAGGAAAAGTAGCTCCAGGTGGATGTTTGATCCATTCATTTCAACCAAATGCATGAATAATTGAATAGTAGAGTGTAACGCCCCGAGTCTGATGCACCTGATGTCTTCCAATTATTCACTATTGTTTCCATCTCATTTTCTTGCGTGTTGCATCTTGCCATGTCATCATGTGCATTGCATCATCATGTTTTTAAAAACTTGCATCCGGTCACTTCCTCTGTTGTCTGTTTTGGATTCCGACACTCTCTCTTGCACCCGTTGCACCTCTCAGACATTGTCTCGCCGCGCCTCGTCCACTCCGCCGTCGTCCCGACGCCACCACGGGGCCCCCTTGCCCAGATCCTGACGGCGCCCTCGCAACCCGAGTCGCAGGAGACCGCTGCCGTCCATTCCCTTCACCTCATTCTCACTCAGGAGAACAACGACACCTCACCCAGATCCGGCCCCCGTGGGCCCCGCGTCCGATCCAGCAACGCCCATCTCCGCCGGCCCGCCCTGCCTCCTCCTCCTCCTAACCAGGAAGAAGCCCATGGTGAGCCTCTGCCTATTCCCAACCTAGTGCACCAGATACTATATGTCGCTCATCTTGTTTTTTCCTGTGGAAATATGGCTAAGTCCTTTTCTAGAAACATCATGTTGCATTTTTGTGGGGCATGTAGTTTTGTGCATGGCTATCCTATGATGGTGTGTGATATATGCAAATGTTCATCTCAGAGTACTCTACATGATAGTGTCATTTGCATGCATGTTACAATTCATATTGATGCCTTAATCACTGTTGCAAATAGTGTTATATGATATAAACTGCTGAAACTTGTCATAACTTGCTGATTTGTCTTTTTCGTTGCATTTTGTGTGTGCATCATGTCTACATGTTTTAGGATCATATTCATGCCATCTTTATAGTGGTGCAACCCATGTATTTTTATGTGCCTTGTGGTGACTATCACAAGCTTGTGAAGTGTTCTACTTAATGTTGCTGATTCCCGAGAGTGGATTTTGCTAAGTCTGTAACTGTAACATTATGATGCCTTGTTAACTTGTAGCTACCATCAATTCCATGCATAATCTGGTTGTGCCTACTTGACATGTTTTGATGTCCATGTTATGCTCTATCATGCCATGCCTTTTGATGCTTCATATATTTACTGTATAATATGTTTTCATTGCCATGAACATGCCTATATGTTGTTCCGGTTTTCTGTTAACTTCATGATGCCATATTATGAGCTTGTTATTGATCAATCTATGCCTCTTTTGGAGTTACTCCAGTTACATGATTTGAATTATACTATTTGTCCACATGCCAAGTTGGTTAATTTTGGACTTCATATGACCGCCGTTCCATGCTTGCAAACATGCTATGCTGATGTTGCTATTTTACCCTTGCTGAAACTGTTACAACATGCAATCTTGTCTTGATGGTTCCAACTATTCTATGAAACATATGGATATGATGCCTTGATGTTATTTGCTCCTTGTTATGTGTAATTTGATGCCATGCCCTTGGTTGTTAAGATAATGTGATGTAGCTTGTCTCTTTCTTGCTCCCAAGTTGCCATCATGCTAAATCTGTCATCCTGTTAACAGCATGCTCCTTTTTGCATGAATCATTGTGATTAATCCATGTTCCATATGAACTTGTGACCATAGAGTAAGTTGAGGTTTATCATGTCTTCTACATCCCATGCCTTTTGCATGTTTATTTAAGTTGATATGCTTGTTGTTATGTGCCGCCAAAGTCAGCATCATAATGTTATGTTTTGCATTCCCAGATTTTCTCTAAGTCTGAGAATCAACTTATATCTTGTCGCATCTTGTCTTGTTTATTGCCATTGATCTAGGGCTCATATGGAGATTTTAGTAATCATTTTTTGCCATATTTAACTTGTACTTTAATTCCATGTTTTTGTTTGTCATGATCTTGTGCCATATCATCATTGTTTCATGCCTCCAACTTGTCAATATGTTATTTCTGCTCATGCATATGCCTTGTTTTTCACTAAGTCATAATCTGTGTTATTAAGTAGCTTTTTGCATTGATCATCTTGGATTAATCTTGATGCCTATGAACCTGAAACTTAAATGGTATTTGTAGCATGTAGTATGTACTTTGAGTGCATATCATGTTTATGCCCATATGATTCCTGTAGCATGTTGTTTCATTGATTGCAAAGTGCTTAGTTGCTGTTTTAGGCGGATTGTGTTTGAAACTTTTATTGAATGTATGTGTTGAACCGTTGCTCCATTGAGCATGCTCTATATGAAACTTTCTTAGATTTGCATGTACTTTAATGTTATGTTATTGCATTCATGTTTTGGAGTGTTTGTAATGTTGTTTTGCTTGCATTTGCATCAATGCCATGTTTAACTTGTTTTGCTCATATCTTCTAGGCTGTAGCTCCGAATTAAACAAACTTTAAATGTACCTTGACTAGAAAACCGTGTAGATCATCTTGGTGCATTTTAACTTGATGTTTAACAACTTCAACTTTTTCTTCTAATTAGATCTGTACCAATTTCGAAAATTGCATATGAGGACTTACCGGAATTGTTATATGTTGTTTTCGGCCTCATTTAAACTTGCTTTGATGTGTTGCTCCTGTATGAAACATCTCTTGCCATGAGTAGCTTCATGTAGCCTTGTCATGCATCATACTTTATTGAGCCGCATGTCTTGATTATGTGTTGTGTGTTTATCATGTTATTTTCTTCTTTCCGGTTGTGCTCCTTCTCAATAGTTCCCATTTCGTTGCGATTGTGAGGATTCGTTCGACTACGTGGCTTGATCTTCTTCATGTACTCGTTTTTCTTCCTAGCGGAATTTCAGGAAAGATGACCATCACCTTGGATATCACTACTATATTTGCTATGCTAGTTGTCTCGATGCTATCGCTATGTCGTGTTACCTACCACTTGTTTATCAAGCCTCCCAAATTGCCATGAAAACCTCTAACCTTTTCACCCTTCCTAGAAAATCGTTGTTTTGCTTGTTACCGCTCTGCTCAGTCCCTCTTATAGTGTTGCTAGTTGCAGGTGCAGGTGCAGGTTGTTCCATGTTGGGACATGGATATCATGGATATTCTGGAATATCACAATACCTCTTATTTAATTAATGCATCTATATACTTGGTAAAGGGTGGAAGGCTCGGCCTTATGCCTGGTGTTTTGTTCCACTCTTCCTGCCCTAGTTTCCGTCATACTGGTGTTATGTTCCTTGATTTTGCGTCCCTAACACGATGAGGGGTATGGGACCCTCTTGACAGTTCCCTTTGAATAAAACTCTTCCAGCAATGCCCATCCTTGGTTTTAACATTTGCCTAATAACAACCTAAACTTTTTCCTAGGGAGTTATAAACCCAAGGATCATCTTTATTCAACCCCCCGGGCTAGTGCTCCTCTGAGTGTTGGTCCAAACCGGGCAATGTCCGGCACCCCATGGGAAACCAGGGTCGCAGCCAACCCGAAGTCTTGCCCATCCGGTGTGCCCTGAGAACGAGATATGCGCAGCTCCTATCGAGATTTGTCGGTGCATCGCGAGGTCTTGCTGGTTTTGTCTTACCATTGTCGAAATGTCTTGTGCACCGGGATTCCGAGTCTGATCGGGTGTCCCACGATGGAGGATTGTCTCCGCGGATAGTGAGTTGTGATGGGCTAAGTTGGGACACCCCTGCGGGGTTTAAACTTTTGAGTGTCGTGCCCGCAGTTATGTGGCAGATGGGAATTTGTTAATATCCGGTTGTAGAAGACTTGAAGTAAACTCTTTTAAAATACACCAGCCGCGTTGCATAACCGTGATGGTCTCTTTTCGGGGAAGTTTGAGAACAGAACACGGTTGGTTTATGTTTGACCGTAAGTAGTTCAGGATCACTTCTTGATCATTTCTAGTTTGCGACCGTTTGCGTAGTTTCTCATCTTACTCTTGTATTCGTAAGTTAGCCACCATATTTTGCTTAGTCGCTACTGCAACCTCACCACTTTACCCCTTCCTTACCCATTAAGCTTTGTTAGTATTGATACCCATGGTAATGGGATTGCTGAGTCCTCGTGGCACACAGATTATTACAACACCAGTTGCAGGTACAGGTTATGCGATGTTCATGATGCGAGAGCGATGTTTTGCTTATGTTGGAGTTCTTCTTGTTCTTCGTCGAACTTGGGTTAGGTTCCTGGTCGGCAGCCTGGGCTAGCAGGGTGGATGTCGTTTGTGTTTCATACGTAGTCGGATGTTGTACTCTTTTATGATGTATTGATGTATCCTTGCGGCATTTGTATGCCTTTTGTATGTATCCCCATCTATTATGCAATGGTTGTTGTAATGATATCCACCTTGCAAAAGCGTGTCAATATGTGGTTCTATCCTTGGTGGAACCTTCGAGTCTCTTTAGGATAGAGTCGCATATTGGGCGTGACAAGTTGGTATCAGAGCCTCGACCGACCCTAGGAGCCCCCTTGTTTGATCATGTAGTTTGGACGTTGTTGAGTCTAGAAGAAAACCTTTTCGGAGTGTAGTTATATTGGAGAGTAGGTTTCTTTTTACTCCTCAGCCCCCTTCGTCGCTCTGGTGAGAAAGCCTGATGTAGGTGTTTTCAACTACTCCTCTCACCCATCAAATTTCTTTTTAGGATCACGCAGTTGCTTTTTGTTCATTGCGTTGTCAGGTCTTTTCATCCGGCGCACTTCTCTCGGAATGATTCGACCCTCTTTGTCTTTTGCAAGATCAATCCTCGGTTCTTTCTCAACGATTTTGTTTTCCCCTTATGAAGTTGTCCTTCTTTTCCCTTATGCAAGGACAGGAAAAATATCGGAATAGGATAGGAATGCACGTGGGAAACAGAGCATTTGTAAACACATGATTTCTGTCAACTTGGGTGTTTGGCTCACAGGAATTGGAAGAGCAGAGAAATGGAAAGAAACATGGCCAAATTAAAGTGAAACTATATGAAAGTGTGTACAGTTAGAATGTTATTCTACCACCAATGCACTTAGTCTTGTTTTCATGCATAGGAAAAGTAGCTCCAGGTGGTTGTTTTGCTCCATTCCTTTCAACCAAATGCATGAATAATTGAATAGTAGAGTACCATAGGAAAATCTCCTATTACTATGTATTTCCTTCACTTTTTCCTTTGAACCAAAATAGCCCTAACGGGTTGACATGAATGTAGAGTAATAAGTGATGCGACAAGTGTACAACCTCTTTGGCCCAGCCATGTCTACCTCGGCATCATCGGGTTGGTCGCTGAAGAAGTTGCGGCAGAGGTGGCTGTCGGAGGTGTGTTGAAAGATCTGAGGCGTCTCTAGACGGCGTCCAGGGTACTGCTCTGTTGTGATGGATGGTTCCATCATTGGATAAGCTTTGGCGAGCCGTAAGATGTCGAGGCTGAAGCAGCACAAGACAGACACCGTTAATCTCAAGTGGGATTCTAATAGCATCTCCAATAGATCATGTAAAATACATTACCAAAAAGTGGTAGATGATAAATGTACATCACCAAAAAACACCTGACTACAACGGATGAGGAAAAAACTGTTGACTCTGAACTTAAATGTCGAAACTGAAATTTACTATGGAATCTGAATGTTACTATCGAAACTGAATGCACTGGTAGCAGTGATGCACTTCACATGTAGTTTAGGCTGCTCGAGCACTAGTAGTAGAGAAACAGTGATCTAAATCAGTAGGCGATCCACAGGGAACACAATAGCAGATAAAAGCCGGAGCAGCAGCGCTTGTAGCAACAACGAGCTAGAGCCAGAGCAGCAACTCGTGTAGCTGCAGCAGCCCGTGTAGCTGCATCAGCAGCATGAGCGAGAGCAAGAGCAGAGCTGCAGCACGAGCGAGGGGAAGAGCAGAGCAGAAGCATGAGTGAGCGAGAGCTGTAGCACCAGCACCAGCACCCGAGCAGCAGCGCAGGCGAGAGCTGAAGCAGCAGCAACTTCGGCTGGTATGGACGCCGCTGCCGAGGGAGCCTCACACTAGAGGAGAGCCACCGTGGAGATGTGCTGGCGGCGCCGACTATCTGGTAGCCGCACCATCAGGGAGTGGGATAGAGCATCGGCGGCACCGGGAGGTCGAGTTAAAGAGAAGGTGTGATGCAATGAGCGTACAACCTTTTGGTGGCACTGAGCAGGCCTCGGCTTCGTTCGAGGAGTCGGTGAGGATGTTGCGGTTCCGGTGGAGCAGGTTAAGGTGGCGCTGTGGGGATGGAGCACCCGCAATAGATGAGGCGATCATTGGAGCAGCTCCTTGGAGGTGGAGGACAGGGCGGCTGAACCGGCAAGACGACGAGATCGACGACAGATTCTCATCCGCGACGGTGGATGAGGGACATCGAGTTGTTGCCGTGGACGATGTCTTTGGGGAAGAGGCTCCAGCGGGGCTGTGGTGGGGTGGCGGACGGCGGAGGGTAGTGTTTCGCGGCTGGAGCAGAGAGGTTATGGCGGCCGGGGTTTTCAAATGGCGAAAAGGAGGTGATGGGAGGGGGAACCATGGCTTAGGGACTCGATTGTCCAAAATGTAGGCTGTGTTATGAAAGTACCCCAACCGATTTGAACTAGCATCGTTTTGACTCAGGGATAGAAGGGGGATTTCGCATGTCGGGATTGGCAGCTGGAGGGAGTTTTCGTGCGTGTTGTAATTTCGGGATAGCAAGGCACGGCTTGTGAAGGCGCGAATTTTTGGAGCACGATATGTGAATTTCAGGATAATAACGCGCGGGTTGAAATTTAGGTACAAGCCTCACATGTACTAATGTACGTACAAAATTAATTTGCACTTCCCTCAACGAAAAAAACAAAAAAATGAAACTATTCGCACCACACAAAGAGAGAGTCTTGTCCCGTTTTACTGTACAAATGCTATTCAAAGCTATGATTCCATGTTATGTCCAATTAAGCCTAACCATAGCACTTGATTCACCTTATGTTATGAGTAAGTTTGCGACACCTACACCTGTTTCTGCTATTCGTTCTGATATGTCTCATGTTATTGATGATGCCACTTCTGCTATGCATGATACTTATGATGAAACTGCTTCTATGTCTGAGACTACTGTGCCCCTTAGTGAATTTCTTGATGAAAAAATTGCTTGGGCTAGAGAAAGAGAAATTATTGAATCTGAATACGATGATGATAGTGATGATGAAAATATGCCTATTATTCCTGAGGGTTATTTATTTGATCAAGATGCTTCTTTAGCTATTTTAGCTTGCAGAGATAGATATGAGCTTAAGAGGTTATTAATTAAATGGAATGAAGAATCACTAAGAGATAGAATGAGACCTAACCCTGCTTTTGCTACTTCACCTATATGTGTTCCTGATAAAGATTATGAATTCTCTGTTGATCCTGATATAATTACTTTGGTTGAATCTGATCCGTTTTATGGCTATGAATCTGAAACTGTTGTGGCACATCTTACTAAGTTAAATGATATAGCTGCCCCGTTCACTAATAATGAGAGATCACGTTACCTCTATTTAATCAAAATATTTCCGTTCTCATTAAAGGGCGATGCTAAGATATGGTTTAATTCTCTTGATCCTGGTTGTGTGTGTAGTCCCCAGGATATGATTTATTACTTCTCTGCTAAATATTTCCCTGCTCATAAGAAACAAGCTGCTTTGAGGGAAATATACAATTTTGTGCAAATTAAAGAAGAGAGTCTCCCACAAGCTTGGGGGAGGCTTCTCAAGTTACTTAATGCTTTGCCTGATCATCCTCTTAAGAAACCTGAAATACTTGATATCTTTTATAATGGACTAACCGATGCTTCCACAGATTAACTGGATAGTTGTGCTGGTTCTCTTTTCAAGTAAAGAACACCGGATGAAGCTGAAATTATATTGAATAATACGTTGACAAATGAAAATAATTGGGCAGCTCCTGAGCCAGCTCCTGCTCCAATTAATGAGCCTATCCCTAAACCAACTCCGAAGAAGAGAGGTGTTTTATTTCTCAGTCCTGAAGATATGCAAGAGGCAAAGAAATCTATGAAAGAAAAAGGTATTAAAGCTGAAGACGTTAAGAATTTACCTCCTATTGAAGAAATACATGGTCTTAATTCACCACCTGTTGAAGAAACATATGATCTCAATTATTTATTTATTGAAGAACCTCCTGATCCCGATATCCCGACATAGGTAGTATAGGTAAATTCTCTCTATAGATATGATAAAGCTGAAGTCCCTCGTACTAAAATTGCTAGTCAATGCTTGGATGAGTTTGATAACTTTATGTTTAAGCAAGACGATTTCAATGCTTATTTTGATAGACATTTAAAAGAAAATGCTTATATGATTAGACGCTTGGGTGATTATATGGCTGATATTAAAGGTGAACTTAAACTTATTAGCAAACATGCTTCTATGGTTACCACTCAAGTAGAACAAGTACTTAAAGCCCAAAAAGAAGTGCTTGACGAAGTGAATAGTAAGAAAAATAATAATGTTGTTAAAGTGGCTACTAAAACTGGTAGAATGACCTAGGAACCTTTGTATCCTGAAGGCCACCCTAAGAGAATTGAGCAAGATTCTCAGAGAAATAATATTGATGTTCCTAGTTCTTCTAAAAATAAGAAAAAGAAAAATGATAGAACTGTGCAAACTTCTAGTGAGCCTATTGCTGAACCACCTGATAATCCAAATGATATATCTATGTATGATGCTGAAACACAATCTGGTAATGAACATGAACCTAGTAAAAATATTAATGATAATGTTCATGATGATGCTCAACCTAGTAATGACAATGATGTAGAAATTGAACCTGCTGTTGATCTTGATAACCCACAATCAAAGAATCAACGTTATGATAAAATAGACTTTGTTGCTAGGAAACATGGTAAAGAAAGAGAACCTTGGGTTCAGAAACCCATGCCTTTTCCTCCGAAACCATCCAAGAAAAAGGATGATGAGGATTTTGAGCGCTTTGCTGAAATGATTAGGCCTATCTTTTTGCGTATGAGATTAACTGATGTGCTCAAAACAAATCCTTATGCGAAATATATGAAGGATATCATTACTAATAAAAGAAAGATACCGGAAGCTGAGATTTCCACCATGCTTGCTAATTATACTTTTAAGGGTGGAATACCAAAGAAACTTGGAGACCCCGGAGTACCTACTATACCTTGCTCCATTAAAAGAAATTATATTAAAACTGCTTTCTGTGATCTTGGAGCTGGTGTTAGTGTTATGCCTCTCTCTTTATATCGTAGACTTGACTTGAATAAGCTGACACCTACTGAAATATCTTTGCAAATGGCTGATAAATCAACTACTATACCTATCGTTATTTGTGAGGATGTGCCTGTTGTGGTTGCAAACGTTACTATTTTAACGGAATTTGTTATTCTTGATATTCCCGAGGATGATAGTATGTCTATTATTCTTGGAAGACCTTTTCTTAATACTGCAGGAGCTGTTATTGATTGCAACAAAGGCAATGTCACTTTTCATGTTAATGGTAATGAGCATACGGTACACTTTCCGAGAAAACAACCTCAAGTTCATAGTATCAACTCTATTGGAAAAATTCCATCGATTATATTTGGAGGTTTTGAATTTCCTCTTCCTACTGTCAAGAAGAAATATGATATTCTTATTATTGTTGATGTGCATATCCCCGTTGAGGTAACTTAGTGTTTTTCGAAATCTCCAGTTTCATGATTATCGGAATGAGTTTGTTAACAAGACTTGATCAGCCTTGTTAGTGGATTCTTTTTTATGAGCATGAGATGGATGAAACTAGAAGCACAAACTTCTGTACCCCATTTTTATTTTCTGCTATTTATATTAAATAAAGTAAAAATAGTATTTTTCTGTCTGTTTCCTGAATTATCTATGCAATATAAAAATATCCTGAAAATGGAAGTCCTCAGAATGCCATGCCAATTTAATATGATTTTTTCAGGAATATTTGAGGATTTACTGTGCAAAAATTACCGCGGGAGGAGCTGCCACCTGGCCACGAGGGTGGTGGGCGCCCCCCTGCCTCGTGGGCCCAAGGTGGCCCTCCTCCACTTATCACAGCACCAATCTTCTTCCTCTATCTCACACAAACCCGAAAAACCAACTCAAGCACGAGTTCCAGCCACTTTTGCTGTGATTTTCGATCTCCTTGCTGAAAGCACCTCTTGCAAAACTGCTTGGGGAGATTGTTCCTTGGTATGTGACTCCTCCATTGGTCCAATTAGTTTTTGTTCTAGTGCTTTATTCATTGCAAATTTGTGTTGCATAGGTGACTCTATTCTTGAGCTTGCATGACAAATTTATATGGTTCCAAGTATTTCAAATGCTTGATATAGGCTCTAGGCACTTGTAGGAGTAGTTACTATCAGTTTTATTGAGTTTGGTTTACTTTTATTTTGAAGTTACTAAAAATTTTAGATTGTTTCAGAAAAATGATGAGGAGATTATTGAGGGGCTCATCAAGCCAAAGCTCAAAGGAAAAGGCACCTAAGCCTAAGTATAATTTGCCACGCACGACGGAGATTCGGGCGTGTGAATGGCCTTCTGAAGATTTCTTGAGAGAAGCCGGTATCTATGAAGATTTTCATGAATTGGCTCACAATGCAGGCATCACCGCTTTCCTCCACGACCAATGCGATCAGTATCTCTTACTCACAAATACCTTTGTGCAAAACTTTTATTTTCATCCTAGGAACTCACCACCTACGGTGGAATTTCATTTATATGATGAGCCTAAGGAGATGTCACTTTATGATTTCTGTCAGATTTGTTTAGTCCCTTTTGAGGGCAAGACAGAAGAACCACATCATGATGATGTGGCTGGGTTTATTGATAATATCACTGTAGGAGAAACCAAGAAGGTTTTCGATGCACGAATCACTAGCATACATTTTCCTGTTTTGCGTTACTTTGCATTATTTGCTAGTCGTTGTTTAATTGGACGCGGAAATTCTGGAGACCTTAGTATCCCTGATTTAATTATTCTGCTCCAAGGTTTATATAGTGATAACACTTTTAGTTTGGGCGGTATTATTGCTAGACGGTTAAATATGGACTGTACTAAGGGCCCCATCTTTGGACGCATTTATGCCACACGCCTAGCAGCACATTTTAACATACCTATTAGGCATGCTGAGAAGGAAGAAAAAGTGCTACCCCGTGTTTATCTAGATCATAAAAGTATGGTGGCACATGATTTTATTGTTAAAAATAGGGCAGGGGAGCTTAGATATCAATTGTTCTTTAATAAACATCATCTTGAGACTATTACCTTGCCTGCTCCTTCTTTGTTTGATTTGACTATAGGCACGTACCTTGTTCCGTTGACGGCTATTCGTGCCTAACGGAACTCTGCACCAGTCGAGGAGCCAGAACAGGAACCACAAGATGAGCCTCCGCGGCAATCTGTTTATTCTTGGGATCGAGAGATGATTGTCAGCCAGTGGCAGTCAGGGTCTTCTTCTTCATCACAGTATGATCCCAACTATTCCTCTTCATCACAGTACGACCCCAACAACTATTATTATGGATATCCGCTAGGCCAGCCGTGGCCATAGACCAACTTAGGCCAAAAGCCTAAGCTTGGGGGAGTACGTATTTCTCACCGACATTAAATTTATGTTCACACACTCATTGCTAGATGTCGGTGCTCATACTTTTTCACTGTAATATCCATGCTAGTTTATTTTCTTTTTCCTTCTTTCTTCTTGTGTGTTTAGTAAAGTTTAAGAAAAACCAAAAAAATTAGTAGTAGTTTATTTTTCTGCTGTAGTAGTAATAACTAAAAATAAAACCCAAAAGTATTTCCCATTCTTCTTTTGCTTGTTGGGAGCTTTCCCATGTAAATAATTTTATTTCTTTTCTTTCTTTAGGGGTCAGTAGGAGAAGACCATAATTAAATTGTTGAAGTGGGTCTTATATGCATTATTGTTGAATTAACCAAACAGCCCATATTGCCTTGTCTTCTCCTGTTTATTGAATGCTCGCAGATTCCAGCTTAGTCCAATGCACGTGCACTCTTATTATTATTCACACCCTTCAGTCGTGCAAGTGAAAGGCAATTATGATGATATATGATGGACTGACTAAGAGGAGAAAAGCTGGTATGAACTCGACCTCTTTTGTTTTTGTAAATATGATGAGTCCTGCGTTCTTGATTCAGCTTATTATGAATAAACATGTTTGCAATGACAATTAGAGATCATAGTTGCTTGTGCCATGCTTGATTAGCTATGAGTTATAATGATTTACCTTATGTGCCAACATGCTATTGAGATGATTATGATGTGGTATGATGGGGTGGTATCCTCCTTTGAATGATTTAAGTGACTTGACTTGGCACATGTTCACGCATGTAGTTGAAACAAAATCAACGTAGCCTTCACGATATTTATGTTCATGGTGGATTATATCCTACACATGCTTGCATCCAATGTATATTAATTTTAATGCATGTACATGGCTGTTGTCGCTCTCTAGTTGGTCGCTTCCCAGTCTTTTGCTAGCCTTCACCTATACTAAGCGGGAATACTGCTTGTGCATCCAATCCCTTAAACCCCAAAGTTATTCCAGATGAGTCCACCATACCTTCCTATATGCGGTATCTACCTGCCGTTCCAAGTAAATTAGTATGTGCCAAACTCTAAACCTTCAAATAAACATTCTGTTTTGTATGCTCGAATAGCTCATATATCAACAAAGGTTGTCCTTATCTTCCGTGTTAGGCAGGTTATTCTCAAGAGGAGTGGAGTCCGCTCCTCACTCATGAGAAAATGGCTGGTCACCGGGATGCCCAGTCCCATGCTTTATGCAAACTAAATCAAAATTAATTGCAAACAAAACTCCCCCTGGGACCTGATGTATGTTGGAGGCACTCGTTGTTTCGAGCAAGCCATGGATTGATGCTTGTTGGTGGAGGGGGAGTATAAACTTTACCATTCTGTTTGGGAACCGCCTATAATGTGTTTAGCATGGAAGATATCGCCATCTCTTAGTTGTTATGTTGACAATGAAAGTATACCATTCAAAATACAATTTATCTCTATTTCAAAACTAAGCTCTGGCACCTCTACAAATCCCTGCTTCCCTCTGCGAAGGGCCTATCCATTTACTTTTATGCTGAGTCATCACCCTCTTATTAAAAAGCACTAGCTGGAGAGCGCATCCGTTATTTGCATTCATCACTGTTAATTTATATTGGGTGTGACTATGATTGGATCTCTTTTACCATGAATTACAATGTTTAGTCAGTCCTTGATCTTTAAAGGTGCTCTGCATTTATGTTTTGCGGTCTTAGAAAGGGCTAGCAAGATACCATCTTGTTATATCATATTATGATTGTTTTGAGAAAGTGTTGTCATCCAAGATTTATTATTATGACTTGCTAGTTGATTATGCTATTGATACGAGTAATTGTGAGACCTAAGAATTGTTGCAAATGTGGTTAGTTATGATCTATGCTGAAAACTTGAATGCTCACTTGACATAGTTACAACAACAAGAGCAAACAGAGTTTGTAAAAGTTTTCTTTCTTTCAGTTTGTTAACTGAATTGCTTGAGGACAAGCAAGGGTTTAAGCTTGGGGGAGTTGATACGTCTCCGTCGTATCTACTTTTCCAAACACTTTTGCCCTTGTTTTGGACGCTAACTTGTATGATTTGAATGGAGCTAACCCGGACTGATGCTGTTTTCAGCAGAATTACCATGATGTTGTTTTATGTGCAGAAAACAAATATTCTCGGAATGACCTGAAACGCCACGGGAGGTCTTAGAAAAAATAATAAAAAATCCTCGCCAAATATGAAGACCAGGGGGGCCACACCCTTCTCACAAGGGTGGGGGGAGCCCCCCCTAGGGCGCGCCCCCTACCTCGTGGGCCCACTGGAGACCCTCTGACGCCAACTCCAACTCTATATATTTGCTTTCGGAGAGAAAAAAATTAGAGAGAAGAAATCATCGCGTTTTACGATACGGAGCCGCCGCCAAGCCCTAAAACCTCTCGGGAGGGTTGATCGGGACTCCGTTTGGGGCTCCGAAGAGGGGGATTCGTCACCGTCGTCATCATCAACCATCCTCCATCACCAATTTCATGATGCTCACCGTTGTGCGTGAGTAATTCCATCGTAGGCTTGCTGGACGGTGATGGGTTGGATGAGATTTATCATGTAATCGAGTTAGTTTTGTTAGGGTTTGATCCCTAGTATCCACTATGTTCTGAGATTGATGTTGCTATGACTTTGCTATGCTTAATGCTTGTCACTAGGGCCCGAGTGCCATGATTTCATATCTGAACCAATTATGTTTTCATGAATATATGAGAGTTCTAGATCCTATCTTGCAAGTCTATAGTCACCTATTATGTGTTATGATCCGTTAACCCCGAAGTGACAATAACCGGGATACTTACCGGTGATGACCGTAGTTTGAGGAGTTCATGTATTCACTATGTGCTAATGCTTTGTTCCAGTTCTCTATTAAAAGGAGGCCTTAATATCACTTAGTTTCCAATAGGACCCCGCTGCCATGGGAGGGTAGGACAAAAGATGTCATGCAAGTTCTTTTCCATAAGCACGTATGACTATACATGGAATACATGCCTACATTACATTGACGAATTGGAGCTAGTTCTGTGTCACCCTATGTTATGACTGTTACATGATGAACCGCATCCGGCATAATTATCCATCACTGATCCGATGCCTACGAGTTTTCCATTTACTTGTTTACGCTTATTTACTTTTTCGCTGCTACTGTTATAATCACTACAAAATACCAAAAACATTACTTTTGTTGTCTTTACTTTTGTTGCCTCTACCACCACTATCATATTACTTTGCTACTAAACGCTTTGCTGCAGATATTAAGTTTCCAGGTGTGGTTGAATTGACAACTCAGCTGCTAATACTTGAGAATATTCTTTGGCCCCCCTTGTGTCGAATCAATAAATTTGGGTTGAATACTCTACCCTCGAAAGCTGTCGCGATCCCCTATACTTGTGGGTTATCACCACTGCCGAGGGAGCCTCACACTAGGGGAGAGCCACCGTGGAGATGTGCGGCACCGGGAGGTCGAATTAAAGAGAAGGTGTGATGCAATGAGCGTACAACCTCTTTGGTGGCACTGAGCAGGCCTCGGCTTCGTTTGAGGAGTCGGTGAGGATGTTGTGGTTCCGGTGGAGCAGGTTAAGGTGGCGTTGTGGGGATGGAGCAGTCGCAATAGATGAGGCGATCATCGGAGCAGCTCCTTGGAGGTGGAGGACAGGGCGGATGAACCAGCGAGATGACGAGATCAATGACGGATTCTCATCCGCGGCGGTGGATAAGGGACATCGAGTTGTTGCCGTGGACGACATCGTCGAGGCAGAGGCTCCGGTGGGGCCATGGTGGGGTGGCGGACGGTGGAGGGTGGGGTTTCGCGGCTGGAGCAGAGAGGTTATGGCATCCAGGGTTTTCGAATGGCGAAAAGGAGGTGATGGGAGGCGGAAAGATGACTTAGGAACTCGCTTGTCCAAAATGTAGGCTGCGTTATGAAAGTACCCCAACCGATTTGAACTAGTGTTGTTTCGGCTCAGGGATAGAAGGGGGATTTCGCATGTCGGGATTGGCAGCTGGAGGGAGTTTTCGTGTGTGTTGTAATTTCGGGATAGCAAGGCACGGGTTGTGAAGGTGCGAATTTTCGGAGCACGATATCTGAATTTCAGGATAATAGGGCATGGGTTGAAATTTAGGTACAAGCCTCACGTATACTAATGTACGTATGAAATTAATTTGCACTTCCCTCAACGAAAAAAACAAAAAAAATGAAACTATTCGCACCACACAAAGAGAGAATCTTGTCCCGTTTTACTGTACAAATGCTATTCAAAGCTATGATTCCATGTTATGTCCAATTAAAATTTTTCGCTGGCTGTATAATGCATGTAATCTACTCATACGAACATTTTAGTGCATTCCAAATGTCTATACTACTGCTGCAATTTGAACTAAATTGGAATCCGTTTGTCTATTTGAATAAGAATCTACAATCATGATTGTTTCCAAGTTAAACGATCATTCGTATATTATCTTAACTAGCAATGTGCCCGTGCGTTGCAACGGATCCAAGGTAGAATAGTACTTGTTCACAAACTTGAAAGAAAACACTCTTGTTTTGATATACATAAACCACTAAAATATATTACGTTTCACTCAAAATATATTTCTCAGGCTGCTTTGATGAGGTGAGGGAGGGATGTGGTTGCTTTCAAGATAATAAGGGGTTTTCTGCAAATTGGAGCAGAGAAGTGGGCGATTGTTGCAAAAATACCACAACTTACCTCGCAACCGTTAGATGCAGATCTAATGGTCAGAATTGATGTATGGCAGACACACCACCATCACCAACTAAATCTTTTATAGGTGTAGAGATAACACACCACATGGTTACTATAGAGATAGATATGAACTATGTGTACTATACGAACTCGAATTGAAAATTTTGAATACACTTGATGTTGATTCCAAATAATAGTACATTTGATGTACTAAGTAGATCTTCATAATCTAAGCCATGCATGTTTCATACGATAACCCACAAGTATAGGGGATCGCAATAGTTTTTGAGGTTAGAGTATTCAACCCAAATTCATAGATTCGACACAAGGGGAGCCAAAGAATATTTGCATGTATTAGCAGCTGAGTTGTCAATTCGACCACACCTGGAGATTAATTATCTGCAGCAAAGTGACCAGTAGTAAAGTAGTATGATAGTTTTGATAATAGTAGCAGCAGCAATAGTAACGGTAGCAATGATAGCAGTGATTTTGTAGCAAGTGCAACAGTAAAGATAGCAGTAGTAACTTATCAAGAACAATATAAGAGAAATTTATAGGCATTGGATCAAGGATTTGTTGGATGATATTCATCATGTGACAGTCATAACCTAGGGCGATACAGCACTAGCTCTAATTCATAAATATAATGTAGGCATGTATTTCGTAAATAGTCATACATGCTTATGGAAAGAACTTGCATGACATCTTTTGTCCTACCCTCCCGTGGCAGTGGGGTCCTAATGGAAACTAAGGGATATTAAGGCCTCCTTTTAATAGAGAACCGGAATAAAGCATTAACACATGGTGAATACATGAACTCCTCAAACTATGGTCATCGCCGGGAGTGGTCCCGACTATTGTCACACTGGGGTTGCCGGATCATAACACGTAGTAGGTGACTATAAATTGCAAGATTGGATCTAGAACATAGATATAATGGTGATAAACTAAACGGTTCAGATTTGAAATCATGGCACCCAAGCCCAAAGTGATAAGCATTAAGCATGGAAAAGTCATAGCAACATCAATCTCAGAACATAGTGGATACTAGGGATCAAGCCCTAACAAAAGTAACTATATTACATGATGAATCTCATCCAACTCCTCACCGACCAGCAAGCCTATGAAGGAATTACTCACTCCCGGTGCGGAGCATCATGGAATTGGTGATGGAGAAGGGTTGGTGATCACGAAGATCGAAGATCCCCCTCTCTGGAGCCCCAAAAGGAGTCCAAATCTGGCCTCCCGATGAAGAAAATGAGGTGACGGCTCCGTCTTGTGGAAGGCGATAATTCTTTCTCCCTGGTTTTTTTTCAAAAATAGGATCTTATAGCATCGGTTTTAGGGTCTGCGGGGCCACCAAGTGGGGACAACCCACCTGGGCGCGCCTGGAGGGGGCGTTGAAGGAAATATGCCTTAGAGACAATAATAAAGTTATTATTTATTTCCTTATATCATAAGAAATGTTTATTATTCATGCTAGAATTGTATTAACCGGAAACATGATACATGTGTGAATACATAGACAAATGGAGTGTCACTAGTATGCCTCTACTTGACTAGCTCGTTGATCAAAGATGGTTATGTTTCCTAGCCATAGACAAAGGATGGCAAAGTGAACAATGCTATATTTGATATACATGTTATTGATGTGTACTTTACTAGTGTTTATGGCAACCCCTCGGCATTTGATACTGGTTCAGTTGCTAAGAGTAGTAACTCAAAACGGGAGTTGCAGAATGAACAGAGACTAGTTAAGGGTGAAGTGACGGTGTGTGTTGGAAGTGGTTCAAAGATTGATATGATCATCATCGCACACTCCCTATACCTTCGGGATTAGTGTTAAACCTAAACAAATGTTATTTGGTGTTTGCCTTGAGCATGAATATGATTTGATCATGTTTATTGCAAAACGGTTATTCATTTAAGTTAGAGAATAATTGTTGTTCTGTTTACATGAATAAAACCTTCTATGGTCATACACCCAATGAAAATGGTTCGTTGGATCTTGATCGTAGTGATACACATATTCATAATATTGAAGCCAAAAGATGCAAAGTTAATAATGATAGTGAAACTTATTTGTGGCACTGCCGTTTAGGTCATATTGGTGTAAAGAGCATGAAGAAACTCCATGCTGATGGGCTTTTGGAATCACTTGATTATGAATAATTTTGATGCTTGCGAACCATGCCTCATGGGAAAGATGACTAAGACTCCGTTCTCCAGAACAATGGAGCGAGCAACTGACTTATTGGAAATAATACATACTAATGTATGCAGTCCGATGAGTGTTGAGGCTCACGGCGGGTATCGTTATTTTCTGACCTTCACAGATGATTTGAGCAGATATGGGTATATCTACTTGATGAAACATAAGTCTGAAACATTTGAAAAGTTCAAAGAACTTCAGAGTGAAGTGGAAAATCATCGTGACAAGAAAATAAAGTTTCTACGATCTGATCGCAGAGACATATATTTGAGTTACGAGTTTGGTCTTCAATTAAAACAATGTGGAATAGTTTCACAAAATCGTGCCACCTAGAACACGATAGCATAATGGTGTGTCCAAACGTCATAACCGTACTATTATTGGTATAGTGCAATCTATGATGTTTCTTACCGATTAACCACTATAGTTTTGGGGTTATGCATTAGAGACAACTGCATTCACGTTAAAAAGGGCACCATCTAAATCCGTTGAGACAACACCATATTAACTATGGTTTGGCAAGAAACCAAAGTTGTCGTTTCTTAAAGTTTGGGGTTGCAATGCTTAGAAGAAAAAGTTTCATCCTGATAAGTTCAAACCCAAATCGGAGAAATGTGTCTTCATAGGATACCCAAAGGAGACAGTTGGGTACACCTTCTATCACAGATCCGAAGGCAAGACATTCGTTGCCGAGAATGGATCCTTTCTAGAGAAGGAGTTTCTCTCGAAAGAAGTGAGTGGGAGGAAAGTAGAACTTGATGAGGTTACTGTACCTGATCCCTTATTGGAAAGTAGTTCATCACAAAAATCTGTTCCTATGACTACTACACCAATTAGTGAGGAAGCTAATGATCATGATCATGTAACTTCAGATCAAGTTACTACCGAACCTCGTAGGTCAACCAGAGTGAGATCCGCACCAGAGTGGTACAATAATTCTGTTCTGGAGGTCATGTTAATCTACCATGACAAACCTACGAACTATGAGGATGCGATGATGAGCCCAGATTCCACGAAAGGGCTTGAGGCCATGAAATCTGAGATTGGATCCATGTATGAGAACAAAGTATGGACTTTGATTGACTTGCCCGATGATCGGTGAGTCGTTAAGAGTAAATGGATCTTCAAGAGGAAGATAGATGATGATAGTGGTGTTACTATCTACAAAGCTCGAATTGTCGCAAAGTGTTTTCGACAAGTTCAAGGTGTTGACTACGATGAGATTTTCTCACTCATATCGTATCGATGCTTAAAAGTCTGTCCGAATCATGTTAGCAGTTGCCGCATTTTATGAAATCTGGAAAATGGATGTCAAAACTATATTCCTTCATGGATTTCTTAAAAAGAAGAGTTGTATATGATGCAACCAGAAGGTTTTGTCAACCCTAAAGGTGATAACAAAGTGAGCAAGCTCCAGCGATCCATCTATGGACTGGTGCAAGCATCTCGGAGTTGGAATATATGCTTTGATAAAGTGATCAAAGTATATGGTTTTATACAGACTTGCGGTGAAGCCTGTATTTACAAGAAAGTGAGTGGGAGCACTACAACATTTCTGATAAGTATATTTGAATGACATATTGTTGATCGGAAAGAATGTAGAATTTTCTGGAAAGCATAAAGGAGTATTTGAAAGGAATTTTTCAAAGAAAGACGTTGATGAAGCTGCTTACACATTGAGCGTCAAGATCTATAGAGATAGATCAAGACGCTTGATAAGTTATTTCAATGAGTACATACCTTGACAAGATTTTGAAGTAGTTCAAAATGGAACAGTCAAAGAAGGAGATCTTGCCTGTGTTGCAAGGTGTGAAGTTGAGTAAAGACTCAAAACCCGACCACAGCAGAAAATAGAAAGAGAATGATAAGTCATTCCCTATGCCTCAGTCATAGGTTCTATAAAGTATGCTATGCTGTTTACCAGTCCTATTGTATACCTTAGCATCTTTCTGGCAAGGAAGTACAATAGTGATCTAGGAGTAGATCACTGGATAGCGGTCAAAACTATCCTTAGAGGACTAAGGAAATATTTCTCGGTTATGGAGGTGATAAAAGAGTTCGTCGTAAAGAGTTACGTTGATGCAAGATTTTTACATCGATCTAGATGACTCTAAGTCTCAATCTGGATACATATTGAAAGTGGGAGCAATTAGCTAGAGTAGCTCCGTGCAAAGCATTGTAGACAAAGAAATTTGCGAACTACATACAGATCAGAATGTTGCAGACCCGTAGACTAAACTTCTCTCACAAGCAAAACATGATCACTCTTTGGATGTTAATCACATAGCTATGTGGACTAGATTATAGACTCTAGTAAACCCTTTGGGTATTAGTCACATGGAGATGTGAACTAATCACATAAAGATGTGAACTAGATTATTGACTCTAGTGCAAGTGGGAGACTGAAGGAAATATGCCCTAGAGGCAATAATAAAGTTATTATTTATTTCCTTATATCATAATAAATGTTTATTATTCATGCTAGAATTGTATTAACTGGAAACATGATACATGTGTGAATACATAGACAAACAGAGTGTCACTAGTATGCCTCTACTTGACTAGCTCATTGATCAAAGATGGTTATGTTTCCTAGCCATAGAAAAAGAGTTGTCATTTGATTAACGGGATCACATCATTAGAAGAATGATGTGATTGACTTGACCCATTCCGTTAGCTTAGCACTTGATCGTTTAGTTTGTTGCTATTGCTTTCTTCATGACTTATACATGTTCCTATGACTATGAGATTATGAACTCTCATTTACCGGAGGAACACTTTGTGTGCTACCAAATGTCACAACGTAACTGGGTGATTATAAAGGTGCTCTACAGGTGTCTCCGAAGGTACTTGTTTGGTTGGCGTATTTCGAGATTAGGATTTGTCACTCTGATTGTCAGAGAGGTATCTCTAGGCCCACTCGATAATACACATCACTTAAGCCTTGCAAGCATTGCAACTAATGAGTTAGTTGCAGGATGATGTATTATGCAATGAGTAAAGAGACTTGCCGATAACGAGATTGAACTAGGTATTGAGATACCGACGATCGAATCTCGGGCAAGTAACATACCGATGACAAACGGAACAACGTATGTTGTTATGCGGTTTGACCGATAAAGATCTTCATAGAATATGTAGGAGCCAATATGAGCATCCAGGTTCTGCTATTGGTTATTGACGGGAGACGTGTCTCGGTCATGTCTACATAGTTCTCGAACCCGTAGGGTCCGCACGCTTAAAGTTCGATGACGGTTATATTATGAGTTTATGTGTTTTGATGTACCGAAGGTAGTTCAGAGTCCCGGATGAGATCGGGGACATGACGAGGAGTCTCGAAATGGTCGAGACATAATGATCGATATATTGGACGACTATATTCGGACACCAGAAAGGTTCCGAGTGGTTCGGGTATTTTTCGGAGTACCGGGGAGTTACGGGAATACGGGGGAAGAAGTATATGGGCCTTATTGGGCTTTATGGGAGAGAGAGAGGCAGGCCCGCGCACCCCCCCAATGACTAGTACGAATTGGACTAGGGGGAGGGGCGGCGCCCCCTCCTTCCTTCTCTTCCCTCTTCTCCTTCCTTGTCTCCTACTCCTACTACTTGGAAGGGGAGGAATCCTACTCCCGATGGGAGTAGGACTCCTCCAGGGCGCGCCATAAGGGCCAACCCTCTCCCCCTCCTCCACTCATTTATATACGTGGCCAGTGGGCACCCCATAGACACAACAATTGATCTCTTGAATCTTTTAGCCATGTGCGGTGCCCCTCTCCACCATAGTCCACCTCGATAATATCGTAGCGGTGCTTAGGCGAAGCCCTATGATGGTAGAACATCAACATCGTCACAACACCATCGTGCTGACGAAACTCTCCCTCAAAGCTCGGCTGGATCGGAGTTTGAGGGATGTCATTGAGTTGAACGTGTGCAGAACTCGGAGGTGTCGTGCGTTCGGTACTTGATCGGTCGGATCGTCAAGACGTACGACTACATCAACCGCGTTGTGCTAACACTTCCGCATTCGGTCTACGAGGGTACGTGGACACACTCTCCCCTCTCGTTGCTATGCATCACCATGATCTTGCGTGTGAGTAGGATTTTTTTTGAAATTACTACATTCCCCAACAGGCGTGCCCTGGTGGGTTGTGCCCACCCAGGTGCCCCCCCTCCGATGGTTCTTGGCTCAAGAAATTCTCTTTTATTATATAAAAAATCCTCGCAAAGTCTCTTCCCATTCCGAGAACTTATATTTCTGCACAAAAAACAACATCATGGTAGTTCTGCTGAAAACAACATCATTCCGGGTTAGTTTCATTCAAATCATGCAATTAGAGTCCAAAACAAGAGGAAAAGTGTTAGGAAAAGTATATACAACAGAGACGTATCAACTCCCCCAAGCTTAAACCGTTGCTTGTCCTCAAGCAATTCAGTTGATAAACTGAAAATGAAAAACAAAAACTTTTACAAACTCTTTTGCTCTTGTTTGCATAAATAAGCTTAAACAACACCCATGTTTTCAGCCAATATTATATCTAACCATGCCGACAATTACTCTTAAAAATTATATTAACTCATAAATGACATAATCAGCTAGCGAGCAATAATAAGATATCTCAAACATTAACATGTTATCGAAACAACCATGATATAATATGACAATAGTGGTATCTCGCTAGCCCTTTCTGAGACTGCAAAACATAAATGCAGAGCACCTCCAAAGTTCAAGCAGCGACTAAACATTGTAATTCATGGTAGAAAAGGTCCAGTCATGATGAACCCAACATTGGCTACACACAATGCATAAGCATGCCATCAGTGCTCTCAAGTTCTGGCGCTTATTTAGAAGGTGATGACACAACGTATAAGTAAATAGATAGTCCTTTCGCAGAGGGAAGCAGTGATTTGCAGAGGTGCCAGAGCTCAAGTTTCTAAAACAGATGTAAATGAAATTTTGAGAAATGCACCCTCCTTGTTTACTTCGCGACCATCAGTTATCTATATCTTCCATCACTACTGCAGGATGCTGCTAACGCGACACTACGATCAGAGACCATTTCATGAAACTGTGTGCAATGCATTTATCATAAATCGGGATGTAAAAAACCGTCAAAAAAGGTGCAAAATGTTTGCAATGGAGGATGCATCAAACACGGTTCAGATTTTAGTTGTGTGTGCGATCCAGGGCATACGGTTCAGTCCAATGAACCATTTGCGATGAGGCAGAACAAAATAAACAGGCATCCTGATGAAGGCGTGTGCGATGTACAACATACGGTTCACTCGGATGAACTGTTTGTGATTGGGCAACACAAAAGAAACGGTCTGCCAGACCAAGGTGTGTGTGATGTACATCATATAGTTCACTCGGATGAACTGTTTGTGATTAGGAAACACAAAATAAACGATCAGCCAGATCAAGGTGTGTGTGATGTACGACATGCGGTTCACCCGGATGAACTATTTGCGTTGAGACAAGAGAACAGAAATGGTTCAATATAACAAATACCATAAATATTGCAAGGTTCAAATTCAAAGATTACAACGCCCAAATGCAAACATTGCAAATCGTGTAATTTTAGAAAAGGGATCAGCCGCTGACAAGTCATGTATGGGTTTGACACAATAACTTCCAATTGCTTTGCCATATGATCTTCCAATACGAAGTTTGGCATTTTTGGAGGCACTTCCATTCCGCAGTACCAGCTGCCTCTGATAATCATACCATTGATCTTTCCTAATTAAATGCGTGTTCAACCTCAATACCCTCAGCACCTTTGCTTTGGCAAGAAAGAACATGGCGAGTGTAATCTCCGGTGGGGTCCCTCGGTAGGAGTTCAAAGTAATATTTGAGAGATGCATATCCAGGCATTAGATGTGATTGTCGTTATCAACATATTCCACCGGGCCTAATATGCCCTGCAAAAGAACAGAACGTGTTAGTGCCTACATGCAGTTTTGAAAACTGCTACATGCCCATTTGGTTTGCAGGATTTGTAAAATGCACCAACGTGCCATCTTTGATCTGTCATGATTAACATGGGCATTAATTTGATTATAATCTAGAAACATGTAGCCTTCTTCACAAGAGGTTGGATTGGATGAAAAATTCCCTAAGAAAACTAGTATAGATGAATCCAAAGGAGAAATGCTTATGGATGATTGTAACCATATGAATGAAGCAACCAATATGGGGTGGGGGTGTATGTCCTAAAATCCTCCAAAATTCCTTCAGAAATCATAGTACATAGTCATTGTAAACTTGGGAAAAGGTGCAAAAAATTGAACTCCCTTATGGTTAACATTTAACAGGAAAGGAACATCACCTCGATATACAACTTCTTGAGGCACGAAAAGCATCTCAGGCAACTGAAAACTTGGTCTAGGTTGGGGACGACATATTCTACTGCCAAGACCTTCACTATGCCCAGAGTCTGGGTGAAGCTTCGCTGGATGACAGATGAACATACATCTTCAAAACTAGAAATAATGTTGATATCAAGAAAGAGAGGTATATAAGGCGACTGTTGTACCTGAAAGTTGTAGTATTTGACAGACGAGTAGCCCACCACTTTCAATTTCGGCGCAGAAATGACATTGACTCTTGTAGGTCCTTATTGATCAACTACAAGTAATCTCTCAAGTGAAGGTGTGTCCTGGATGACCATATTGTGGTCCACCTTTTGTGATCTCTCGTTGCAAAACCAGCAACACACATAAATAGTGCAGAGAGTCCTGGAGGTGATGTGCAAGGTACTCGACCAATTCATCGCATGAAGACGAAGGAACTCGAGCACAGTACAGCCATGGAGTAGGCGCTCCATGTCATCCTTTGGGATGTGGACGGAGATGAGATCTAGGTGCTTCAGTCATGGTAGAAAAAGAGCGGGCGCGTCATTAAGGGGGAATGGCAGTTCATGAACTTGGCGAGGCGCAGCATGGGCGCGAAGCGAAGCGCGGACATTGGCAGCAAGCTCATATGCCCATAATTATAACTTAGCTTCTCGAGCTGATCTATGGCACATGATTGGAACCACTCGTCAAGCTTCGCTCGCTCCTTGCCATTGGAACGGAACTTGCCCGCGATAAGGCCTTTGATTGGGCCATGGTGACTGCCAAGGATCTGGGAGAACGCATCCAAGCTTTGGTGATAGCCATGGTAGAGCTTGTGGGCGTGGAGGAGGTAGACAGGGGTGCGAAGCCATAGGGTGTGCCACCGCCGGGAAATGGTGGCTGTCCTCGCCCGATTTCTAATTGGGAGGAGGGATATGATGACTATCAACATATCATCGGGGAGGTTGTTGATGAAGTCTAGGTCTGCTGGAGTAGCTTGTGGTTCTTTCTCGACCCGCCTCCGCTTGTTGCCAGCCTCGTTCTCCACCTCATCGGTGGGGACAAGAACCTTTGTCTCCATATTCACGCCGTGCTCCGGTGCTTCAGCGGCCCTAGCGTCGCCACTCCCTCCGATGGGGCGCTTCGACGGCATCCTCGTACACTGACGGCTTTGAGGACTCAGAGGGGCGTCAAGGATGCTGGCGTAGAGAGAGGAATTGTGTGTGTGGCGAGGATGGGGGGTGCGGCCGCTCAGCAACGCCATTAATATAGACCAGTGGGAGTGAGGCGGGCGGTGGTCCAAGGTTGTCTCGATTCTCGGTGAGAACGACTGCTTAATCTTTAGTATGAATAAAATCTATGCTTAATTGCTTAATTTTAGCTGCAAAAAATAGATAATGATATTAATTTTTAGCTGCATATTTTGACAAATCACAGTGTCTCTTGGTTTAGCGCCGAAGTCTCGCTTTAATTTGCATAACGTAATCTGAACCGTTTGCGTTGAAGAGATGCACAGATCCTGTGTTGAATAGCTTGTACGCTTCTCGGTGAGCCTGCGCACCGAACTGCGCTCGCTCGCCTCCCGTTCAGTCAAGCAGCTGTCCACACGGCACCTCCTATAGCCATTAAAACCAAGACACATGGCGTCACGTGAATGGTTAACTGAACGCACACGGTTTGAATTATACAAACGTTTGAGATATTAAAGTGGCAACTGTTTTTTTCAAAATGCCTTTGTTGGCTATCATTATTCAAGTGTGCCTTCTCTCAAAATGGACACGAAAAATACCACAGCATGTTGGGTGCCCATCCATGATAGCATGCCAAGTTTCATGAACTTCAGACAATTTTTGGATTTACTAGAATTTAAAAACTAGGCATCTCAATGTTTTGCCGGCAATCAATGGTGCCTGGTGTTTGAAATTCATTCCCATTTCTTGCACGGGACCTAAGCATGCACCAAAGGACACATATTTGATTTTTCAACCAATTTATAAGCACTGGAGCATGCGCATGTAGTTCAAATTTGAACTATGCACATAAATGCATTGAAAACTCAGTTAATGCATAAAAATGTCTAAACGAACCCAAAAAAATCACAAAAATTCACACAACACTCCTGTTATTCCATGTTGACACGAGAAAAAACTTGAAAGCAATAAGAGGAAATGGATATCGTTTCGTCCCCAAAGGTGGGACGTTCCCTACAGAAAACCATCATGCTTGAGAAGCTCCGGTTTGTGAGAAGCATATACCCAAACCTACCCCAAACGGGACAAATTTTGTACCATGGCATGTTGATGCCGCTCCATGATAGCATGCCAAGTTTCATGAATTCCATAGGAGTTCTGGATTTACTAGAATTCAAAAACTAGGCATCTCAATGTTTTGCCGTTAATCAACGGTGCCCTGGTGTTTGAAATTCATTCCCATTTCTTGCATGGGACCTAAGCATGCACCCAAGGACACATATTTGATTCTTTTAACCAATTTATATGCACTGGAGCATGCACATGTAGTTAAAATTTGAATTATGCACATAAATGCATTGAAAACTCAGTTATTGCATAAAAATGTACAAATGAACCCCGAAAAATCACAAAAATTCACACAACACTCCTGTTATTTTATGTTGACATGAGAAAAAACTTGAAAGCAATAAGAGGCAATGGATATCGTTTCGTCCCCAAAGGTGGGACGTTCCCTACCGAAAACCATCATGCTTGTTGTGAGAAGCTCCGGTTTGTGAGAAGCATATACCCAAACCTGCCCCAAATGGGACAAAATTTGTACCACGGCATGTTGATGCCGCTCCATGATAGCATGCCAAGTTTCATTAATTTCAGGCGAGTTTTGGATTTACTAGAATTTAAAAACAAGGCATCTCAATGTTTTGACGGCAATCAACGGTGCCCTGTTGTTTGAAATTCATTCCCATTTCTTGCATGAGACCTAAGCATGCACCCAAGGACACATATTTGATTTTTCAACCAATTTATATGCACTGGAGCATACACATGTAGTTCAAATTTGAATTATGCACATAAATGCATTGAAAACTCAGTTAATGCATAAAAATGTCCGAACGAACCCCGAAAAATCACAAGGAGGAGCACCTCGCCATCGAGGCCACCGTTGAAGCCTAGCACGCCGACGCTGCGACGCGGTTAGCTGTGTTAAATGATAGTTCGTGGCGTTTTCTCGAGGCCACCGTCGGTGCCTTCAACGAAGACTACGAGGTGTTTTCTTAGCGTGCACGTTCTTACCTCATCTCGAGAGCCAGTAGGTTGGTGCCTGGAGCGGCTCAGGCAACTCACCACTACAACGAGGGCACCCATGATGCTGAAGCCTCGCCCTCTTCCATGTCCAAGGAGCCAATCGTCATCGATATCTCCGACAATGAGGAGTAGCTTGTCTTATTAGCTCACTATAAGGACCCATGTTCAGTTTGCTAGCTACTGCCTTTCCTTAACAAATTCTAGTGAATTGTATTATGTACTTTTACCATGCAATCTTCTGCTATAGTGTATATGTTCTATATGTCGTGCAATTTGGTGTTCAATTAACTGCTTGGTTCAATTCTGCAAATGTGATGTTCAATTCTTTAGGGTGCAATATTTCCAAGTTGTTAACCATGATTGGTTTGGTTAACTGTCTGATCTAATATTAGGAGTATGTTATATTGTTCAATTGGTGTTTAGTTAACTGCTTGGTTCATTTGTTGTGGCTTGGTTCACTTGTTGTGGTGTTTAGTTAACTGCTTGGTTCAATTCTGCAATGTGATGTTCAATTGTTGTGGCTGCATTCTGTTACTGTATACGATGTGAGGAATAAATCAAATTTGGCTGTACTAAATACATGAGAAACAAATACAATTGCTATATTTCCAAGTTGTTAAGCATGCTTGGTTTGGTTAACTGTCTGATATTCTATTAGGAGTATGTTATATTGTGCAATGTGGTGCTCAGTTAACGTTTGGTTCATTTGTTGTGGTGTTTAGTTAACTGCTTGGTTCAATTCTGCAATGCGATGTTCTATTGCTGTGGTTGCATTCTGTTATTGTATACCATGTGAGGAATAAATCGAATTTGGTTGCACTTAATACATGAGAAACATATACAAGTGCTATATTTCCTAGTTCTTAATTATGCTTGGTTTGGATAAATGGGTTTTCCATGTGGCTTGAATTAATCTAATGAATCTGCAATGTGCTTATTTATCATCAACATATTTTACTGATAGCATGCGAACCTTTACTTAACCTAATGACTAACTACCTTATATGTGTTGCAGGGAAACAATGGGAAGCATTGAGGTTTACAAGATAGTACTAACTATTATACCTTGCCTTTTGTATTCCTTTGCCCCATTTCCAATATAGAGAAGATATTTATGCACATCCTTGTTTTCAGGCTTCACCGATGATTACCTCTCAAACCACCTCTGTGGTCAGGAGGTGGGGAAACTTTTCATACAACACCCACGGTTCAATATTGAAGTGTTCCTGAAGAGGTCAGAGGATGGACGGTCAATCATCCACAGGCACTGGCCTAAAGTTGCAAAGACCTTCAACATAAATGAAGGCTCAATATTCGCCTTCCGCTTCAGCAGTTTTCCAGATGAGATGCATCTCTCTATGTACTGTCTATGATGCTAATTTCGAAAGGTTCTAGATGTTTCATGTGAAACTTGCTGCTGGTGCAGTTGTGTAATGGGGTAGCTGAGTGCTCAAGCTATATCATGTTGTACTCTGAGGTATTTCAATTATGAAATCATGCTTCCTTAGTATATATGGAAATGGAATATATTATGTGCTTAATATGAATGTCAATTAGATTAGTAAATAGATTATTAATAATAGGGAAATTAGCCCGCTAATAGGCCAATTAGCTTGCTAATTGGGTTTTCCTATTGCAAACGGTTAATGAGAAAACACTATGGGCGATGACCTCAGGCAACGCAGTTTCTAGGAATAAACCGTGTTGGATTAATGAACAATCACATACGACATTCTCTTCAAAACTGTTTGCGTTACGCCACCTTGCGCAAACGTTTCCTTGTAATGACTGTGTGGGATGTATATACGAACGGAAACGTTTAGTGGTGACTAACTGTGTGGGATGTACTTACGACCGGAAATGATTTCGCCTGTGTAATTGTATTTTTTTAGCACTACTATACGTATTTCTATATTTGAGTGCTCGCCGGTCGCACACGACCTCATTTTGCCGAGCGTGTGTGCCAGGAGGGCATATCCCCAACGGTTTCTGGGTCGTGTGGGAAGGACCCCCCTATCGCCCACACTCAATTGGTGATGGTTCCGAATGTCGTCGCAGAAATGGGTTAAAAATTGTTTGTTTATGACCGACGCGCACCAGTGCATGCTAAACACACTAGTGGCGGTTCCCAAGTGATAAAGTAAAGGTTATGACTCCTTAGGAGTTTTTGTTTGATTATTTGAAAGATCAATTCTTTTGCAGTTTCTCTCTGCCACGTCCAGTCAAAGTCGTAGATACTAGATTAACCTTAATCTTAAATATGGCCTGGATCATAAATACTAGTTTAAACATATTTACACAAATATAACAAGTCGAGTTCATACCCTTTTCTCTCTGCCACGGCCAATTCATCAAATATCGTCATTATTGCCTATCACTTGCACGACCGAATGATATGAAAATAATAATAGTGCAAGAGTGTTGTGGCCTAAGCTGGAATCTGCAAACATTTTATTCAACTGGAGAAGACAAGTTAAAATGGGCTCTTTGTTAGATCAACAATAATGCATATGAGAGCCACTCAACATTTTCATCATGGTCTTCTCCTCGGCATGACCCAATAAAAATAAAAGAAATTTATAGAAACACACTGAAATATTTTTGGATTTTTTGGTTTTCTTGAAGAAGTAAATAAAAGGGAAAAGCAAAAACAAGAAAAACTATTTACACGGGAAAGCTCCCAACAAGAAAAAGAAGAACAAGGAAATCTTTTTTGGTTTTTCTTTTTTACTGCTACAGCTAATTACTCTAGAAAGAAAAATAAAAAAGAAGTAGGAAATATTTTTGATTTTCTCAAAGTTTTTCAAACACACAAGAAGAAAGTGAGAAAATAAATTTAACATGGATAATACAATGAAAAAGTGTAGACACCGACAAACAAAATGTGTGAACATGAATGTAAAGTCGGTGGAAATACATACTCCCCCAAGCTGAGGCTTTCGGCCTAACTTGGTAATCAATCAGTAGCCTGCATAGTAGTCAGGGAGATAGCTCACGGAGGCTCTCGGTGCGGATGCCTCAGCCTGCCGTGCGGCCACAAGCGCCGCGTTATGAGCTCGGGCCTCGCCTCAAGAATAAAATATCTTCCCCTGCTGTGGTAATCAAAGAGAGAAGGCACAAGCAAATATGTGTACACAACGGAAATTTGATTAAACAATAATTTATAGGTGAAATTATGGGGATCACCTTTAAGGATTTTATGACCTTTCATAGCATCAAAGTCTAAATATTGCGTGCATAAAATAGGGTCATAGGGCAAAGATGAAACACCCAGCTCTCCTGCTAAACATGTGGCATAAATTCCACCATATAAATAACCACTATTAGCGTTGTGTTGCAATCTGCTTGAAACAATCGCTCCAAGATTATAACTTCTATCACCGGTGAGAGCGGTGCGTATGAGGATCAAGTCTGGAGCACAAAGTGTACTACAATTTTGTTTTCCTACAGTACATTTTCCATTAAATAATGCAAAGTACTGGATTGCAGGAAAATGAATGCTCTTTATTCGACCTTGCGTCGCTCCCCTAGTCCCACCGTAGCAAAGACTAGTCAAGAACGCTTGAAACTCAGACCTTGGTGGTTTGTCAAGCGAACCCCGAATGGGATTTTGCAATGGTAAGAAAATATCTCTAAATATAAGGTAAATAGATTTTCATACAGTTCAAAATGACACCCTAGACTTGCGCGGATGGAATTTAAATCCTTTGACAAATGACTTACTGAGAGTGAGGTGTTGGTTGCACTTATCTAAAATGTAGGGGCCGAGATCGGCATTGTGAACATACTGCTCAAATTCCTCTTTAATGCCCACACTCACCGTATAATCGTCGCAAGGCCATAAGCATGTTTTGGTGGCGGCATCTCGTATGGAACTTTCACTTGGTTAAACATAAGAACGACGAACTGAGTTGTCACTAGTAGATGTGTAGCGACCCGACCTCAAACGGTCAAGTCTCTGTGCTTTAGTGTCATCCCTGGATCGGTAATGCTGACACACACAGTACTCGAGGATTTATAACAGAGTAGCAATCACACACTTATTACATCGAATGTCTCCAAAGAGAAGTTATTACAATGAATATGGCTTAAGGCCATCTAATACGATAACAGCGGAAGGCTTGGAAGATAAAGTGAGTCCATCAACTCCAACGGCACAACTGAGCTGCACGGCAACGACCTAACGAACTTTAGTCCTCGTTTGAAAAGTCTGCAACATAATACGTTGCAGCCCGAAAACGGGTCAGCACATGGAATATGTTGGCAAAGTAACACAGTAGAGCAAGAACAGAATAATGCTATCACTACATGCATATTTGGCTGGTGGAAAGCTCTCTGGTTATAGTTTTTGCGAAAAGCCAATTTTTTCCTACAACAAAGGAATAGATTTTATTTAACTATCATGGTAGTTGAAACATCATTGAGAAGGTTCCTCCAACTCAATCCCAATTAAAAGTAATTATCAACCCAACAATATTAATTTAAGATTGATGAGATACTTAAGATACTCCAAGTACTAGATACTCAAGATGTCCATAACCGGGGACACGGCTAACCATGATTAGTTTGTACACTCTGCAGAGGTTTGCGCACTTTTCCCCACAAGACTCGATCGCCTCCGCTGAATTCCTTGCACTATATGTAGTTTGAGAAACGGATGACCAAGACACAGTCCTTCAGGAACATTAACTCTATACTCCGGGCAGACCATACCAAACCTACAACCCACTACCTGCTGATTCACCTCTTCAAGAGCTTCACGTAACTTACTCAACTATGCTAGAGCCCATAATAGCTTGTGGCTGCACACGGAAGTTTCTAGCATGAATCATCTCAGTTCCCTTTGAGCCTGGGTGGCGGTCCATAGGAAAATCACACGGGTACTCCAGGTGCCTCAATCCACCCAGATGTCTATTTAAGTTGCCACCTTAAGTTGAACCATTAATTAACAATCTCTCATCTATCATGGATTTCACTCACCCAAACCACGTCTACGAGCATAGCATAGCAATATAAGCAACGCGTAGAAGTAACTCCCAAGGGTTTGAATGTAACAGGGCAATAGGTTCTACCTCATCAACTACTTCCCAACCCACATGTTAATGAAATCCTAACCATGCAATGTTTGAGGATTGGAACTAATGCATAAAAACTGGGTGATAAAGGGTATGATCAAAGTGTTACTTGCCTTGATGACGATCCGCGAAACCTAGGGACTCCAAATAACACGCTTCGCACTTCGGGAATTCTATCACAAACAAACAATAGCATACATAAGCAATCAAGCAAAGAAACACGAGTAAAACTCAAATAAGAAGGTCTAACCAAAAAGTTCAACTTAAGAACTCCGTTTTGCAAAAAGAGTCAAATCGAACGGAGCAACGATACTCAAACGACAAGGAAAACAAGATCCGTTTACTAATCTGGACCTAGGTCAAATTTTACAGTAGCAAAAGCTTGTTTAAGTTGGTTAAACAGAAAGAGGGTCTCGAGACGAAAATCTAGGCGCTTGAATCGCCCGATTCCGACAAATGAGCGAGAAGATAAACTAGAACGAAAATCGGACCAGAAATCGCGATCAGAAATAATCGCGGAAAAATCCGATAAAAGAAAACCGACGAACAGGCTAACGAATGAGCATTCGTTGTCTGTAACTAACGAGCGAAAACTGTTCTTTAAAACGAATGTACAAACGAACGTCCGCTAAAAAGAAAAACCGGCAAAAACCGGCGAACCGAAAAAACGAACTAGGGGTTTTCTTAAAAAACCGGGTTGGTTTTCTTTAAAAAAAACGGCGGCTACCTTGTCGGTCCGGCGAGACGCGGCGGTGACGGCGGGGCGAGGCGCCACAGCGGTGAGGCGGCGGTGGCGGCGCGGCAGCGGGCGGCAACGGCTGCGGCTGCGGGCGGGGCAAG